>NC_041388.1:631300161-631312928 GCF_002162155.2 Triticum dicoccoides | reverse complement strand
CCAAATTGCAAATTCAGCCAACTTGCATATATTATCTCCAGCCCAAATTATCTGTCTTAGATTTTTGTAAACACGAAAGTAGTATCTAACACTAAAACATGTCTAGATAGAGATGTTTCACAGCTGACTCTTCATACGCCTCTACTAAAAATGCGCCATATCCATCGCTAAAGGCCCTGTTCGGAACGCATGCAGCTTGTCCAAACCAGAGAAAACCGAATTCACGATGAAGTATATCCGTTCAAAAGTTGGATGTTTCGTTTTGTTCAAATGAAATAGACCGTTTAGTGATTTAAACGATCTTATATTAGTTTACAGCGGGAGTATTTGATTTCAAACCTTTATGTATTCTCGGCACCTGAAGAAACGACCCGTTTCTTGGTGTGCGATGTCTGCATTCCCAGCAGGCCACCATCGGTCACTGACCACCGTCCGATGGCGATAACGGTGGGCCCCACCCTCCGGATCGGACGGCGGAGGGGCCGCCCGCGCGGCGCCGGTGGGCGGGCGCGACGCGTGGTGGAGCCCTGTTGGAGTCCAGGGAGACCGAAAGAGGACGAGAGCGAGAGACACACACGCGCACAGTCACACCGAGCGAGAGAGAAAATAAAGGCGGCTCGTCGGGCTCGCGCAGGGCCGAGAGAGAAAAAAAACAGAGAGAGCTCGCTCATTCCCATTCCCATCCCCATCCCCTCCCCTCCCCTCGTCGGAGCCGCGCCGCCGCCGCCCATGTCAAAGACGCCGGGGAAGACGCCGCGGACACCCAGGCGGATCCTGGAGTCCTACACCATCAAGGGATCCGACGGCGTCATCCGCCGTGAGCCCTCCCCTCCCCCCTCTCGCCCCCCGATTCCTCCGTTCGTGATTCCAGTCCAGTCCGGTCTAGTTTGTTTCCGATATTTTTTCGGCGGATTTTCGGGTGCCCGGGCGGGATTGCTCCGATTTCGACGGGTTTGGGGGGCCGCGGTCATGCCAGATGTAGAATCTGCACTCGCGCCCCCTAAAGAAAAATCTGGTGTTAGCAAGTCGTGCATCCTGAAATGGTCCTAGCATGCTGTAAATCCTGGAGCGTTCTTTAATTTTACTGCTTTGGTTTCTTAATCTACTTACCTTTGAACATTCGGGGGAGACACTGTCAGTCAAGAACTGGGGTTAAGCTGGATTTGGGCTTTAGCAGGGTTAGTTAGTGTCTTCTTTATATCACTCGGATTAACACTTACTCCCCAGTATGCACATGGAGCTGAGGACTTGAGAGTAGCTCTGTCGGCCGAAACCCTAAAAGCTTATCTTTGGGTACAATGTAAGTCTTTTTGCTAACCCAGCCAAAAGGATTATGATGGGAGGTTATGTGGAGGCTTATCCTAGGCTGCACAACTTGCATTTCTTGTGCTGAAATTTCCTCAGTTCAGGATGTTGGCGGCAATAGTTCATCGTAAAGTGTGATAACCTTCTGCCATATCAGTCCTGGGGCAATTAAACATCGCTATCCTAGTCTTGTTACTACTACTATCCAGTTTTAGCTTACCATTTAAGTCCATGGTCTGTTTTGTTTCAGCTGGGGACTCTGTGCTGATGAAGGCGCCCGACACATCAAAGCCTCCGTATGTGGCCAAGATTGAGGAAATCGAGGCAGCAGGACCTCGGGGCGCAAATGTCAAGGTTAAAGTGCGCTGGTACTACCGACCGGAGGAGTCCATTGGTGGGCGCAGGCCATTCCATGGCGAGAAGGAGGTGTTCCTCTCTGACCACCAAGATGTGCAGAGTGCTGATACCATAGAGTGCAAGTGCAACGTCTACAGCTTCCGGGACTACACCAAGCTTTCTGCTGTCAATCCTGAGGACTATTTTTGCCGCTTCGAGTACAAATCAATCACAGGCAGCTTTGTGCCTGACCGCATAGCTGTGTAAGAATTTAAACGAGCCTCTGTTTTTCTACGGCACATCTTACTACTCCCTCTGTAAACAAATATAAGACGTTTTAGGTCACTACGTTAGTGATCTAAAACATCTTACATTTGTTTACAGAGGGAGTACTTCATAATTTCATTATTTTGCTAGCATCTTTAGACAACTAGTTTGATGCTGAAGGCAGTTGAGCAAAGTGTGCATTTCATTTGATGGTGTTGAGTGAGTCATTGTTTCTTACTTTCTTACAGTTTCCTCCGTGGCTCTAACCTATGATTTTTTTCCCTCTAAAACCTCTGGCTTTGTGCCCCCATGGTTGATAATTGATAACTTGTTCTCTCGTTACCATGAGAGATGGGTTTATAAGAGATACTCTCTACTGTAACCCTATTACTACTCTCTACTGTAACCCTATTACTCCTTTTGGGACATAATTCACTTTGTTTTGGCTATGCTCTGTTGTGCCAGATTGAACTAGGTACATGGTTTACCGGTAATGTTACTGCAAAGTCTGAGTCAGGGGAGCCTTTATAAGACCTATCTTGCAGATTTTGGCGAAACTATATCTTTGCTCTCTTGTAGCGCTCTTTGATTAACATGCATATTACCTATTAGGATACATCGTATCTCTCTTTTATGAAAGACAAGACATGTTTAGTTTTTTATTTGTACTAATTAACTGCCTTTCCATCTCTTATTCTAACAACACAACAGGTTTTGTAAGTGTGAGATGCCATACAACCCTGACGATCTTATGATCCAGTGTGAGGAATGCTCTGATTGGTAAGTTTCAGTTGATGCATTCGTTTAGTTTCTCTATACCAGAATGGTTGTAACGTGGAGACTATCTTGCATTTGTGTCATTCAATGAAGTCAAGATGTTCAGCATCCTATTACCTTTGTAAAAGCATTTTTTCTCACTAGCAGCAAAGCAACTAAATTTCACAGGTGCAAACTACACAACCGATTAAGGGGCTCTAGCAGGCTAAAAAGTTAATCTACCACTGGTTACTGCAATTTGGTAGTCTGATACTGAACATCAGAGAAGATTAATTAGTAATAGTAGTTCATTTTGGGCCGAGTGTTGCATAGTCAAATTCCTGGCTTCATGCGTGATTGTTTGAGCTCATGCATGTTTATAAAAGTGTGGAGACAAGGTGATTTGGGCAAAAAGTACTTGGAATAGATAGCGATTCCGTTATGTGATATCCACCTTTGAGAGTTGCGCTTTCAAGTTCTTGACCTTTTCAAAGATTGTATGGTCTTTACATGCATTTAGTTTCTGCAATTAAAAATTGCATTACTCCTTTCAACAGAATATTTATAAATTCAAATAAGATAGCTAGTTGAGAACATTATAGTCTTTCTTCACATACATCATCCATTTTCATGTATCAGCCGCTCTGTAGCACTTTCAGCTTTTCTGACCATTTTGGCAAAACTAGTATATCTTTGAATAGTAGTTCCAGAATATCTTGTTGATGTCCTGAAACATTGTCCCCAGGTTTCACCCTGCTTGTATTGGAAAGACCATCAAAGAAGCAAAGAAACTTGAGAATTTTACATGTGAAGGTTGTGTTGCTGAAAATGGAAATGGAAATGGAGTCAAGAACGAAAATTCCCATGAATCTACAGGCGAATCAGACGAGAAGGTAAGTAATTTGATGCTTTAATTGATTAAATTGTTGCTGCATTGATTCTTAATTTGTATCACTAGCAAAACCAACGATGCATAGGATCTTCTAATTTAGTGGAAGTAGGCATAGATGATCTTGTATTTTCTTTCCTTTTGATATAGCTGTCATGTATTGTTGGAGGCGCAGTGGTGAAGCACTCCCCACTTGTGCCAAGAGGTCCTGGGTTCGACGTGGCCTCTCTGCATTACACTGTGCAGGGGTAAGGCTTGCCTCGTATAATCCTTCCCCAGACCCCACCTGGTCCGTCCTTTTTAGATAGCTGCCATGTTTCATTGTAGGTACAAATAATTGCTTAAAACCAGGGGCCCATCGGCCATTGGGACGCAAATGAATGGAAATGCATGAATGAATAGAAGAAACACCAAATGGAAATGCATGAATAGAAGAAACACATGAAGAACAGCAACGAAACCTAGCATAATTTATAACGAAACTTGACATAATAATTTTATAACGACTGGTGGCATGCTTTTATGAGTTGCGACTAATTCATCTCTGCCCTACATTCAGCAGGTGCAGTCGAAGCGGCGACGGCGGTGAAGGCCAAGGCGATCTGGACGGGAGTCCTCCATCTCTTCACGCATGTGATGCGGTGGATGTACATTGCTGTTTCCAGTTTGATGTAGAACGAACCTGTATTGAGAGTCTCTTCTAGAGTCTGGCAATCGGCCAGTTTGCGACTTTGCATATCCATGTGGACCTACCTGTTAGATGGAGTCATTTTTCTCTCTTCTTTTTTCCATCCCCCTTGTGTTGACATGGACAATGGTGTGGTTGAACGTCCTTTCTTCATTGACTAGAAAAGAGGATTTCAACTTTTTTTCTTCTTCTTTTTTGATTTGAGGGGCGAAAACAGGTATATCAACGACGCTGCGGGTAGGAAAAAGTTTTTACTTTTTTGAGGGAACAAAAAGCTCAAACTATGTTTTGTAGACAAAAAAAGTTCAAACTATCTCTCGCTTGAGTGAGGAAAAGGCACAAACTAAAGCCCCGGACGTCGAGCTTGAGGCGTGGCAAATTGGCCCAGTACGAGCGCACCATTATGGTCCGAGCCCACGGGCCGCGCCTCATCAACGGCCCATAACTAAACCCCGCGGCGGCTTATCCCCAACCCCGGCGCTGCACTGACTGACACCACCACCAGTGGCAGCACCCCAATGGCGACGCTCCTCCTCCCCTCCCACACGGCCAGCCACCACCGCGCCGTCTTCTCCGGGGGCGCGCACCACCACCTGCTTCTCCAGCGGGAACTTCTCAGGGACGCCCTGCTCGCGCCGAGGCGCAGGCCGATCGCGGTCGCGTGCCGGGCGGCGTCAGCGGCGGCCAGGGCCAAGGCTCCCCCGAGCGCATCCCCGCCGCCGCAGGCGCTAGCCAAGGAGGCGCACAAGTACTTCGACCACGCGGTCGTCAGCGTGCGCGCGGGGGACGGCGGCCACGGCGCCGTTCTCAACATGCCGCCGGGCTCCTCCGCGGACGCGGCCACCTCGAAGCCCCGCGGCGGCGGCAGGGCCGCGGACAAGGGAAAGGCCAAGAAGGGCAGCGGGAAGAAGGTGTCGTTCAAGCGGAACTACGACGGGTCCGTGTCGCTGCCCGTGGGCGGGCACGGCGGCGACGTGGTGCTGTACGCCGACGAGGCGGAGGAGTCGCTGCTGGGGTTCCACGCCAAGGCCCGGCACTGCGCCAAGAGGGGCGGCAACGTCGGGGCCACCGGCACCCTCAGCTCCCGGATGCACAACGGCTCCGCCGGGGAGACGCTCAGGATACCCGTGCCTGTAGGTTTGTAGGCCTGCTGCTGTGAACGCGGAGCAATTTTTGCTTGTGGCTCTGTGAGGTTAGGCGTCTGACTCTGATGATGCCTTGCCTGCTCACTGAATTGCAGGTACCGTTGTGAGGCGCAAGAAAGGGTCTGTTCTTGCCGATTTGGCTCATCCTGGTGATGAGGTGCTCATCGCTAGGGGTGGACAGGGCGGGGTGAGTTGGTAGATGTTAATCTGTATCGTCGTGTTAGAATGTTAAAACAGAGTGACTGAATTTCTGTCTGCAAATGCGTACGACACTTGGCAAACATTTCCACAACTATGCTAGGAGCCATGGGTTTTGCTTCAGCAATAGCAGACCCAAGTTATTCCTTATGGACAGCACAAATTCTATAGAGCTTAGTAACCATTTCACGATGATGCTCTGGTTTATGGCACTTGCAGGAAAACTGTGTAAACTGCTTGCGAAGTATCGGAGTTAACCAATTTTAACATGTCAAGACGCATTTGTGTACTTTCAACACACTTAAGTTGAATCGTTCTACCCCTGAAAACCTGTATCTGATAATATACCCAAAGTGCATTCTGAGGGCTGTATCAGTGTCTATAACTAGATTGTTACCGGGTACGATTGCGTTACCAACGGATGGCATTTAGGACAGTAAAATTGAGCCTAATCCCAGCCCTCGCACGCCTCCTTCATTTTTGGCCATCCGTTTTAGTGACTGAGGCGTTTCTGACCGTCGGATCTGCTGTTTCTTACGACCTCCACTGCACGTTAAAATTCCTGGCCCAGTTGTCCTAAAGGGCTGCTGCTCCGGGAGAAAATCTGAGTTTGTCTATAACCAGGTGGGTATGGAGACAATTGCAAATCTCACTGTGACTAGTTGAGATGGCGATAACCATGCCTATTCCTCTGAATACAGATTCCAGTGTAGCTGAGTATGTGAGTACCTCATGTAAAACAGTGTAGTGGACACTTTTCATTGTTTTCTGATATTCTTTTTCATTTGGTATGATACATATGCTTGCTATCATTATTATGGTTTTACATATTTACTTCACTTTTGCAGATCAGCTTGATCGATGCGCCCGATTACAAAAGAGGGAAAGCCATGGCTTTATCGCCTAATGTCATGCGTGATGTTACTGATAAGGTAAGTTGTTACCTATGAAATAATCCTGGATTTGATGGTATATATTCGATGCCATTTTTACCAATAGGTTGTCTTATTAGGGTCATTAAATCAGGGAAGGATTGATCAGAACAAAATGCTCTGTGTTTCTTATAATGCACTGCTTGTTTAGTACTCCCTCCGTAAACTAATATAAGAGCATTTAGATCACTACTTTAGTAATCTAAACGCTCTTACATTAGTTTACGGAGGGAGTATTTATTTTTATTTTTGAAGAAAACGCAAAAGCTCTGCATCTCATTATATTGAAAAGGCAGGAACAAAGTTAATTACATGCCCAAGCAGGGCAGGTAGGAAACATTAAACACAACAAAGGCAAAGGCGCTGCCAGGATGAATCAGTGGACATCCCAGCCTTCAGGTTGACAGGCTGCCAACCCAGCTGCTCCCACGCGCAACCCTCATCAGCGATGTCCCTAAGAAGGACGTTGGAGTCCAGGCGCATGTTGTCAAAGGTGCACTTGTTCCTGTGCTTCCAGATCATCCAGGACGTGGGGAGTATGGTGCTTGCAAGTTGCAAGGGCTTTGCGCCGTTCCTTCAGAGTCCTCTGCTTTGCAACGTCCCACCAGTCGATGAGGGCTTCGGGCCACAGGAGGGGGCATGGATCCAGGAGAGGTCTTTGTGCCAGACGATCCTGTAGAACAGTCAGTCCACAAGGAGGTGGTGCATTGTCTCCAGAGTTTGGCCGCAGAACATGCATGATGGGCTGTGCGGCATGTTCTGGTGAGCGAGCCGCTGAGCGGTCCTGCAGAGAGGTTCATGGTGCTGCATTGTTTAGTGTTTATGGTTACTCTAGTTCTACATAGATAATAATACCACTGGTCCATCAGAGAGCATAGTACAATCTAGTTCTCTGCCTCCACTCGAAGTTCTCGCACGTCTAGCAATACTGTTTACATGTCTCCAACTGATGCGATGCCCATCGCAAATTGGTAATGAGTGATAAACAAACAGATGCTCCGCCGCTAATGCCAATGAGTACATAAGAATTCTTTAACAGTACTGTACACCAAATGCGTGGTATTCGGTGTTATCTGATCCTATCAGTATAGTTTAGGATTATCCAAATATTTCAAATAACAACATCTTTATTTGCTGACTAGATTTCTCCATTTTCACCTCTACTTTTTTTGGGTGTGATTTTGTCTCATCTCCTTTTTCTGTAGGTATTAACGCATGGCCAGCCTGGTGAGGAAATAAGCTTGGAGTTAATCTTAAGGGTGGTTGCAGATGTTGGCCTTGTGGTAAGAGTGTTGCACTGCTACATAATGGATTCTCTCTCTCTTTTTTATTAGGAAAAAGGTGTTCAGATCATTTTCTATATACAAGAGTCAAGAGATGACTCTGGGTTAGAAGGGTTGCAGTTGCTAAGAGTCCCTTGTTGGATTATCAGGTCTTCAAGGCTTGCTTCAGATCTATTTCTTTGGCATATCGCAATGTTGGCCTAATCGTCTTCATTTGCATTTTCAGGGACTTCCAAATGCTGGAAAATCAACACTTCTATCAGCTATAACGCTTGCACGACCAGACATTGCTGATTATCCATTCACTACATTAATGCCAAATCTTGGCCGGCTTGGTGGAGATCCCACTTTAGGGGCGTTGCAGTTTTCCTCTGGAGCAACATTGGCAGATTTGCCGGGTCTTATTGAGGGCGCTCATCTGGGCAAGGTGCCGTTTACCTTTGTGTTATTTGCACAATGTTTGTTTGAAGGTGTCGTCTTGTTGCTTCCCGTGGTTAGCCTCTGTGGATTTATCATGTGCTTTAATTGCACCGCAGGGTCTTGGTCGCAATTTCTTGAGACATTTGAGGAGAACGAGGGTAATCGTCCACGTCGTTGATGCTGCTGCTGATGACCCTGTGAACAATTATAAGATTGTCAGAGAAGTAACTAATTGCTTTCATCATTCCCAAGTCCTATTTTGTTTTGAGAATTGCAATGACATTCACTATATAATTTGTCCATAGCTATAACCCTGAACCTGGAAGCTACACTAGCATCAGTAGTGGGACAGTTTGTTATTTTTTTTTTCATTTGTTGTTAGCATAATCTTATTGCCCTTTGTATATAGGAAGTCTAATCAATAGAACTAAAGGGAAGGGACTGATCAGAGTAGCGGCACTTGCACCAACAATTCTGTTATCTGTTAAGTATTAACTATTAAGATCTAGTTAGTTGGAACTTGGTAGTAGGATCTGTAGGATAATAGTTGCTTTGCTAAGGGATTGCAAAATCTTATTTCAAATGTAAGCCTTGTGAGAAAACTGAATCATATGTCTATGTTTAGTTTCTCAAGTATAGTCTCAATGTTGAATGATCATCTGACAATCATCTCTGTACAGGAATTAAGGATGTATAACCCCAAATACCTGGAGCGGCCTTATGTTGTGGTCCTGAACAAGATTGATCTTCCTAAGGTGCAATTTCCTACTTAATTTGGATCAAACTATGGTTTCCCTGGTTTTTAGCATTTAGTTTTCTAGATCTTTCTTGGCATGATTGGTGCCCTAACAATGTTTTTCTCCGTTGTAGGCCCAAGATAGGTTATCTTCATTGGCACTTGAAATATCTTCAGTAGGCTGTGGAGAATGCCATGACAAAAATGCCAGCGAAGGAAAACTAAATGAAAACTTCAACAGACACCATACCTCAGAAGATGATGATAAGGAACTTGGAGACTACCCAAGGCCTCAGGCTGTAATTGGCGCAAGCGTACTGTAAGTCTTCTCACCAGACCAACTTAACACATTCTTTTACCATGTTCACTTAAACAGCTCGTAAATCTGTTGGTCTGCTGATCAATACAAAACCGCGCTTTGCTTTTCCACCTCATCTCTTCTGGGGTCTGGGGTGCTTGATATATTGTATGATCCGATCCCTAGTGCATGGGGAGACTAATATTTGCTGTTTTCATTTGATATTTGATTAATTTGTAAGCCTCCTCATGTGACACTTGCATTATTATCACACCATGAGTTTTCTCGTACACTGCTTCAAATGTCCTCAAGTTGTACAAATTCAACACATTTTCCCCTTTAATTCACTCGGTGTCGCAAGAAACTGTTCTCTTCTTCTGTTATAAAATGTCATTTCCGTTGTTTTCCTGCCCTTGCAGGAGGCACATCGGGATCGACGAGATGCTGAAGGAGATAAGGACAGCCCTGGAAAAATGCTCTGATCACATGTTACCAGGACCATGAATCTAAAAGCCTGCACGCTTGGAGCCCTTAGCATCAGTCCAAAACCCAGAAACTATCGAGCTTTTGATCGAGTTGTTCTTCAACAGCAGCGGTTTGCGACACTGTTGGCAGTTCCTGGAGTACAAGACCACCACCAATCTGATTGTCCGAGTTGTTGACGCGGAGAGCTTGAGCGTCCGAAGCAGCTGCAACCATCCACGCTGGCTGTGCCTATTTGGCTCGTCACACTGCCATATAAATAAAGGGAGAGAAAGAAACTAGCTGTATGAAATTCTGAAGAACTGATGGGGACTCGTACTACCTACTGCTAGTAGCTACTAGTGGAACTCATCATTTGTAATTATTTCCGTCTGCTTTATTATTAGTATTAGTATAATATGACAAAGCTTTGGCCATTCTGTTCCAGTTTTGATTCACAATCACATAATGCCACTTTTGACACACGGCGAAACCTGACACAAGGACCGGTTCCCACCAACCCCGCACGTTTAAAAGGCGTATATAAATGTATGTATGTGTCACTAAAGGAAGGGAAGGAGAATCTTTAAAGTGGTAAAGATGAAGATTTTGGGGTGGCGACCGGTATGACATGCCCATCAATCAATATTTCTGAGTCGTCTTTCATACTACTACTACTACTACTACTACTACTACTACTACTCCGTACTATACCACACTTGACACTTGGTGGGTAACCTAGGTCATATCCGGATTCATCTCTAGTCGGGTGCTCAGCTCAGCTATGCGGAGGTCGAGGGTTTCTCAGCAAGATTGGACTCCGTCCTCCTCCGCCCTCCCCAGGTCAGTTCCTTCTTGTAGATCTGCTCTGCTCCCTGGGTTTGCGCTCCGCTGTGTATGAATCTGCTTGAGTGCATCCACTGCGCTGTGAGGACAGCTTTTTGTTTGCCGCCATGATCATAGGGGCACTCATGATTATTTTGTGACCCTCCGTGTTGAAATCCATCTAAGCTTGCGACGAGGGTCGCGCGCTGCCGGTTGGGTTTCGGTCTTTCGGAGCTGCTCCGCGGACCGAGTAGCCCCCGCACCACACTACGTGCCGCCGTTGGCTCGTTTGTTGATTGCTCGTCCATATGAAGCCGGGTACGTAGTAGGATAGATCCAGTGTGCACTAGATTAACTAGGAAGACGCCCAGATGTTCCGAGGATCCAGAAATCTGTTGTTAAGGGAAGAAAAGGCTCGTACGTATTTCTTCTTTTACGGAGCAATTTTAACATGGTCACCCTTACCGAACGGACATATTCCAACGGACTTTACGGAAAGCATGAATTACTCTCCCTCTTACCCCCTCTTTTCACATGGAAGGTAAGAAGGTAAGATTAATCAAACCCACTATTTAATGAAATCAACGGTTCAGATCTATTATATATTCTTACCTCTTATGTGAAAAGAAGATGTAAGAGCGACCATGTTAAAAAACCCTATTTTTCATGAGATTTTTTAATACTTTTTAAAATGATTTATCACCTAAACTGATCGTCCAAATTACAAACTGTTTTCATCGCGTCAAAATCCTTAAAATTAGATTCCATATTAATAAGTTTCGAGAACTTCTTTTCTAGCGCAACTTGTATTCCACATACGAACTAACTAGGACTTGTACCCACTGTTGTAACATACTTGTACCCCCCACCCCCCCCCCTCTCAAAAGAAGGCCGAAATCATTGTTCAAACCTTGTCAGAAAACCTTAGCACGAAATGACCTCCCTTGATTTTTAGTACGATTTTACCCTTTTTAGCAACGCCAAGACTTGTGGCGTTACTGCCCCAAATAGAAACGCCAAACCCCCGGCATTTTTGGCTTGGCCCACGTAGATCCATCCAATTTAATGAAATCATTATATCTTCCACAACCTCCTCATAACCAGGACTTGTAATCCTAAAAAACGTAGGACTTGTAAAAAAATGCCAACACTTCCTCACCGTTGTGAACAATCTCACCATTCACAAATATCGTCTTGTCAGCATAATGAACATTCATGATCCTCTCCATCTAAAAAACAATGGCATCGTAAGTACTTACAAGTATCAATGACAAATCTACCACATGACATACAAAACAAGTTAGAACAATTTCTAATACTAACCCTAACCCTAAATTCTAACATTAACCCTAACCCAAAACCCTAAGCTTTGTTCATTCTCATTACTAGCACTAACCCTAAACCACTATTGGACCAACCATACTCATTACTAAACATCACAAACATCATACTAGTCACAGTATCAACAATTCAAGGATTATTTTTGGGAGAAATCTTCACAACTAGGGTTAGGAGTCACATGAACAAACCATCCAAATATAACACTCCATCCAATCAGAACTTGGGAGGTGAAGGAGGTTACCTCTAGGAATGGAAAAGACACACAATCCATGGACAAATGCCACCGATTTAGAAGGATTTAAAGGAGGACCGAGTGGAGGAGAGATAGGGGAGATGGTTGCAACTTGGGTGGGGAATGAGGAGGAAGATTGTGGGGGTGAGTGGTGGGTGAGAGCCCCACCTGCGGCCCTGGGACCACTTACCTATTCAGATCAAAAACACCAGGGGATCAAGCCTTTCTAGCAACATGGTATGGTCTAGCGTTTCTTTCTGCCACGTTGGCGGCCAACACCATTTCGGCAAGGCCAGCAACTGTTGGGAAACATTGCATGGAAAACAAAAAAATTTCTACGCACACGCAATGATCTATCCATGGGGATGCATAGCAACGAGGGAGAGAGTATGTCTACGTACCCTCGTAGACCGTAAGTGGAAGCGTTTAACAACGCAATTGATGTAGTCGAACTTCTTCGCGCTCCAACCGATTAAGTATTGAACGTACGACACCTCCGCGTTCTGCACACATTCAGCTCGGTGACGTCCTCTGCCTTCTTGATCCAGCAAAACGGCGAGGTAGTAGATGAGTTCCGGCAGCACGATGGCGTCGTGACGATGATGGTGAAGTGATCTCCGTAGGGCTTCGCCTAAGCACTACAAAAATATGACC
>NC_041388.1:631280337-631299811 GCF_002162155.2 Triticum dicoccoides | reverse complement strand
CACATGGCTAGGCAATTGTCTGTTGTGTGGTAGGCGCCCCCTCCCGCATATATATAGGTGGGAGGGAGGGATGAGCAGCCAAAGGAGACACCCAAGTAGGAGGAATCCTACTTGGGGTCCTTCCCAAGCCGCGCCTCCCTTTTCATTATTTGGAGTGCGGGGAAAGGCAGAGGAGGGTGGCGCCCCCCTTTCCTTTCTCCCATGAGAGGGAAAGGCATGAGGGGCTAGCTCTCCCCCATTTCCTTCCCTAGGGCTGGCCAAACAAGGGAGGGGGCACACCAGCCCCCTTGTGGGCTGGTCTGTCCCCTCCTTTGGCCCACAAGGCCCATAACTTGCCGAAGGGTGCCCGGAACCCCTTCTGGTGACCCGATTCCTTCCCGGTACATCCCGAAACACTTCCGGTGTCCAAATACCATCATCCTATATATCAATATTTACCTCTCGGCCATTTTGAGACTCCTCTTCATTTCTGTGATCTCATCCGGGATTCCGAACAACATTCGGTCACCAAAACATATAACTCATATAACACTATATCGTCAACGAACGTTAATCGTGCGGACCCCTACGGGTTCGAGAACTATGTAGACATGACCGAGACACCTCTCCAGTCAATAACCAATAGTGGAACCTGGATGTCCATATTGGCTCCTACACTATGAAGATCTTTATTGGTCGAACCATTATGACAACATACGCAATTCCCTTTGTCAATCGGTATGTTACTTGCCCGAGATTCGATTGTCGGTATCTTCATACCTAGTTCAATCTCGTTCCTGTCAAGTCTTTTTACTCGTTCCGTAATACATCACCTCGTGATTAACTCCTTAGTCATTTGCTTGCTAGCTTATGATGTGTATGACCAAGAGGGCCCAGAGATACCTCTCCGATACTCGGAGTGACAAATCCTAATCTTGATCTATGCCAACTCAACAAACACCTCCGGAGATACCTGTAGAGCATATTTATGATCACCCAGTTACATTGTGATGTTTAATAGAACACAAGGTATTCCTCCGGTATCCGGGAGTTGCATAATCTCATAGTCGAAGGAATATGTATTTGATATGAAGAAAGCAATAGCAATAAAAATGAACGATCATTATGCTAAGCTAACGGATGGGTCTTGTCCATCACATCATTCTCCTAATGATGTGATACCATTATTGAATGACAACACATGTCCATGGTTAGGAAATCTTAACCATCTTTGATCAACGAGCTACTCTAGTAGAGGCATACTAGGACACAATATTTGTTTATGTATTCACACATGTATTTAAGTTTCCGATCAATATGATTCTAGCATGAATAATAAACCTTTATCATGAATAAGGAAATATAAAATAACAACTTTATTATTGCCTCTAGGGCATATTTCCTTCAGCTACACCTCCTGGTTCGACGTTTCTATGTGGGGCTGTAATGCCACGAGTCTTGTCATTTCAAAAAGGGTCAAATCATGCTAATTTTTTGGGAGAGGTCATTTTCTGCTAAAGTTCTCTGACAAGGTCAGAATAGTGATTTCGGTCACAAAAAACAAAAAACATACATGTACTTCACTCTCTCATTAAAAACATCACGTACATCACTGGGTGAATTAACTATATTCCCCACGGGAGGTGTACTCCCATGTAGTGTAACTTGTATTCCACATACAGTGTAATCTGTATTTGCGCCAAGCAACATGTTCTCCTTCCCCAATGCAACTTGGACTCCTGGCATGACTTATACTCCACATACTGTGCAGCTTATACTCCCTCAAGCAGCATGTACTCGCTGTATAATGCTTCTCTTATAACGCAACATGTACTCTCCTACAGCTGTCCTCCCCGTATAGTGCAACACGTACTACTCTGCCGCAACATGTCCTCCTCATTCAATGCAACTTGCACTCCCTGACACAACTTGTACTCCCCGTACAGTGCAACATGTACAACTCATGCGCAACATGTTCTCCTCGTTCAATGCAACTTGCACTCCCTAGCGTGACTTGTACTCCATGTACAGTGCAAACGTACTACTCCAACACAACATGCTCTCCCCGTTTAGTGTAACTTGTACTCCTTGGCGCGACTTGTACTCCATGTATAGTGCAACACGTACTACTCCGACAACATGTACTCCTCATTTAATGCAACTTGTACTCCCTCCGTAAAGAAGTATAAGAGTAGTGATCTAAACGCTCTTATATTTCTTTACAGAGGGAGTACTCCCTAACGTAGCCTGTACTCACCGTATAATGCAACCTGTACTCCCATACAATGGAACTCACACTCTCCATATATGCAGTGCAACTTGGACTTCACGATGCAATATGTGCTCCATTTACACTGCAAACAACGCTTCCTGCACGATGTAACCTGTACTCCCCGCTCTGTGTAATCTACACCAATGATTAGTCTGTACGCCCAAACCATTGTACGTTAGAAAACAAGACAAAACTATAGATAAAAGTCAAGAAAAAAGTAGAAGAAAAAACCAAAGGAAAACACCAGAAATAAGAAAATCACACATAAACTCGTCCAAACAACCATGTGTCGTGTGTTGGGGAACGTAGTAATTTCAAAAAATTCCTACGCACACGCAAGATCATGGTGATGCATAGCAACGAGAGGGGAGAGTGTTGTCTACGTACCCTCGTAGACCGACAGCGGAAGCGTTATGACAACGCGGTTGATGTAGTCGTACGTCTTCACGGCCCGACCGATCAAGCACCGAAACTACGGCACCTCCGAGTTCTAGCACACGTTCAGCTCGATGATGATCCCCGGACTCCGATCCAGCAAAGTGTCGGGGAAGAGTTTCGTCAGCACGACGGCGTGGTGACGATCTTGATGTTCTACCGTCGCAGGGCTTCGCCTAAGCACCGCTACAATATTATCGAGGAGTATGGTGGAGGGGGGCACCGCACACGGCTAAGAGAACGATAACGAAGATCAACTTGTGTGTCTAGGGGTGCCCCCTGCCCCCGTATATAAAGGAGCAAGGGGGAGGAGGCCGGCCCTAGGAGGGGCGCGCCAGGGAGTAGGATTCCTACTCCTAGTTGGAGTAGGTTTCCTCCTTTCCTAGTCCAACTAGGAGAAGGGGGGAAAGGGGGGAAGAGGAGAAGGAAGGGAGAGAGGGGCCGCGCCCCAAACCCCTTGTCCAATTCGGACTGGGCTTGGGAGGGGCGCGCGCCACCTCCTGGTCCTTTCCACTAAGGCCCATTAAGGCCCATTGCTTCTTCCTCGTATTCCCGTAAGTCCCCGGTACCTCCAAAAATACCCGAATCACTCGGAACCTTTCCGATGTCCGAATATAGTCATCCAATATTGAAGGAAATATGCCCTAGAGGCAATAATAAAGTTATTATTTATTTCCTTATATCATGATAAATGTTTATTATTCATGCTAGAATTGTATTAACCGGAAACATAATACATGTGTGAATACATAGACAAACAAAGTGTCACTAGTATGCCTCTACTTGACTAGCTCGTTAATCAAAGATGGTTATGTTTCCTAACCATGAACAAGTAGTTGTTATTTGATTAGCGGGATCACATCATTAAGTGAATGATCTGATTGACATGACCCATTCCACTAGCTTAGCACCCGATCGTTTAGTATGTTGCTATTGCTTTCTTCATGACTTATACATGTTCCTATGACTATGAGATTATGCAACTCCCATTTACCAGAGGAACACTTTGTGTGCTACCAAACGTCACAACGTAACTGGGTGATTATAAAGGAGCTCTACAGGTGTCTCCAAAGGTACATGTTGGGTTGGCGTATTTCGAGATTAGGATTTGTCACTCCGATTGTTGGAGAGGTATCTCTGGGCCCTCTCGGTAATGCACATCACTTAAGCCTTGCAAGCATTGCAACTAATGAGTTAGTTGCGGGATAATGTATTACAGAACGAGTAAAGAGACTTGCCGGTAACGAGATTGAACTAGGTATTTGGAATACCGACGATCGAATCTCGGGCAAGTAACATACCGATGACAAAGGGAACAACGTATGTTGTTATGCGGTCTGACCGATAAAGATCTTCGTAGAATATGTAGGAGCCAATATGAGCATCCAGGTTCCGCTATTGGTTATTGACCGGAGACATGTCTCGGTCATGTCTACATTGTTCTCGAACCCGTAGGGTCCGCACGCTTAAGGTTACGATGACAGTTATATTATGAGTTTATGCATTTTGATGTACCGAAGTTTGTTCGGAGTCCCGGATGTGATCACGGACATGACGAGGAGTCTCGAAATGGTCGAGACATAAAGATTGATATATTGGAAGCCTACATTTGGATATCGGAAGTGTTCCGGGTGAAATCGGGATTTTACCGGAGTACCGGGAGGTTACCGGAACCCCCCGGGAGGTACATGGGCCTTAATGGGCCTTAGTGGAAGAAGAGGAGAGGCAGCCAGGGCTGGGCCGCACGCCCCTCCCCCCTAGTCCGAATAGGACAAGGAGAGAGGGGGCCGGCGCCCTCTTCCCTCTCTCTCTCTCTTTTCCCACCTCGCGAGTCTTATTCCAACTAGGATTGGGGGAGAAGTCCTACTCCCGGAGGGAGTAGGACTCCTCCTGGCGCGCCATATGTGGCCGGCCGGCCTCCCCCTCTTGGTCCTTTATATACAGAGGTAGGGGCACCCCAGAGAGACACAAGTTGATCCACGTGATCTTATTCTTAGCCGTGTGCGGCGCCCCCCAGCCACCATAGTCCTCGGTAATATTGTAGCGGTGCTTAGGCGAAGCCCTGCAGCAGTAGTACATCAAGATCGTCACCACGCCGTCGTGCTGATGGAACTCTTCCCCGACACTTTGCTGGATCGGAGTCCGGGGATCGTCATCGAGCTGAACGTGTGCTAAAACTCGGAGGTGCCGTAGTTTCGGTGCTTGATCGGTCGGGCCGTGAAGACGTATGACTACATCAACCAAACGCTTCCGTTGTCGATCTACAAGGTATGTAGATCACACTCTCCCCTTGTTGCTATGCATCACCATGATCTTGCGTGTGCGTAGGAAATTTGTTGAAATTACTACGTTTCCCAACAAATATATCGATCTTTACGTCTCGACCATTTCAAGACTCCTCGTCATGTCCCTGATCTCATCTGGGACTCCGAACTCCTTCGGTACATCAAAACATATAAACTCATAATGAAACTGTCATCGAAACCTTAAGCGTGCGGACCCTACGGGTTCGAGAACAATGTAGACATGACCGAGACACGTCTCCGGTCAATAACCAATAGCAGAACCTGGATGCTCATATTGGCTCCCACATATTCTACGAAGATCTTTATCGGTCAGACCGCATAACAACATACGTTGTTCCCTTTGTCATCGGTATGTTACTTGCCCGAGATTCGATCGTCGGTATCTCAATACCTAGTTCAATCTCGTTACCGGCAAGTCTCTTTACTCGTTCCGTAATACATCATCTCGCAACTAACTCATTAGTTGCAATGCTTGCAAGGCTTATGTGATGTGCATTACCGAGAGGGCCCAGAGATACCTCTCCGACAATCGGAGTGACAAATCCTAATCTCGAAATACGCCAACCCAACATGTACCTTTGGAGACACCTGTAGAGCTCCTTTATAATCACCAAGTTACGTTGTGACGTTTGGTAGCACACAAAGTGTTCCTCCGGTAAACGGGAGTTGCATAATCTCATAGTCATAGGAACATGTATAAGTCATGAAGAAAGCAATAGCAACATACTAAATGATCGGGTGCTAAGCTAATGGAATGGGTCATGTCAATCACATCATTCTTCTAATGATGTGATCCCGTTAATCAAATAACAACTCTTTTGTTCATGGTTAGTAAACATAACCATCTTCGATTAACGAGCTAGTCAAGTAGAGGCATACTAGTGACACTCTGTTTGTCTATGTATTCACACATGTATTATGTTTCCGGTTAATACAATTCTAGCATGAATAATAAACATTTATCATGATATAAGGAAATAAATAATAACTTTATTATTGCCTCTAGGGCATATTTCCTTCAGTCTCCCACTTGCACTAGAGTCAATAATCTAGTTCACATCGCCATGTGATTCAACACTAAGAGTTCACATCACCATGTGATTAACACACATAGTTCACATCGTCATGTGACCTATACCCAAAGGGTTTACTAGAGTCAGTAATCTAGTTCACATCGTTTATGTGATTAACACCCAAAGAGTACTAAGGTGTGATCATGTTTTGCTTGTGAGATAATTTTAGTCAACGGGCCTGTCACATACAGATCCGTAAGTATTTTGCGAATTCTATGTCTACAATGCTCTGCACGGAGCTACTCTAGCTAATTGCTCCCACTTTCAATATGTATCTAGATCGAGACTTAGAGTCATCCAGATCTGTGTCAAAACTTCCATCGACGTAACTTTTTATGACGAACCTTTTTTCACCTCCATAATTGAGAAACACATCGTTATTCCAGTAAGGATAATTTCGACCACTGTCCATTGATCTACTCCTAGATCACTATTGTACTCCCTTGCCAAAATCAATGGTAGGGTATACAATAGATCTGGTACGCAGCATGGCATACTTTATAGAACCCATGGTTGAGGCATAGGGAATGACTTTCATTCTCTTTCTATTTTCTGCTGTGGTCGGGTTTTGAGTCTTACTCAATTTCACACCTTGTAACACAGGCAAGAACTTTTCCTTTGACCGTTCCATTTTGAACTACTTCAAAATCTTGTCAAGGTATGTACTCATTGAAAAAAAACTTATTAAGCGTCTTGATCTATCTCTATAGATCTTGATGCTCAATATGTAAGCAGCTTCACCGAGGTCTTTCTTTGAAAAAATCCTTTCAAACACTCCTTTATGCTTTGCAGAATAATTCTACATTATTTCCGATCAACAATATGTCATTCACATATACTTTTCAGAAATGTTGTAGTGCTCCCACTCACTTTCTTGTAAATACAGGCTTCACCACAAGTCTGTATAAAATTATATGCTTTGATCAACTTATCAAAGCGTATATTCCAACTCCGAGATGCTTGCACCAGTCCACAGATGGATCGCTGGAGCTTGCATATTTTGCTAACACTTTCAGGATTGACAAAACCTTCTGGTTGCATCATATACAACTCTTTTTTAAGAAATCCATTAAGGAATGCAGCTTTGTTTATCCATTTGCCAGATTTCATAAAATGCGGCAATTGCTAACATGATTCGGACAGCCTTAAGCATAGATACGAGTGAGAAACTCTCATCGTAGTCAACATCTTGAACTTTGTCGAAAACCTTTTTGCGACAATTCTAGCTTTGTAGATAGTAATACTACTATCAGCATCCGTCTTCCTCTTGAAGATCCATTTATTTTCAATTGCTTGCCGATCATCGGGCAAGTCAACCAAAGTTCATACTTTGTTTTTCATACATGGATCCCATCTCAGATTTCATGGCTTCAAGCCATTTTGCGGAATCTTGGCTCACCATCGCTTCTTCATAGTTCGTAGGTTCATCATGATCTAGTAGCATGATTTCCAGAACAGGATTACCATACCACTCTGGTGCGGATCTTACTCTGGTTGATCTATGAGGTTCAGTAATAACTTGATCTGAAGTTTCATGATCATCATCATTAACTTCCTCACTAATTGGTGTAGGTGTCACAGAAACCGTTTTCTGTGATGAATTACTTTCCAATAAGGGAGCAGGTACAGTTACCTCATCAAGTTCTACTTTCCTCCCACTCACTTCTTTCGAGAGAAACTCCTTCTCTAGAAAGGATCCATTCAAAGCAACGAATATCTTGCCTTCGGATCTGTGATAGAAGGTGTACCCAACATTTTCTTTTGGGTATCCTATGAAGACGCACTTCTTCGATTTGGGTTTGAACTTATCAGGTTGAAACTTTTTCACATAAGCATTGCAACCTCAAACTTTAAGAAACGACAGCTTAGGTTTCTTGCCAAACCATAGTTCATACGGTGTCGTCTCAACGGATTTAGATGGTGCCCTATTTAACGTGAATGCAGCTGTCTCTAATGCATAACCCCAAAACGATAGTGGTAGATCGGTCAGAGACATCATAGATCGCACCATATCTAATAAAGTACGGTTATGACGTTCGGACACACCATTACATTGTGGTGTTCTAGGTGGCGTGAGTAGTGAAACTATTTCACATTGTTTTTAACTGAAGGCCAAACTCGTAACTCAAATACTCTTCTCTACGATCAGATCGTAGAAACTTCATTTTCTTGTTACGATGATTTTCCACTTCACTCTGAAATTCTTTGAACTTTTCAAATGTTTCAGACTTATGTTTCATCAAATAGATATACTCATATATGCTCAAATCATCTGTGAAGATCAGAAAATAATGATACCTGTTGCGAGCCTCAATATTCATCGGACCACATACATCAGTATGTATGATTTCCAACAACTCTGTTGCTCGCTCCATTGTTCCGAAGAACGGAGTCTTAGTCATCTTGCCCATGAGGCATGGTTCGCAAGCATCAACTGATTCATAATCAAGTGATTCCAGAAGCCCATCAACATGGAGTTTCTTCATGCGCTTTACACCAATATGACCTAAACGGCAGTGCCACAAATAAGTTGCACTATCATTATTAACTTTGCATCTTTTGGTTTCAATATTATGATTATGTGTATCACTACAATCGAGATCCAATGAACCATTTTCATTGGGTGTGCAACCATATAAGGTTTTATTCATGTAAACAGAACAACAATTTATTCTCTTACTTTAATGAATAACAGTATTACAATAAACATGATCAAATCATATTCATGCTCAACGCAAACACCAAATAACACTTATTTAGGTTCAACACTAATCCCGAAAGTATAGGGAGTGTGCGATGATGATCATATCAATCTTGGAACCACTTCCAACACACATCGTCACTTCACCCTTAACTAGTCTCTGTTTATTCTGCAACTCCCGTTTCGAGTTACTAATCTTAGCAACTGAACTAATATCTAATACTGAGGGGTTGCTTTGAACACTAGTAAAGTACACATCAATAACATGTATATCAAATATACTTATGTTCACTTTGCCATCCTTCTTATCCGCCAATCATTTGGGGTAGTTCCGCTTCCAGTGACCAGTCCCTTTGCAGTAGAAGCACTTAGTCTCAGGCTTAGGATCAGACTTGGGCTTCTTCACTTGAGCAGCAACTTGCTTGCTGTTTTTCTTGAAGTTCCCCTTTTTCCCTTTGCCCTTTTCTTGAAACTAGTGATCTTGTCAACCATCAACACTTGATGCTCTTTCTTGATTTCTACCTTCATCGATTTCATCATCGTGAAAAGCTCGGGAGTCGTTTTCGTCATCCCTTGCATACTATAGTTCATCACGAAGTTCTACTAACTTGGTGATGGTGACTAGAGAATTCTGTCAATTACTATCTTATCTGGAAGATTAACTCCCATTTGATTCAAGCGATTGTAGTACCCAGACAATCTGATCACATGCTCACTAGTTGAGCGATTCTCCTCCATCTTTTTAGCTATAGAACTTGTTGGAAACTTCATATCTCTCAACTCGGGTATTTGCTTGAAATATTAACTTCAACTCCTGGAACATCTCATATGGTCCATGACGTTCAAAACGTCTTTGAAGTCTCAATTCTAAGCCGTTTAAGCATGGTGCACTAAACTATCAAGTAGTCATCATATTGAGCTAGCCAAACGTTCATAACGTCTGCATCTGCTCCTGCAATAGGTCTGTCACCTAGCGGTGCATCAAGGACATAATTCTTCTGTGCAACAATGAGGATAAACCTTAGATCACGGATCCAATCCGCATCATTGCTACTAACATCTTTCAACACAATTTTCTCTAGGAACATATCAAAATAAACACAGGGAAGCAACAACGCGAGCTATTGATCTACTACATAATTTGCAAAATACTACCAGGACTAAGTTCATGATAAATTTAAGTTCAATTAATCATATTACTTAAGAACTCCCACTTAGATAGACATCCCTCTAATCCTCTAAGTGATCACGTGATCCAAATCAACTAAACCATGTCCGATCATCACGTGAGATGGAGTAGTTTCATTGGTGAACATCACTATGTTGATCATATCTACTATATGATTCACGCTCGACCTTTCGGTCTCCGTGTTCCGAGGCCATATCTGTATATGCTTGGCTCGTCAAGTATAACCTGAGTATTCCGCGTGTGCAACTGTTTTGCACCCGTTGTATTTGAACGTAGAGCCTATCACACCCGATCATCACGTGGTGTCTCAGCACGAAGAACTTTCGCAACGGTGCATACTTAGGGAGAACACTTCTTGATAATTAGTGAGAGATCATCTTAAAATCCTACCGACAATCAAAGCAAGATAAGATGCATAAAAGATAAACATCACATGCAATCAATATAAGTGATATGATATGGCCATCATCATCTTGTGCTTGTGATCTCCATCTTCGAAGCACCGTCGTGATCACCATCGTCACCGGCGCGACCCCTTGATCACCATCGTAGCATCGTTGTCGTCTCGCCAATCTTATGCTTCCACGACTATCGCTACCGCTTAGTGATAAAGTAAAGCATTACAGCGCAATTGCATTGCATACAATAAAGCGACAACCATATGGCTCATGCCAGTTGCCGATAACTTGGTTACAAAACATGATCATCTCATACAGTAAAATTTAGCATCATGTCTTGACCATATCACATCACAACATGCCCTGCAAAAACAAGTTAGACGTCCTCTACTTTGTTGTTGCAAGTTTTACGTGGCTGCTACGGGCTTAAGCAAGAACCAATCTTACCTACGCATCAAAACCACAACGATAGTTTGTCAAGTTGGTGCTGTTTTAACCTTCGCAAGGACCGGGCGTAGCCACACTCGGTTCAACTAAAGTTGGAGAAATTGTCACCCGCTAGCCACCTTTGTGCAAAGCACGTCGGGAGAACTGGTCTCGCGTAAGCGTACGCGTAATGTCGGTCCGGACCGCTTCGTCCAACAATACCGCCGAACCAAAGTATGACATGCTGGTAAGCAGTATGACTTATATCGCCCACAACTCACTTGTGTTCTACTCGTGCATATAACATCAACACATAAAACCTAGGCTCGGATGCCACCGTTGGGGAACGTAGTAATTTCAAAAATTTCCTACGCACGCGCAAGATCATGGTGATGCATAGCAACGAGAGGGGAGAGTGTTGTCTACGTACCCTCGTAGATCGACAGCGGAAGCGTTATGACAACGCGGTTGATGTAGTCGTACGTCTTCACGGCCCGACCGATCAAGCACCGAAACTACGGCACCTCCGAGTTCTAGCACACGTTCAGCTCGATGACGATCCCCGGACTCCGATCCAGCAAAGTGTCGGGGAAGAGTTTCGTCAGCACGACGGCGTGGTGACGATCTTGATGTTCTACCGTCGCAGGGCTTCGCCTAAGCACCGCTACAATATTATCGAGGAGTATGGTGGAGGGGGGCACCGCACACGGCTAAGAGAACGATCACGAAGATCAACTTGTGTGTCTAGGGGTGCCCCCCTGCCCCCGTATATAAAGGAGCAAGGGGGAGGAGGCCGGCCCTAGGAGGGGCGCGCCAGGGAGTAGGATTCCTACTCCTAGTTGGAGTAGGTTTCCTCCTTTCCTAGTCCAACTAGGAGAAGGGGGGAAAGGGGGGAAGAGGGGAAGGAAGGGAGAGAGGGGCCGCGCCCCAAACCCCTTGTCCAATTCGGACTGGGCTTGGGAGGGGCGCGCGCCACCTCCTGGTCCTTTCCACTAAGGCCCATTAAGGCCCATTGCTTCTTCCTCGTATTCCCGTAAATCCCCGGTACCTCCGAAAATACCCGAATCACTCGGAACCTTTCCGATGTCCGAATATAGTCGTCCAATATATCGATCTTTACATATCGACCATTTCGAGACTCCTCGTCATGTCCCTGATCTCATCCGGGACTCCGAACTCCTTCGGTACATCAAAACATATAAACTCATAATGAAACTGTCATCGAAACCTTAAGCGTGCGGACCCTACGGGTTCGAGAACAATGTAGACATGACCGAGACACGTCTCCGGTCAATAACCAATAGCGGAACCTGGATGCTCATATTGGCTCCCACATATTCTACGAAGATCTTTATCGGTCAGACCGCATAACAACATACGTTGTTCCCTTTGTCATCGGTATGTTACTTGCCCGAGATTCGATCGTCGGTATCTCAATACCTAGTTCAATCTCGTTACCAACAAGTCTCTTTACTCGTTCCATAATACATCATCTCGCAACTAACTCATTAGTTGCAATGCTTGCAAGGCTTATGTGATGTGCATTACCGAGAGGGCCCAGAGATACCTCTCCGACAATCGGAGTGACAAATCCTAATCTCGAAATACGCCAACCCAACATGTACCTTTGGAGACACCTGTAGAGCTCCTTTATAATCACCCAGTTACGTTGTGACGTTTAGTAGCACACAAAGTGTTCCTCCGGTAAATGGGAGTTGCATAATCTCATAGTCATAGGAACATGTATAAGTCATGAAGAAAGCAATAGCAACATACTAAACGATCGGGTGCTAAGCTAATGGAATGGGTCATGTCAATCACATCATTCTTCTAATGATGTGATCCCGTTAATCAAATAACAACTCTTTTGTTCATGGTTAGTAAACATAACCATCTTCGATTAACGAGCTAGTCAAGTAGAGGCATACTAGTGACACTCTGTTGTCTATGTATTCACACATGTATTATGTTTCCGGTTAATACAATTCTAGCATGAATAATAAACATTTATCATGATATAAGGAAATAAATAATAACTTTATTATTGCCTCTAGGGCATATTTCCTTCATCGTGTTCAACGTCCATCTCTTATACTGCCACATGACAGTATCACGCTTGCCTAGGAGTGCCCCCCGCGGGGGTTACCCCTCAGTTAGGTGCTCCAAGGAAGAAGCACACCCCGTACCACTCACATGTGTTTATTCAGATCAAAAGTCCAAGAGCATCTCAAATAGGTCGCCAATAAAACTCACCCAATAATCACTTATTGGGGTTTCCCAATAACACTTTTTTGGTTATTGGGTATGAAAGCTTTCACAGATTCTCAATAACCAATGTGACATACATGACCCACTTATCAATCAACTGGCTATGGTACGATGGTGCTTTGGTGGGCGGCTGGAGTCCAATAGGGGCGCTATGGAGCTTATTTTTTGGTCAAATCCCCCAATTTAGTAAAATAATGGGGAAAGGGGAGCCGTTGGAGATACTCTCACGATGGTTCCATTTTTCATTGAAAAAGCAAGCTTTAAAGCCCATTACAATGGCAGTCCAGACACTGCAGCAGCCTGACATGAAAAGAAGTGCATAATCCCAAAACAAAGAGACCATATTAATCACAACATTTTTCTTGTCACTAACCCATAAGCAGGCAACATATTCAATTTTTTCCGAGGTGCTATGTGTTACCAAATATCTCTCTCTCCAAACATGTTTAAGCACACGACAAAAGAACAATTGTTCAATGTTCTTAGGTTCATAATATAATAAACATGTTTTATCAGCTATATCATGTATTTTCTCCAAATTATCTCTTGTTAGCAGTTTATTATGTGACATCAACCATAAGAATACATGTTCTCAAGGTGGTATTAATAAACTCCATAAGGAAGATGTAAACCAAGTTTCACACCCCTAAAGTCAAGGCAACATATAAGGACCAGGGAAGTATACAACCCAAAATTATGTAACCGCCACACTAGGTTATCCCCTTCTTCAATTGGGTTCATAGAAGAACAAATTTGTTCAATCTGGTGCCATCAGTCCATTAGTGTGTTTTTAAAGCCTTTGCCAAAGGAAAGTCTCATTTGATGACCATCCCACACTTCTTGTATGGTGGCACATTTTTCATTGCAAATTTAATAGACATCCCAAATATTAATGTAAAATGTCATCCGTTGATATTCCCCAAACCTAAATATCTCACTATTACCCACTAACCTTGGTAATCAAACTTGGCAGCATTAGCTGCCCACATCACACTGTTCCAAAAAGGGGAAACATAAGAGGTTTGGCAGTTAAAGATATGTCATATGTCAATAGGGCATTTAAGTCAATGTTCAATTTCCACAACTTATGATAATCCAGTTGCTATCTTCTAATCCAAGAGGCCAATAAACTAAAGTTTAAGTCCCTTATATTAGGAATTTGCATACCAACATACTTGTGTTCATGGTCAATAAATCTCAATTGGCTAAGTGGTATTTTCTGTATCCTTGGCAATTGTCTCAGCGGCAATAGGACATATAACAATTGATATCTTTAATGGAATAGGAAGGGAATTTAGTAGATGATAATAGGTAAAGGGGAATGCTGGCTCGTCAGGATCTAATGGACGTTATATAGCTGCATCGGAGAGTAGCATCACCCTCTAGCCAACAACTATCTTAATGGGCATATCAACATGTTGTATTAATTCTTCCTTCCTGAGCTTACTGTGATGTAGGGGCACCCATTTCAGTGGAATGGAGCTAATTTTAGAGCCAACACGTGGGCTAACATATTACTTTGATCTTCAAGAACTTTGATGGAGCAAGGTCACATTTGTTAAAATTAATTCCCATGTCAAAGAGTTGTTCAAAAACATAAAAGATCCATTTTAAATTCATAGATGTTTGTGTATCATTCTTTGGAGAAAGAAGTGTCTCATCCACACATTGCCCACGGATAACCCCACCAGGTCTAAAGTTACGAAGAAAACAAGAAATTAATGTTGGCTCACAATTCTAACGAGCATTCTGGAAAACGCATTAGCTAGCAGACTGAAGAGCCGAGGGGAGAGTGGGCCCCCTTTCTCTCAGGCCTTTTACCACTTTCATTTTTACTATTATCGTTGATTTGGATCCCCACCAACCTCTTATGCAACATCACTCTCATCTTATCCATCCATTTTGGCTAAAGCCTCTTTGGAGTATCATTTCCTCTAAAAAATTCAAATCCGTCCTATCATAAGCTTTTTCATAGCCAAGCTTCAATTTCTATGATGGACATCATGGATAATTTTATGGATTGTAACCATGCTCTCCAAGATGTACCTGCCCATAATGAAGGTAGTTTGATTTCTAGCAAGAAGCATATCAACAAATTTCCCAAGCTTGTTAGTACAAGTTTTAGAGAAGATCTTGAAACTATAATTAGTCACAACAATGGTTCAGAATCTCTTCAAATTCTTGGCATTAGCTTCTTTAGGTATTAGAGATACAAGGCTTAAAATTTAGTATGAAAAGGAAGCATAATTTTTTTCTAAGTCTCTCAATAGGTTGTTCAAGTCTCCTTTAATGGTGGCCTAGAATCTTTTGGTAGAAGAGGAATGGGATACCATCATGGCCAGGTGCTCCTTCAACATAGAATATCATCTCTAATACCTTCTTCATTAAAGGAGAGTATAAAACAAAATTTTCTTCAGGTTTAGCCAAATTGTCAACATTCCAGAAGGAATCCATTAAAGAGATATCAATTCAGTTCTCCTAGCAAAAACCTTTTGTAACACTCTACAACTAACTACATCATATGAGTTGTCTTAGTGAAAACAACATGATCACTTCCTAAAATGGCAATCTTTTTGTTCCTTCTTCTCTGGTTAGTCACTTCATCAAAGTATGTAGTATTTCTATTGCTCACTACATATCTCTCTCCCTAGCCCTCGCGTTGGCTTAATCACTTCATTCCTCCAAATGATGTTTAGTTCCTGATAATCCTGAAGTGCAAAGAGTTCTTTTAGCACTTTTCAAAGTGGAGGTTGAAATATACATATGAGTGTCGATACCCCATAGGACTAAAATTTTCCTATTCTCTCAAGTTATGTATGTCACTTACACAACTAGCTTTTAGTGTTTACTTAACCTAGACTCTTTATAACTAAGATAGGTTGCAAGTGTAGAAACTAAGGTACTTACCAAGATAAGTTGCAATGAGGTAACTAAAGTATATAGCAAGATAACAAATAAAAGTTAGGCGCTGATAGTAAAACATTGCAATAAATAAAAGAGAGCTTGAGTGTGTGGCGGTTGTGATGGATGTAGTATCCAATGGGCGCGAGATTTCCGAGAAATTGACTATTTGTAACAACTGGTTGTTTTTCTTATCTTGGGAACAAGTTCAATGGCAACATAAAAGATGTGTATCAATGATCTAAGTAGGTGATTCCCTCAATTGTCACTTAAAGGGTATATCACCACGTGGACAGACATGGTAATACATTGTAAGATGAACTTTGTGCTTCCTTAATAAGTGGAGTTTTAGGAGACATGCTACAAAACCATGCACTTATAATAGAATCCATATAAATTAAGCATACACAACTACTAAGAATAATTAAGTTAAAAGTCAACTATAGATTTATCCTTTAGGGTCCCCTAACCCCCGTATATATGATATAATTCACTAGCAAAAGAGCCCATGCATTGCAATAGGAAAAAACACAAGTTCGTAAAAATTTGGAAAATAATTTATGTCGGACACAATAGGGACTTCCAAATTTTGATTTTGATGCCGATCGAGTCCTCCTCGTGCGTTGGTGACGGGCTACAACTGGTCGAGCAAGGCGGGCATTTGCGAGGCGACACCTAGGATTGGAGCATGTTAGTGAAGGGTGCCGACTGCTCGACATGATTGTTATTGAAGATGTAAGGCCACGCCGAGCTCCCCCCCCCCCCACTACTTCACACACGTCCTCCATGGGACGACGACCCAATAATAAATGGGCAGACGTTACCGCACGAATCGAAGCATTATTTGATTGAATACCCCACACGTCGTCACTGCTCACGTTCTCTTATGTAAAGGTCAACTTTGCCCAACCTATTCCTGGAATATTTTTTACCCACAATCCTGCTTAAGTTAGCACCAATCAGCCATGCATGTTCTCTTCTTTAAATATTTTGGCCGCAACTTATACCACCCCATCAATATTTCTCCCCACGGCCCCATTAAATTAGAGCCAATCAACCATATATGTTTCACACCTCACTATGTTTATCATAATTCTATTCTTTCCTTCATAGGGACTCGTTGATTATCTACCAGCAGACGTATATAAATTGGTGAGATCCGATGTAAAAGAGCGAGGTTGGACTATTGATTAATAAGTGATTCATTTCTTCTATCACAATCAAAAGAGTGATGTTCAACTGGTTGAACCCTCGTGAATTGGAGGGAGGCCGTAAGAGTTCGATCCTCCACAGTAGCATTTTTTTGTTTTGGTCAAGCATGGCCCAGTTCGATGATGCCCAAAAGGCACAACAGAGTTGCTGCGTAGTGTAGGCAAAGGCCGAGGAGTACGTTTGGCCCAGCATGGCCCAGTTTGATAAGACCCAAAAAGGCCTAGCGGTGTTGTTGCGCAGCGTAGGCAAACACTGAGGAGTGCGTGTGCAACACGGATGGGAGCGCCATCGTCAGTGATGGACTTACATCATCGATCTGTGGCTTCTATATTTTTTGACAAAACTCGCTTAACCTATAAAAGGGCACCTTCCTTTATTTCTCTAGCAATGTTGGCTAGTTGACTTGGTTCATGCATGCGGGCTCTTTCAATGCAACCATGGTTCAAGTTCTTGTTCCATAGAATTGGAGAAACACACCGCCTTTAATATTAGATATAGATAGACCTCCAAAATGGTATTGTCACTGCTGCCTCCTTTCATATATTTATGATAACACATCATTGCACCTTAAGTGACCCCTAAGTGCGTGTGCTACCATAAATAAGACACAAAAATTCTCATGGAAACCAACATATAAAACTTCGATCAATCTTAATAGTGCTTCACCAATGTCATAGAACAAATTACTACTCAAACATCAATAAAAAAGTTAAATAATGGGGAAATAATTCATAGCACAAGAAATCAATATTTGCCAATGAATTACCATATTTATGGATGGAGAAGCCTCTACTCACATGAATAAGACGGTGGTGGACGTCGTGAAGTTGTTGGAGGTGATGGCGGTAATGATGGCTCTCCCAGCGATGTTCCAGCATCGTTGGCATAGAGGAGCAGAGAGAGCCTCCTCCATATCATTCTTACTCCCACCTAGGTGGGAAAAGGGTTTTCCTACAGACTATTGGTGGCCAGGTTGTGGAGGACGAGAGCATCCCCCATGATTGGATTAGACTTTCAGGGGAGCTATTTGTGGACACCGGAACCTGAGTCATGTCATGGTTTATTAATTCCCAGTGATCCGTATCTCCAAAAAATGTGATTTTTTTAGGGTTGTTCATAAACTACGGGGACACGATTTTGACAACAGAAGAGGTCCAGAAGCCTCATGGAACGCACAGACGCACTACCAGGGTGCCCTGAGACATTGGGCCCGTATAGTGGGTGTCTAGGGCCCTTGTGGGCCCTCTTAGCCCAAGTGTTGGTCATGTGTCGTCTCCTTGATGCATATATCATCCTCATGACACCAATATGATACCTGTAATTTTGCCACTCGATCAATAAAGCTTATCAGGTTTCCCTAAAAAAATCATCCTCATATTTCTCTGGATTTTCCATAAATCCCAAATACATGTTTTTCTTGAGGAGATAAACACTAAAAAGACATAAACTGATACTGGACACTGAATTAATAGGTTAGTTCTAAATAAACTTCAAAAAATTGTATAAATGATGAAAATATGGCGTGGATAATACAAAAATTATAGATACATTGAGATGTATCAATTCTTTAGATATTGTTTCAATCTCTCCTTTCCCCCAAGGAAAAATTTCTTGGTTTCAGACGTAATATCAAGACAATCATTGTTAGCTACAAGCGGTTTATGTTTCTATGAGAAGCTTCAAGTTAATACTCGAGCCTATCAATCCTTCCCTAAGCCATCTAACCTTGTCTATCAGATACTTGTTTAATATGTGGTAATACACACAACAATCCATGATTCCTAGACCGCTCGGGCACATCCTCCATCTTCGAGCCACTACTTTTCAAAGAGAATTTTTTGTGGTGGGATATGGGTGTTCCAAACTCCAGAAGGAGAAGTATATGATCACTTCTCACTCTAGCTAAGGTTTGAGCAGAAGCAATACGAAAGTGAGCACCGCAACAGGGAGAAACAAATACACAATGGCAGCCATGAGAGTGAATCCCGATTGTTGGCCTAGGTGTATCCTATTAGACGTCTTGATTTTCATCATGCATGTTTACCAACCTGATTGTTGAATTTGTCAGCCCAACCTTGGTGTATGTTATCATTGTTCTTGTCAGAAATAACTCTAATGAGATTAAAGTCACTGACTATAAAGAGGGCGAACTACTACTTGTGCATATCAGATCTAGTTCAACAATAGTAAGTGTCCATTCACTTAATTTCCACTTGTGCTAGTTGAACGGATGTATATCCACTGATAGTAGTTATGCACCTACGACCGTATGGTCCAAATAATCATGCATGCACTCAAGTTTAGCATTGCAGGT
>NC_041388.1:631276390-631280143 GCF_002162155.2 Triticum dicoccoides | reverse complement strand
TCTACATTGATTTCAGACCTCCTGGTCTATGGCCCGACTCAGCCCAGCTCGGAAGAAACAAGCTTTGGGTCATGTTGTATGCCTCGTTTGGTAGTCTGCATCACTATGGTTGTTTTTGTGCATGTTGTTTGGATGCCTGCATTTGTGGTTTTAGGGTGATCAGGTGCAAAGCATGTCTGTTTGCCTGTGTGCGATGGAGTATTCTGCTCACCCCTTTAATAAGTGGTGACCTTACCACTATGCACCACACTTACGAAATACATCACAACATATTACACACAACACATTAACACCAAACATGCACACAATTAACACATACATTTAATAGTACTAACATTAACATGGTGGAGTTCTAGGACAGCAAGGGCATCCACAACATCATCAAGGCCCATGCCCCTGCACAACATCATAAGGGTGATGTTCCGAGATCAAAATATGCATATATAGTTTACAATAAAAGGCAATATTAATACTACTACTAAGTCCTTTTATGCACTTGCGAGTTACAACCTAGCCGTGCTTAGAGCAATGGTAGTGAAAGATAATGGAGGTGCTCCTATCAAATATGTTCACTTTGATGCAAAAAGTGCCAAGTTTTAGAACGACTATGTTGTTGGGAAGCACGAGGTGCTTGCGACATAAGGTACTCCAGCCTCACCCCAACACGGCCTTTCCGCCAAACTCCTGGACCCATACCCGGTAGTTTCACCACTTTTTGGCGGCAAGCGGCACAACACAAGGAAGGCATATGTAGAACCACCTCCTCATCACCTGTTGGAAATCCTTCGGGACAACCGAGAAGGCAAGTGGTGTCTTCATTCTTGATCTACATGTAGAAACGACGTGTCATCGGTTCCATTGGCTTGTGCCCAAGCTTTGGCATGCAGCTAGGGAGAGGCATTGCTATCTCCTCCCTCGTCCCTAGTACGCTAATCCTATGTAGCCACCAATTTTCAGGGATAACATCCTCCATGTCTTCCGATGGAGGGACATGATGATCCACAAGTATAGGGGATCACAACGGTTTTCGAGGGTAGTATCTCACCCAAATTTATTGACTCGACACAATGGGAGCCAAAGAATATTTATAAGCCTTAGCAGTTGAGTTGTCAACTCAACCACACCTAAGTTGTTTCTTTGCATCACAATATTAGTAGCACAGTAATATTATGATAGTTTTGATAGTAGTGGTAACAATAGCAATAATAACAGTAAGAGTAACAGTAGAGTTTTATAGCAATTAGATCAACATCAGCAGTAATGATTCAAGTAATGCAATATTATGAGAAAGCGTAGGCATGAAGTAGCAGTGGATATGTGGATGCCATTCATCATGTAACAATCACAACCTAGAGTGATGCACAATAGTTCAAATTCATCAATCATATGTAGCCATGCATTCCATATATAATCATACATGCTTATAATAAGAACTTGCATAACATTTTTTGTCCTACCCTCCCATGGCAGCGGGGTCCTAATGGAAATCTAAGGGTAATTAATGCACTACTTTTAATAGAAAAATGAAACAAAGCATTAACACATAGTGAATAATGAACTCCTCAAATTACAGTCATCCCGGAGAGTATCCCAATTATTGTCACGTTGGGGTCTACGGTTCAGAACAATAACATGTGCATATAACTTGCAGATAGGATCAATAACTCAAATATATTCATGAAAATGTAATAGGTTAAAATATGAAATCATGGCACTCAGGCCCTAGTGACAAGCATTAAGCATAGCAAAGTCATAGCAACATCAATCTCAGAACATAGTGGATACTAGGGATCAAGCCCTAATAAATTGACTCGATTACATGACAAATCTCATCTACCTCCATCTACCTCCAGTATGCCTACGATGAAATTACTCATTCCTGGTAGTGAGCATCATGAGGTTGTTGATGACGGCAACAACGAATTCCCCTCTCCGGAGCCTAGAACAGACTCCAGATTAGGCCTCCCGATGAAGAACAGGAGGTGGTAGTGGCTCCATATCATAAAACACGATGAAAATTTCTCTATTTTTTTCTTAGGAAGACGGTACTTATGGACTTGGAGGTACATAGCAATCCTAGCAATCAATCTACATATGCACACTGATAGCAATCAATCTACCAGGGTCGGTGCGAGTGTAGCAAATCTACACGAATCAATCTAGTCATGCACACATACTATGGTCTAGACATGAAATGGCACCAATGCGCATCAGTTTAGACATGAACATTGCCACGAATGCATAATTGATGTTAATCTAGGCATTCACTGCAATCATCGTGACATGAACATTGCTACCAATGCACAGTCGGTGGTACTCTAGGAAATCCTAGCAATTATTGTGACATGAACATTTCTACCAATGCACAATCGATGCTAATCTGATCGAACCGAAGCAACAACCACTCTAAAAACCATAACAGCTAAAAAATAGATATGCACAATCAAATGTACTTACAACATTCGCCGGAGGTGGAGCGGGAGCAAATCCTGGTGGGAAGAGCGACAACATCCTTGTCATTCCTGCGGCCGATGGCCTGGCAGGCACTACCGAAGTCCCCACCCCTATCATGGTCAATGTGTCGGCATCCGCAACCCCCATCCCTGCCACATCAGCAGACAAAGTAGCTACCGTTGCAGGCGTGGTGAGGAACACCGGTGGGCTGTTGATTGTCGTGGACCGCAGCTTGCTGCAGATGGGGGAAGGTCCCACAATATCCTCCATACCTATGCTGGGTCATAGGACCCCTCCCTCATGTGTCAGCGGTGAGCTAGTTCTCATGGCAGCGTCGGCGGGTCAAGGATTGAGACGGCGTGGTGGTGGGGCGGCCATCAGTGAGACCGAAGCGACAGTGTGTGTGTGAGAGAAGGTGTGAATGGGGTTTGGTCGATGAAGGGAGAGAGGGGTGTGAGTTACGGTGGATTCGAGCCGTCATGTCCGTCTCCCGCACTTACTAAAGCATGCGGGGAAGAGGCATGCATAACTCGCCTTAGCCTGGCTCCAGAAAATGACCGATTTAGGGATTCCTTCTCAGGAAGGCCAAGGGTTGCTTTGAGGCATGCATAACTCATTATGTCCGTCTCCCGCACTTACTAAAGCATGCAGGGAAGGCAAAGGCATAGCTCGATGCCACCCCTAGGCCTCCGCTTCGATGGGCAAACTTTTTGAAACCCAGAAGCTTGTAGAAGCACCATCCGGGAAGTCGTCAATGCATACCAGGTGACACTAGTGGCCGTGATCTATGAAGAAAATCACTGTCCTAGAGAAAAGATGCAATAAGGACATGTAGAAACTCTGAAGACCATGAAAGCCGACCGAATCCATATGGATTCACCAAAAACCTAAACGGATTGGATCCCGAAAGATCTGCTGGAGACACAGCTCCACACAACATTTGCTGATGAAAAGAAACAAGGATAGGGCTGGGAGAACATAATTCCTACCATGGGTAAACATCGCCGCTTCGCCACTCCAAACCAAACACAAAGACTATTTAAAGAAAATCTGATCTTTTACCCATTTTATGACATGTCCGGGTCTGATGTCGTGCTTGCCGCCATCCAGAACCATGCACTGACACCCTCTTCTCCGATGATCCAGCCAGGACGGACCAGCTATGCAGAATACCATGCTGGATCCCTTCAATCGTCACGGTTTCATCAATGCCGCCATCGCTCACCACTCAATGAAGACTGTTGCTCGAGAACACTCTCCTTCCCCGTCCCACAAAACCCTCGAACACTTCCACATGAG
>NC_041388.1:631270645-631276313 GCF_002162155.2 Triticum dicoccoides | reverse complement strand
GGCGCGGCACGGGCTTTGCCCGGCGATGCTTCCTGGCAGCGGCGAGATGGGTAGATGACAATGACGGCAAGAGTTACTTGGACGCCCGCCTCGTCACCTCTGCAACGAGCCCTCCTTGAGGGATGTGTATATTTTTAGCTTTACTTTAGCTTACACCCCACAAAAATCCGTCTACGGTCACTTTTTTTTTGTGTGTGTGTGCATAAATTCATTATGATATCGTTGTTCATGGTTTGCTTTTGTAGAACAATGGTTGAGGCTGCACTTGTTGACCAAAAGATTGAAGGTGATATCATTGACCAAAAGATCGAAGGTGATACCAGGGGCATAAACTTGGTAAGAATTAATTAAAGTCATTAGTAATATCAGGGCCAAACATCCTCTACCATTACAATTGTTTAGCGAATTAGTATGATGTATTTGTTTTTGTTACTTAACTTTTCAAAACTAGTTTATCACTAAAACTTGTATTTCTTTTGCGGGTGAATCACTAAAACTTGTATGCACACTAGTTACACGTTTTGATCATCCAGGAAAATGCTTGATCTTCAGAAGCCTCCCATCGCTCCCATGCCAGGGGCATGTAAACCGTAACCCAAACCTTAATTTTCCTTGCTTTCGCTTCTCTGCCACCACCACCAGGCAATGTGACTTTTATTTTCTCTGCACACCCATGTTGGTTAACTATTAGCTGCAAAGACAAAAGAATGTAGTAACAACATAATGGACAAGAAACATTGAGACGACGCTAGAAATTCTCACAAAAGCAGAACATCCGGTCATTTCGCCTAGCAGATCAATTTAGCACAACCATTAGACCTTCATAACTCCATCTAGATTTTTTGTGGAATCATATTTTTAAAACTGGTGGGGCATTCCTCCTTTTAATGTAGTTAGATGTTCATGGACCGGCCTTGGGTTGTTTTATTATCCGGGAGAACAGATACTCAAAAACTTATAAACTATTTTGGACACAATGAAATATCATTTTAATATTAAGAGGCTGCTTAGTCTGGTGTAAAAAAATATATGCAGGCAATCCAAAACAATTGGCCACCGATTGGTCAGCAGCCAACTTATCTTTCGAACCTCTCAAAATTGCCACAATGAGTTGCCAAATGTTGGTATGCCAGAACATTGAAAAGCCAATATTTGGCATGCAACCAAGCACACTCGAAAAGCGTGCCAATTTTTGTGCAAAATATGACTATATGCTTGCTTCGACAAAAATACAAATTTGTACAACCCGAGTCCTGTATGTTATACTATTCAAATGTAATTCTGGTGCAAAATATGACCATATACTTTTTTTGTACAAAGTCTTTGCGACTATATGTTTGCATTTTTTTAAATGTACATACTATACCACGATAATGTCCATCAAATGTTTCATAAATACACATATTTCAAGGGGGCAATGGAGAAAATATAAGTTCTGCACACAACCATTTCACTGGTGATATATTCACTCGCTGAACTAAGCATATTTATCTATCATGTTTTTTCCAATTAATAAAAACCAACTATGCTTCACAGTTTTTTGAAACACCATGCAGGCAGTAACAGGGATATCGAGGTGGAGCCCATATGTCTTAACAGCATAACAATTCGAGGTGGACGGTACATATATTCGCTTGAATTTTCGTACAATGACGAACACGGATTGGAACACCATGCAGGCCCATGGGGAGTTTGCGATTACTTAACTGATGGCATCCTTAGTACGGTGAGTATCAATATCTCTTTCAAGCTATATATTTTAACCATGCAAGAGAGCTGCATGTTATTCATTGAGAAAGAAGAGGATACACCACCAAATTTCAAACTATATATGCTTTCAATACAAAATTAAGAGCATACATTTTTTTCTTTTAGATTGATCTTGGAGAAGCAGAGTTTCTGACGGGGATTTCCGGAACAATTAATTCTTCTAACCAATATGCAAGCAAAATTATAAATTCACTTACGCTTATCACCAATGTCCGTAATTATGGACCTTTTGGAGGAGTAGGAGGAACTCATTTTTGTAGTCCGCTCATGGGCAACGCTAGTATTGTTGGCTTCTTTGGCCGTTCTGGACATGTTGTTGATGCAATCGGCCTCTATGTGAACCTTGCGAGAGGACCAATGGAGAAACAGGTACCAATTTACTTGCAATGAGTCCTATTTGATTTAACCACTTTAAAAAAATACATAGGCTGGGTGTATACCCTTATTCCAAAAAATAATAATATTTTCTCGGTTTTCTCATCCATTGGTTCGCAATCAGGATTTGATTACCAAGGTTGGTCTATGGGGAGGTAATTCAGGGCAGGCGCATGACTTGGACGTGGTACCACGACGTTTGATAAGCGTGGTAGTTCGTAGTGGCGAGGTAATTGATTCACTCAAGTTTACGTACAGCGACTGCGATGGACATCAGCACACTGCTGGTCCGTGGGGAGGATCGGATGCATCTCAGAGTATGAACAATCATATGGTCAGTGTCAGTGGTCCTAACATTACTTTGTCGCCATAAGGAAGCGAAAATTTATTTGTCTATAGCTTATGTTAATCAATGTATAACATCATCTATATTCATAAGTATGCATTCCCAAGCTTTATATACCCCATGTGTGTATGCATTATACCTTTTTAAAATTTCAAATGTGTGAATATACCTATAATTTTTGATGATTTTTGTACATGGGTACATAGAAAAGATGATATATCGACCTGAAATAGCAAATATTAGATGCACTATTACAAATCCAGCAAAATATTCACCACATAGCATATGTGGCATATCTAAAAAATCCACAAAAAAATATTGTTCTGATGTATCTCACACGTTAAAGTACTATTTATTACTGAAATAATAGAAATATGTAGAATACGTCAATATGTACATGTAATTATTTCCATATTTTTTAGAGTTTTAAAAAATAACTTTCAAAAAAATCCAAGCTCATTGGAGCATGAACTCCAGATGTGGGCGCTCATGGTGGTAGTACATACTCACACGAGTATACAAAATGTACTCCCTCCGTTTTTATTTACTTCGCATATTAGAGTTGACTGAAGTCGAACTTCGTAAAGTTTGACCAAGTTTATAGAAAATAATATAAACATTTACCATAACAAATTTATACTATGTGAAAGTGCATTCAATAATAAATCTAATGATGTTGATTTGTTATCGTATATGTTAATATTTTTGTTTATAAAATTGGTCAAAGTTTACAAAGCTTGACTTTGACCAAAGCTAATACGCGAACTAAATAAAAACGGAGGGAGTATATTGTATGCATTCACACCTTACATTTGCTTTGTTTACAACTGTTTTTTTTCGTCTTCTGTAGATTCTGCTTGGCCGTTCAGAGGTAGTGAAGGAAGTTTCTGGAACAATTGGTCCGAATTCCTCTGTTCCAGATTTTGTATCGTCACTTTTGCTCGCCACCAATACTTCGAGCCATGGACCTTTTTGGAGAAGGGAGGGGGATTCCTTTCCGCATTCCGGTGCAGGATAATGATAGCATCGTTGGCTTTTTTGCCCAGGCTGAGAAGCATATTAACGCAATTGGTTTCTATCTCGAATCAATGGAAATCAAGGTACTCCTCCTATTCATATTACTTGCCGCAGCTATGATGCTTTTAGTTCATTTCTTTATGTTTGATTTCTTTTGTAGAAACTTTTTTTTATTTGAGCCTTCGTTGATCCATGTGCACTTAAGCTTCTTTTGGATGTCTGTCGCTAGGCTTTGGTTACAAAAATTATTACTTCCTCTGTTCCATAATTCTTATTATGGTTGGTCGGAAACCAACTACGACAAGATTTATGGAACAATCAACTCTGACAAAATGTATGGAATAGAGGGAGTAGTATGCAGTGGAAGCAAATAGGTTGGAGTGTCACTCTCCGTACTAACACCTCTCCTAATCATATTACAAATTAGACTATAACAGCGTGCATCACCAGTGCCACACTCGTCTATTTTGACAATAGAATGGTATACATTTCTGTAAATATACTGTCACCACTGCCTAAAACCATTTGATCATAACTTTATATTCGCAATCTCATAAATTAAACAATTTATCTTTAAATAGGCCTGAACCAGTCCATAATTGTAAACAAAACTTCGGGACATGGACCCGGCTAGCAGTTTGAGATCTATCACTCTATAAGCCAAGAGCCCAGGAGTACTGAAACAAACTCCAAACTTGTCTAGCAATATACCCTTATTCCTTTAGCAAATAAAGTGCAAAATCAGTTCCATGGGAAAAAAGAGATTAAAACACAACACTGGTAAAGACCAAAGAACAATCCCCGAAAAAAAAAACCCAAAGAACAAGGTGTTGTACTGCATCCCGTGCGTTGTTTTGCTGGCTGGTGGCCACACCTTCTCGGCAGGTCGTGTAATCCACCTGGGTTATACATCATGAATCAACGTAGCAGTTTATGCTAGCTCCACCATATCAGCTGATTTATGACACCGTCAAGCCATTGTGATTGAGCATTAGTTAGTATGAAGATCCTGGCGAAATAAATTTATAATCTATATCTACTAATAAAAGAAATAGGTATTCCTAGTCCGTCATGCTGTTTTGTAGAAACCCCCTGATTATTTTTTTCTAATAAAAGAAATAGGTATTCTTAGTCCGTCATGCTATTTTATAGAAAACCCCCTGATATTTTTGACATTAAACCTGCAGTACATATCAACTGTTTTTTTAATGCTCATATCTTCTAAACCGTAACTTTAAATCTAACATGTTATATATGGAATTTGATTAGAAAAATATGTAGAATCTAAATATGATGTTATTTTACCTGTTAAAAATTAAAAAAAAACTATCTAGGCTGCAATGTTAATAAACAATGCATTATTCATCTTTTTTCATACCAGTACTGATTTAGATTCGGGATGAACACCTCAGCAAAATTAGGATTGGACATGAAATAGAAGATAAATTTGCTAGAGACACCCAATAAATAAGGATATGCATGACAAGAAATAAAAGAAGGACCCAATAAAGATGTGATGTCCACTATAAAAAAATAAAAGAGACAATGCAGAGAAGATCTGATAAAGATGAGATGTTGCGCTATTCTCCTATATATAAGAAAAAAAGAGGACATGCATGAAAAAGGTAAAAAGGAGACATGCATATCCTGTTGCAACGCACGGGCCTTTTTGCTAGTCTATTAAATATATTGTTAAACATAAAATATGCATCAAAATACCTATATAAACATTAAGGACCCCCTTAGCTGGCGAACATTCGCCAGGAGGAGTGCATTTGTGAACGTTTTGATGGCATTTTTAGTTATGTGTGGGGTGACAGTTTCTCTAGAACAACATGACATTTTCCGGAATGAAGGTTGAAAACTGCCATCCTCCCAAGAAAATGTCATGTCGCTGTGAAAAAATGCCACCCCCGACACAACTAAAATTACCAGAAAAATTGAAATGTCACCATGTCCCAACGAACGTCAGTTAGATAAGATTCCCGAACATTAATTGTTACATCCATGGTCTTGACCGATGTGGATTTTGTGTCGTCCTATTGGGCTACAACAGTGATCAACACCAATGTGTACTTCAGCTTATGGGCCTTCATATCATGATCCACTCTTGTAGTATTGCACGGTTTGGTTTTTAACTTTTTTCGAATATATTGAGTC
>NC_041388.1:631262717-631270187 GCF_002162155.2 Triticum dicoccoides | reverse complement strand
CTGTATTATAGTTAAAGGGTCATGGCCTATTAGACAACATGTATGGTAGTGCATCGGTACAGCCAACCCGGTACTCTTGAGGTTGTGTAGTCTGGCTGCCTAAATGGTAAGGTGGTTAAACAAAAAATGGTCATATATGAAGATTTGAACCCTAGACTCCACATCAAAGCAGTGATCGCTCGAACCATTCGATGAGGTACCACATGTATGGTTCTAAACATTCTTCTTAGCCAAAGGCGATTCAAATAAAAAGTCTTTGGAAATTTCATCTTCTAAATGGACGGTATTTTCCGGTAACTATGGTATTAGAAAATTACGATCCGCCCCCTTACTCCTAACCACCCTAAGTTTTTGGATGACAACCAAACCCTTAAATGTGATACATTGACACTGGTGAATGAACTTTGTAGGACAATGATGGACCTCCATGTGCCAACACAAAGTTAGAAGGTGATATAAAGGAGCCATATATGGTGAGATACCTCATATTGGGGATGCAAATCAACCACTGGTCTCTCATCCAATTTTTTTTTAGCCCTCGTGGTCCATTTTCACTAAGATTTAATGAACTGATATTTACATATTTGTTGAACATGATTTTCAATCAGATATCAAACCAAACAAATTTAATAGTGGAATATACTTAGTACTAGATAATTGCCCGCACATTGCAACGGGTGTAAATATTCTATAGTATGTTAGCCAATTATTACCTTCCATATTAGTGTGATTGTCTAAATAATTGTTTATCAAATCATGCCCATGATTTACCTATCTAAGTAAATTTTAGGATTTTTTTATTTGGTAATCACTTATTGTCTTGCCAAAAAACATTATTTTATTTGGTAAATAAATAGAAGACGAGAGGGAAGGGGGAATGTTGGACGAAGGGCGAGGTGGGCGACAGAACCTTACGTATTTTTAAGTAGGAGAGATTCATAATTAGTCATGTTTAATTTTATGCTTCATTGATTTTCCCTTAGACATGTATTACGAAGATTGGGCCGTGGGGAGCTAATAATCACAACTATAAGGACATCGAGGTGGCACCTCTATGTTTGAACAGCATCACAATCCGTAGTGGAGACGTTGTATTTTCACTTGCCTTTTCGTACAGTGACAACAACGGCAAGCAGCACCATGCAGGTCCATGGGGAGCTTCGGCAGGCTTTTCTTATGGGAGCTTTGATACAGTAAGTGTGTAAATATACTCATCAAGTTTAAATATGCAACTACACACTTATGCAAATATTGTGCCGAGGTTTATTCCAATAGGTTCGAGAAGCATTGTGTCCTCTATTCCCTTTTGCTATCACTAGCTAGCAATTTCCTCGTCCGGATTAATTCAAGAAAGATGAATAGTGCTGGACCAAAAACGAGGTAAGGAGATAAGAGAGGGGCCTAGTTGTAGAGACTACTGAAAAAGGCTTTCGCCCCGCTTTATATATAAAGCAAATGCCCAAGCCAACATCCAACAAGGTTCCAGAACACACACGCACACACACGAAAGTACCAGACAACAAGAAACGAAAGGGTTAGTGCTGAGGGCACAGCTCAACAAGCCCTAAAAGAAAAACAAAAAAGGCACACACGCCGGGAGAGACAAAGAGTCTAGTCTGGCTCCGGAGGTGGCGGGGGGAGCGGGGGCGCCAGGCGGAAGGCCATCGAACGCAGGTCGGCGAGGAGGGTGCTGATGACGTCCCGGTCCTGTGGGCGGCTAAGCGGCCGCCAGAGCTGCAGGTAACCACACAATTTAAAGATGGAGTCAGTAGCACGCCGAAGAGGCACCTTCTGGATGACTAGCTTATTGCGGACAGTCCATAGCGTCCAGACAATGATCCCCACGCAAAGCCATCTAATATGCCTGTAGCGAGGGGGGATGCCTGAATTTCCGCGAGCAGGTCAGGAACGTTGGTATTGCGCCACTGGCCCCCAACCGTTTCGCGGAAACAGGACCAAAGGAACTGTGCCGTGTAGCACGAGAAGAAGATGTGGTTGGTATCCTCTACCGTGCCGCACATGGGGCACATCCCATCCCCAGGCCCGTGGCGTTTAAGGACCTCCACGCCGGACGGGAGGCGGCCGCGGATCCATTGCCACAGGAAAATCCTAATTTTCAGGGGCAGGCGGATGTCCCAAATCAAACTGAAGGGCTCGGGGGCCGTCGATGGAGCGATAGCCGCGTATAGGGATCTTGTGGAGAAGCGGCCGGAGGGTTCCAGTCGCCAGGATATGGCATCCGGAGAGTCGGTAACGTCTATCGGCAGGAGGGCGATGTCCTGGAGTAGGGCATCCCAAGCCGCAATCTCAAGGGGGCCGAAGGGGCGGCGGAAAGCGAGGCGCCCTAAGTCAATAAGGGCCGTCTCGACAGAGACCCGAGGGTCTACCACAATGTCGAAGAGGACTGGAAATCAGGCAGCTAGTGGGGTGTCTCCCAGCCATCTATCAAGCCAGAACAGGGTCGAGGACCCAGTACCCACCGAGATGGAAGTGCCAATGCGCAAAACAGGCAGCAGCTGGACGACGGCTTGCCAAAACTGGGAGCCGCCAGAGCGCTAACAAAATGCGAGAGGTTGTCCACGCAGGTACTTGTTCTGGATTATCGTAAGCCAGAGACCTCCATCTCCATTGGCAATGCGCCAGAGCCAATGTGTCAGGAGGGCAATGTTCATGCGCCGGGCGGACAAAATCCCAAGACCGCCTGGTCCTTGGGTTTGCATATATCTGGCCAGCTGACCATGTGGTACTTCTGCTTATCCCCATCGCCGGCCCAGTAGAATCTGGATTGGTATTTGGCAATCTCCTGGTGCAGGGTTTCATGGAGGCTATAGAAGCTCATGAGGAACCAAAGGAGGCTAGTAAGCGAAGAGTTGATAAGTATCACACGTGCCGCCTTAGATAGCCAGCGCCCTTTCCAAGGCTCAACGCGGTGTTGCAGACGGGTCACCGTGGGGCGAAGATCAGCCACGGTGAGGCGCGAATCACTAATGGGGATCCCCAGATAGGTCGTGGGGAAAGAACCCAGCCGACAGTTTAGTCGGTTAGCGATGTGCTGTGCTTCCTCCACGGGGAGCCCGAGGACCATCACTTCGCTCTTGTCGAAGTTAATGGTTAGGCCTGACATTTGTTGGAAGCACAGGAGGAGGAACTTCAGGTTAGTAATATCTAGTGCGGATCCCTCAACCATTATAATGGTATCATCCGCATATTGTAGGAGGGAGACCCCTCCCCCTCCTACTAGGTGGGGGACTAAGCCGTGAATATGGCCAGCAGCCTTAGCCCTATCCAAGATGGATGCCAGGGCATCGACCACCATGTTGAACAAGAACGGTGAGAAGGGGTCACCCTGACGTACCCCACAGAGGGTGGGAAAGTAGGGTCCAATGTCCCCGTTGATGTTAACCGCGGTCCGGCCACAAGAGACAAGCTGCATGACGCGGGTCACCCAACGATCGTCGAAGCCCTTGCGAAGTAGTACATCCCGCAGGAATGGCCAGTGGACCGTGTCATAGGCCTTATGAAAGTCTAGCTTTAGAAAGACCGCGCGATGGCGTTTTACTCGGACCTCGTGTAGGACCTCGTGGAAGACTAACACGCCATCGAGAATGAATCGGCCTTGTATGAAGGCGGATTGATTCGGATGGGTGATCGTGTCAGCTAGAAGGGTCACCCTATTGGCGTACCCTTTGGCCAGGATCCGAAAGATCACGTTGATCACAGTGATTGGGCGGAACTGGCGAATATCCGAGGCGCCCGGGACCTTGGGGATGAGGGTCACGATCCCATAGTTGAGACGTCCAAGGTCCATAGAGCCCGTATAGAATTCTTCGAACAGAGCCATGACCTCCGGCTTGATGGTATCCCAGAACGTTTTAAAGAACGACACGGGCAAACCATCTGGACCCGGGGCCGAGGAGGGGTTCATCCCCTTAATGGCGGCGAGGACCTCGGCCTCATCGAAGGGGGCCACTAATGCCGCGTTGGCCTCAGCCGAGACCAATTGTGCACCCGACCAAATGTCGAGGGCCAGACTAGCCCCACCCCGCGGGGTGGGGGTAAATAAGGCTTTATAGAAGCCGTCTACATGGGTACGAATGGCCGAGGGGAGAACGATAGGGGTGTCGCCATCCCATAGGCAGTGGATGGAGTTATGACGACGCCGGCCGTTCGCCACTGCCTGAAAGTAGGCGGTGTTGGCATCGCCCCGAAGGACCCACCGCTGGGTGCCCCGAAGGCGCCAGTAGGCTTCCTCGTCGGTGTAAATGATGGATAGCTGGTCCTCCAGGTCGTAACGCAGCATCCACTCATCCGGGGAGATCCCTGTCGAATCGGCGCAGGCGTCCAAGGCTTGGATAGCCAACAGGAGGGCCTTTTGCGCTCTCTAAGATCCCGGCCAAGGTTTGCCCCCAGCCCTTCATGAATTGGCAGGCAAGCTTGGCGCAGAAATGCCACGAATCAATGGCGGACATGGATCGGTGAGGAGCAGAGCGGGCAAAAATCCAGCGGGCGATAACAGCCTCCTAGAAGCCGGTCTGATTGAGCCAGAAGGGTTCGAACCGGAAATACGGCGCGGTGGGGGGCCGCTCGTCAGTGGTGGAGAGGAGGAGGGGGACATGGTCGGACCCGATCCGGGTGACCGCCCGGAGCGAAGCAAGGGGGCAGCGTAATTCCCATTCCGGGGAAACTAGGACACGATCCAGCACGGATTGTGTCGGGACAATCTAACGCTTCGTTCAGGTGAACCTGGCACCCGTCCGATCAAGTTCGCGGAGCCCCAGCTCCGCGATCCAATCGTTGAATAGTTGCATCCGAGGGAGGTTGATCCGGTCATTATTCTTCTCATCCGGGGATCGGATGAGATTAAAGTCTCCGCCCACTAGGACTGGGAGGAGGGAGTTAGAGATCTTCAGCCGCAGCTCTGTTAGGAAGGCCGGGGAGCGGCGATGGTCTGCCGGACCATAGACAATAATGACCTCCCATTTGAAATTTAGGGCTCGCTCGTAGATCTCCATACTAACGAAGAATTCGCCCCGGTCCATGCCACCCACCTCAAAGGTGGCATCCTTTACCCCTAAGAGGATGCCGCCAGAGTGGCCTGAGGTCCCGCTAGAAGGGAGCCAGTGCCAAGCGAAGAGGTAGGAGCTAAGGCGCTGAAGCTCCGGAAGGGCGAACTCAGTGCGCAAGGTTTCCTGTATGGCGATGATGTCAATGCGTTCGTCACGGATGTACTCTATGAGTTGGCGGCGACGACCATCATGGCTGAAGCCGCGGATGTTCCAGAACAAGGCCCGCATCTAAGCCCCCATTGGGGGGCTGCTTGACCCCAGAACACGGGAAGCGCTTTGCGCGCGGAGGGCTGCAGTGCGCGAACGGGTGCGACCACGGACTATTCCGTCGGCCACCGGAGGGGCCAGGCCCGCGTGGGGGATGGGCGTCCCTTTGGGGGGCCGAAGCAGGCGGGCGCGGGTCTCGGCAAGCTTGCCGTCCAGGATCTCCCTGGCCCTAATGGCCGCGATCTGTTCTAAGGGGGGACCAACTTCCCCCCTGAAAACTATGGCCGAGTCTGAGTCCTCAAGAGCGGAAAATGAGCAACTGGAGGAACTGGGGAGGTCTGAGTCCGTACCTGACTCGAGGTTCCGGACCGCCGCGCGGAGCGCCGCGCGATCGGCGATGGACGGCGCCGGAGAGTCGGCCAGCCTTGCCGCCTCGAGGCGGGCGCTGCGGCGGGAGGACGTCACCGGCGTCGAGGTGGAGCGGGTCCGCCTGGTGTACGCCACCGTCGGAGGGGGGTGCGCGGAGGCCGGCGAGGAGACGTCCACACCTGCCGAGGCGGACGGGGAGGTCGGCGAGGGGAGGAGGCCGACGGAGGCCGCCGGCGGAGCGGGCGGGTCGGCGAGCTCCCGGTTGGCACCGGCCGCGACCACCGCGAGAGGTGGGGGCGAGGTAGGTGCCATGGGGACCTCGCATCCGCCTCCACCAGAGGGGGCCGGGGAGGTCGGGCCGGCGGGGGAAGGAGGGCCCGGCCCCGGTGGCGAGGAGCGATGAGCGGAGACGATGCAGGGGGAGCGAGGCGACGATGGAGGGGCGACGAGGAGCCCCACACTGGAGATGTCACTGGCCGACTCCGACGGAGACAGAGAGGGCCGGGCCATTGGGGTGGCCAAGCGGAGGGCCACCGCGAGGTCCGCGGCCGACACTCGAGTGCGCCCCACCCCGGAGCCACCCCGCCCTGCTGGTGGGTTGGATGGCTCGCGGGAGGGGGAGCGGGAGTGCTCCGAGCCGTCCTCATCATCTCCGGGGTCGTCGAGGTGTGAGTGGCGTGAGCGTCGGCGGTGGGAGTCGTCGGCATCAGTAGGGCCACCCCCCAGGTGGCTATCATCCAAGAAGCGGGGGCGGCCGACGTGGTTCGGGGGCTCGGGGCAGATCTTGAGGTCGTAGCCGTCGTCGTTGAAGAAGATTCGGATCGTGACGTGGAGCTTGGAGGAGTCCAGGCATTTCACCTTGATTCGGACCTCCTCCTCCTTGCGTAAGGAGAGCTCGTCGACCACCACCACCTTGCCAAGGATCTTCGACATGCTGCGGATGACTCGCTCAGACCGGGCCACATCTGGCAGGCCGGAGATGAGGAGCCACGCAGTGTCCAGGACAGCGACGGCCTTGGGATCCCAACGCGGCTCAGAGATGTTCACCACAATGTCGTTGAGGGCCAGGGTGATGTTGTTGCTGCCGGTACAGAATCCCATACTCATGGCGTCGGGGAAGATCACCGAGAAGGAGTTGGAGACGATGGGGGTCACCTGCCAGTCCCACGTGCATCTGCATAAGTGGTTGAGCTCGGCCTCCAGCAGCTCCAGGGTGGCGACGGCCTTGCCCACGACCGTCACAATCGCCATCAGCGAGGGGGAGGGAGGGGGAATCTCAGGCACCTCGATGTGGAAGAAGGCCATGTCTTCGATGCCGTGGCCATACATCATGATCTCCTCCGTCACCGGGCGATCCGGACAGAGAAGCGCTGGATGTTCGGAATCCTTGCACAGGTAGCACATCGGGGGATTGGGGCAAGCCACCTGAAAGTGACCAGTCAGGCCACAGTTGAAGCACGGCGGGCCGTCGGTGGGGGCATTGGAGCCCGGAGGGGGAGCTGCGGCGGCGGTGGATGCGGCAGCCTGAGGGCGCGGGGGGCCCTTCTTCTTCTTCTTCTTCTTGGGCCCCTGGCGTCCCCGGTTGCCATTACCGCCATTAGACGGCGGGAACGCAGCCTGGGTGTGGGGCGGTTGGTAGCGCCGTGTGGTCTGCGAGTTGTTGGAGTTGGCGACGGGCATGGAACGGGGCGGGGAGCGGGACCGGTCCCGGCGATGGGTCGGCGACGGGGACCGCCGACGCGAGAACGGCCACGTCTCCCCGGCCGGCGACCGCCCACGATCCCGGGACTCCGCCCTAGGGGAGGAGCGGCGGGTCGGGGACCGCGAG
>NC_041388.1:631222918-631262400 GCF_002162155.2 Triticum dicoccoides | reverse complement strand
GCGAGAAGGGGTCGGGGAGGGGCGGTAGAGACCGGGGCGAGGCAGGGGGCTGGCGGCGCGGGAGGGGGGAGGAGAGGGGGGTGTGGGAACCCTACGGGCGGCCAGATGGAACGCCTAACCGGGCCCTCGGACGCCAGGGGGCGAGATTGGGCCAGGCGGGGCAGATCCGGCCTGCCTAGCCGGCCCATCCCAGCCGCCGAGGCCGGTTTCCCATGGGCCGCACCCGCTCCCACCAGCCTGAGGGAGGGGCCTGCAACCATGTCCGTGGGCCGGCCCAGGATCACAGCGGCCCGGTACGACCGTCCCGGGGTGACCAAGCGGGGCGCTAGGGTTTCCCCGAGCACCGCCGCGGTGGCCGCCGGCGGGGGCGAACGGGGGCAGCGAGGGGAAGGCGGGGCGGTGGAGGGGCCATGAGGATGTGGTCCGACGGACCTACGGGAGGGGAAGAAGGGCCGGAAGGGGGTCCGACGGAAGAGGACCGGCGCGAGCTCGGGCGGGATCGCCGGAGTCGGACCGGCCGTCGCAGAGGAGGACGGAGCAGAGGAGGGGGCGGTCGTGGTCGCGGGTTTCCAGGAGGCGAGAGCCGGGCCCCGGTCAGCGCGGCCGGCAACACCCCAGCTGCATCCCCTGTGCCGAAGCCGGCGCCTTGCATCCCCTGTGCCGGGGAGGCGGCAGGAGGAAGACTACGGCGCCGTCCCGACCCACGGGCGGCCGAACTCCCACCCCTGGGAGTAAGGCCACCGGCGGGGTCAGGTGGCGGCCGCGGCGGGGCCTTGGGGGGAACACGATCCCGACACACGACGGGGCGGCCAGCGGCAACGTCGTCGGCCTCGGCGATGTCGGCCCACAGCAGCCGCGGAGAGCCGGAGGAAGGGACCGGCGAGGGGGCGAGGGAGGCGGACGCCGGCGGGGGGGCGGGGCTCGAGGGCCGGGACGGGGAGGGCGGCGGCCGGGCTCCTGCAGCGCCCGCATCGCCAGGGGCGTCGCCAGGGGCTTCGCCAGTCGCCATCCCCACACTTAGGTCCTTGACCAGTATGCCTAGACACCTTTTAAGTTGTAGAGACTACATGTCGCCGGGCTAGTTCCTCCGTGTCATGTGTGCCATGTGTGACTCCTTTGCCAACATGGCAGTCCATGTGGTCACGCCGAGCCCTGCCAGATACAATTTGGACCAAATCTATCCGCATGACAAGTTTGTGGACTAGTTCATTACGTTTGGCAACTTAGTGAACCAAAGCAAACCTTTAGGATAAATTGGTGTACCACCAGTGCAGTTATCTCTAAAATATACTGTAGTAACAACTCCCTCCATTCCATAATGTAAGACTTTTTTTTGACACTACACATTAGTGTGAAAAAACGTCTTACATTAGTATGTAGCCAAGCTTCCTTTCCATTTCAGGACTTGCATGCTTCCATTTCAAGGCGTGCGTTCAACTTACCCCCTTGTACCTTGGCTTATTACCATTTTTCTCCACTTGTAGATTCTGTTAGGACCCTCTGAGTTTCTGGCCGAAGTTTCTGGAACAACTGGTTCCTCTACGCAATATTCTTCTGACGTTGTAACATCCGTTATGTTTATTACCAATGCTCGTCGGTATGGACCTTTTGGAGGAGGAGGAGGAATTCCTTTTCACAGTCCAGTGCTAAGCAATGGCAGCATCGTTAGCTTCTTCGCTAATACTGGGAGGGTGGTCGACGCAATTGGTGTATATGTGAAGCCAAATGACAGGGGATCAACGAAAGAACAGGTGACAATAGACTTGCAATTAAATTGTTTTGTTCATTTATTTTCAGACTATTTAATATTTTCTGAAGTTTCGTGAACCGGATTTGCACTCAGGACCCGGTTACAAAAAATGGGCCATGGGGTGGTGGTTCAGGGAGGCCTAGTGACGTGGATGTGTTGCCACGACGTCTGATAAGCGTGGTCATTCATAGCGGTAGGGTAATCAATTCACTTACGTTTACATATAGTGATTGCGATGGTCAACAACACTCCGGTGGTCCATGGGGAGGGACGGCTAATCCTCTAGAAGGGAGCTCTCACACGGTGAGTACAAGTCTTATTAATAATAACTTCTATCAACCGTGCGTTGCTGATGGTTTAATATGCATATAGGGAGTAGTATAATTTTAATGGCGATCACTAGTTCACTACCAACAGATAAGAAACATTATTGCATCCTTATAATCTCAAATAATTATACCTCTCTACATATGGCCGTGATGATAATTAATATGCTTCACTTGTAGATTCTCCTTGGCCAGTCAGATTTCTTGATGGAAGTTTCTGGAACAGTAGGCTGGAACTCGGAAAACTCAGATGTTGTAACATCACTTTACTTTGTCACCAATACCGGTAGCTACGGACCATATGGAAATGGAGGCGGGACTCGTTTTCGAAGTCCGCTACAGAGCAATGGTAGTATTGTCGGCTTCTTTGCCAATGCTGGAGACGTGATTGACGCAATCGGTATCTATTTTAGCCCAGAGAGGGATACAATCAAACAGAAGGTACCAATTAACTTCCTGGGACTGTCCAGCGGTAGGAAGTTAAAGATAAGATTGATATGGTAGGCTATTGCATGCTACGTTGATTTAAGCAAGAAACAATTACCGAACATATTATTTTCTGTGAAGGTCGAAGGAGGTTCTGGGATTTTACATGGTATGGCCAACATAATGTTTGATGCTTCGAGAGAAAGGTAGGATGAGCTCCCACCAGTGCTCAACTGCATGTACTACGTGATAACTATGGTTGATGCAAGTGCACTCTAATACCAAGACAATTGATAGGGTACATGTCACATTGCTTCTGGGATTTCTTCAGTGATCTCCTGACTGTCCAGTCTTGAATCATGATTCGACAATGCATTTTGTTTGAAACATTATGCAAGTGCCATGCATTTGTTGCGCAATTTTTTTTTCGGAATCTCAGTGAGCATCACCATGAGAGCTTCCTTGAGCTTCATCTTAGGATTCTATAACGCCGTCATTGTTGCATATATACTTGTCATGCTAAGTTGAATAAAATAATCTCAACTAAGAATACTTACCCTGCATCAATGAACATCACAGTGCTCAGGAAGCAAATTAATTTCTTTGTGGTCTGATAATGGAAGTGCATGCTGTAATCAGGGTGGACATAAAATCTGAATCTAATGTCCTGGAGCATACACTACTTGATGAAAGCGTGGAGCCAACGAATCTGCCGCTAGGACTTTTACAACACATCACTGAGGATTTTGCTGATGCGCGACAAATTGGTCGTGGTGGATTCGGAATCGTTTACAAGGTAATCTTAGGTTCTAAAATCCTCAATCGTAAAAGTTTTATCACAGCAGAGCAGAACTTGGTTTAAATGCTCTTGGTTGTGCTAACAAGACAAGTTAAATAGGGTGATCTTCAAAACGGGAGCGTTGCTGTTAAAAGACTTCTGAACAGCCATACAATCGAAGAGGAGTCATTTTATCGCGAGGCTACTTTCCTGATCAGTGTTAAACACAAAAATATAGTACGGTTACTAGGTTACTGTGCCAATACAGAGAGTAAAGCGATGATAAATCCAGAACCAGGGGAAACACCAAAGTTTATTTTTGCAGAGATAAGAGAAAGATTACTTTGCTTCGAGTATATCAACAAAGGAAGCCTCGACAAATATCTTACCGGTAGGAAAATGCATGTGACATGTTACGAAGTTTATTGTAATTTCCTTATTATTCTTATTTTCCTGGCTTTTACTCTGTTTTGCTTATATAGATGAATTAAGGGGACTTAAATGGCATACCCGTTACCAAATTATTAAAGGAATTTGCAGCGGCTTGGAGTATCTTCATAAGGAAAAGGGTATTATTCACAGGGATCTTAAACCTGCCAATATACTGCTTGATGATCTTATGGTACCAAAAATAACAGATTTTGGTATATCAAAACTACTCGATGGAGTAACACACATTGTCACTAGTAACTCCGCAATTTCACTGTAAGCTTGCACATATAGAGCCCACTTTTCTGTCTCACCTTTTACAAAGTTTTCTTCATGCAGTTTCATAGATAATATAACTATAGATCATACTTTCATGCAGTGGGTATTGCGCTCCGGAATTCATAAAGCATGGTCAGGTGTCAATCAAGTCAGATATATTCAGTTTGGGAGTTATAATTACAGAACTCGTAACTGGATGTAAGGGCAACCTTGACATTCAAAATGTAAGGATTATTCAACTCATAGTTCAAGCTTGTCTACCTTACTCTTTTTCAAGTACTTCAGGTAGAATTACAATGGAAGCTACATCTTGCTCTATTCCTGCATATACTGGATCAAATTTCAAACTATATTATACGTCTATACCGAAATCAAGTATTAGTAGCTCTGAAACAAGACATGTTGTCAATAAATCAGGCTATGTCCAACAGTTGGAATGAATATTACATGATGTATATTTTCATGAAGTTTGAATAAAATTATACTTCTACGCTTTTCTGCAAGATAACGGTAATTCAAAGAATATGGCTAAAATACTATTCCACCCTCTTATCAATTTAGAGGAATAATAGCTACATTAGCATTAAGCCCGGCAAAGAAATCAATCAATCTATATTATATTATTGTAGAGTATTTTCTATTGTTGCAAGTCTAAATTATAACAATATAGTACGCCATATTCATCCACAAAGCTAAATACTTCTTTTCTATCGTGACAGGTCAAGATTATGAAAATGTATCTCACAAAAAAAGATTATGAAGATGTAGACGAATGTGATTATTTATACAAAAAAACATAAACAAATTTGTTTATTTGAAGAAATCAGTAATGCATATAACCTGTAATAGGTGGCTAAATAGTACGGCGCTGTTTTTTAGTAAATAGTACGACTCTGATGAGTTGGAGAAACAATGCAACTCTACTTTACATACTAACTTTAACGATTTGTTTTAACAATAATTTGGTTTTAATACAAATTATACATGAAGTCCTAATTGAGCTAAAATTCAAAATAACTATGTGAGATAAATTACTTTTTGAATATATAAATGATAATAACCCAAACCTGAATGTGCATGCAAAATTATAGTTTCTTATAGATATATAACATCAATGTAGTTTCAGACAATCAACTTCAACATAAAACGACTCAGATGTATTAACATACAAGAGGTCGACATGAGTAGAACATAGACGAGCGGAGGCATGCATCAGCCATCGGTCACCTAGTGGAGTTAGCGGCGCTAGAAGTAACAGAGAAGCGAATGATTCCCCTGAATCAGCTAGGTGCATAGCGGGCTGATGCAAATGTGCTATATTTGCAGCCAATTATATTTCACAAGGAAACAAAACGATGTCTGCTAGAGGCAACAAATCATGCTAGGTATAATATGTCGTTTCTCTGTTGTGCAGAATAATATGTGGACGATAAAATATAACAAATTATGACGTGAGTGAGTCAAACAGAATGTTGTACCCCCTCTGATTTGTGCTAAAGCTACGTCTATTAATTTGGATGGAGGGAGCAGCATTTTTTTATGAATACACAGTGGCATGTACACCGCCTTAGTTGTGCCAGTCGACAGGGTTAATCAGAACAAGATGCATGCATGTGAGCATCTCGAGGCATGTGATTGCGCAAAACTACGAAAACAAATGCAGTATTGCCAATGGTGAGGCAGGCAGGGAACGAAGCACATGGTTTATGTATAATTTATGAATGATTATATTTATTTTTTCATGTGACATTTGTTGAAAGAATTTGATGAAAATTAGACACAAATACATGCACGAGAAGTGGAGAAGTGAAAACTAAAACTAGTATTGGACTGTAGTTTTGCATGCCGAGCCACAGATTGCAATGCCTAAAGTCTTGTTTTATAACTAACACAATACCTACCAACAACATAATGTACTTATGAAAAGATTTTCACCAAGTATAGTAATGTTTTCTCAAGATGCACGTATTGGTTGTAATAATTCCTAGTATTCTGAATGGTATATGCTAATGAAACGTGAGATAAATCAAGTTTGTTGGGAGGCAAATAACTATAGCCAAGAAAAAAACAATGCCAAATAAATGTGTGCATGATGGTGTGTTTTTACTACAAATTCTTATATAATCTTGAATGTGCACATTCATAATGGTGTATCACCATCTCTAAGTTAAAGTAACAAAAATGCACAACTACAGATTGATGTAACAACAAGTCACAAATCTAGCTAATGGCGCAAATATTTGGATCACATTGCTAATTATTTGGTTGATAAGAACAATCCAAGCATGAACCCATGGTGCAAACAATAAGCTAAGGCAGGGTGAAAAAGGTAGCAATTTACTCGAGGACAGTCTCGATATCTGAGATCCTGTTGATGTTATTTGGTGGTTTTTTGTAAGTCATCATTATAAATCATTTTTATGGGTCATTATAAATAACCTTTTTGAAATGATAGGTACTTAGAAGGTGGAGGTACAGGTGGAATAAATCAGTGAATTATCCACTATTTGGATACCAGCAGGTAACTAAATGCATTGAAATAGCGCTAAAGTGCTTGTTAGACTCTCCAAAGAAGAGGCCTAAAATATCAGATATAGTCAGTATGCTTAATGCATTGGAAAATACGAATGAGCACATTAACAATGTTGGTGACTCGCTAGTTGGCCCGGTAAGCTCATAGGCTCCAAAATTTTGATTACTCCACTGTTAGCTTAAAACGTACTTATGGAAGTGCCAATTTTTTCCATGCAGATAAGCCCTTACCCGTGGGAGCTGCTTGAGTTTGATAGGCTTGAGCTGAATTTTCCCTTCGAGATAAACAAGCCGATACCGTGTTCACTTCAGCTAACCAACATAACCAATGATTATGTTGCCTTTGATGTCGAAATGACAGGCTCACTGCAATACTGCATAGAGCCGGAGAAATGTGTTGTGCCGCCACGATCCAAGTGCAATATCATGGTAACACTGCAAGCGCAAAAGAGGGCGCCACATTATGCGGTGCGTCTCCGTGAATGAGGGCCTCGGTGCTGAGGACGAGTTCTTCATTATGCGGTGCGTCTCCGTGAATGAGGGCCTCGGTGCTGAGGATATCAACATAGACATGTTCAATGAGGAGTCGGGTAAAGAGGTCGATGAGGTGACCTTGAAGGTTGTTGTTATTACAGAATTATTGGTGAACTAAATTGTGATTGACAATTACAATCTCCATGCCAAAACAGACTCCATCCAAATGTGACATAAATCCTCTTTTACATGTGTGTGTAACAGTTTATCCAATTAATAAAAGATCCTTTTATGGGGGTTTTTTTATTAAAGAAGATTGCCTAGCTAAATATCCGTGTGTTGCTACAGAGTAACTACGAGAAATTACAATAAAGTGATGTATGTGGGCTATAAGAGTGCCAAATCAGATGTGTATCTAGTTGGAGGAGAGAGAAGAGGAGATATATTAGAAGCAGGCTACACACTTACAGCCGGCTGTAGCACGAACTCTAACACCCTTTGTGGGAGAAAGTGGTGGACCATATATTAATGGTATAGTATACTAGTATGACTAACTATTGTATGAATGGATATTAGGTTGGCTATAAATGACTATGACAACTCCATATAGCCAAGCAGCCCTGCAAAAAAAAGTATTGGCTATACTATTAATCATGCTCTAACGTCACATGTCTGGAGCAGTTTCAAGCTGTATTGCGATAAATATTGGCGCCTTTGTTCTACTTTATTTCTGGCTTTCTGCACATAAATAGTTTCAGAAGTTCATGTTCGGACAAACCCTGGACCAGCCCACTCTCCCTCTCTCTCGCTTGCTCATGGACAGAGGTAGAAGATGAAGAGGAGGACACTGGATTTTTTTCCGACGACGGACGCCACACCGCACGAACGACGCTTCTTTCATAGAGCTCAAACTCTGGCACGAATCAACGACCAACGAGCAGCACAGAAGGGCTTTATACCCAGGTGCGTACACACACCAGCACACGCACGCACCCACACATGATCCGGCCACTAACCCATGCATGCACACATCACACCCAACCACTAATAATTCAGAGGGTGTTTGAATCCAAGGGACTTATTTTAGTCTGACTGAAAATAGTCATTTTAAGAGGCTAAAGTTTCAAGCACCCCTGACTAAAGAAGGGCTAAAACTAGTCTTAAGACTAATTTTTTTAGTTAGGGGTACCTCTACTAAAATGTGGATTAGTCCCCTCTCTCCTCATTTAACTTCTCTCCTTTAATATAGGCGAGTTCTGGATTGGAGGGTTTGGAGGATAATAAATGCTCATTAGCTTGATTTTATCTTTAGTATTTAAAACCAAGCATGGTAAGGCTAGCAAGTTTTAGTCTCACTAAATTTAGTCATGAGACTAAAATGTATCCAAACACTCTCTCAACTAAACCAAGCTGCAGCCAGTTTTGTAGTTAACGGGACGTAGCTCCCCACGCGATCAGCCTCCGCTGCGCGCGCACGCACGCCTGGCGACTCGCTTGCCCAGGCCGCACACACAACGCGCTCGTCACGGCGAGGCCGCAACAGAACCACCACGACCGCCCGCTACCTACGCGAATTCATACGCACGCGACGACAAGAATGCCAGCAAAGAAAATCTAAATGTAAACTTCAGCAGACACCATATGTCAGAAGACGATGATAAGGAACTTGGGGACTATCCAAGACCTCAAGCTGCAATCGGTGCAAGCGTACTGTAAGACTAGCCACAATGGATAGTAACATACATTAGTAACATACGCATATCTCTAGACTATGTTACTATCTTCATAGTAGGTAGTAACTTAAGGGTGATAACATGTAAAGATTCATTTATTAAGTTACAGACTCATATTGCATTGGGACATGTGATGTTACAGTAACTAGCTAAGTTACTACAAGTACCTCTCTCCTCATTAATTCATTGCCACATAAGCAAATTTGCTGAGTTGGATTCGAAGTTACTGCTGAAGTTACTCCCACTATGGCTAGTCTAAGTCTCCTCACCTGACCAACTAAACACATGTTTTACTGTGTTCTTAAACAGCTCATAATATTGGATATTTGCTTAACCTGTGCACAGTGACACAAGCGTACTGCGCCATGCATTCAGCACGCTGCCCGTTCTCCCCACCCATATGGTGTAAATTAGCCAGGAGAGAGAGAGCAAGTACAAACCAGGATAGAGAGCCCGCGGAACATGCAGAGACAGTACTGATCTACTTGCATGTGATGTGACATTGTGGTTGGGGCAATGCGTTTTGGTAAAGGAAAAAAGCTGATCTGCATGCATGACGACATTTCCTTGAAGAAGAAAAACAACCACATGTCGACAATCCTCGGAGCTTTACGTGCATCCGCAAGAACCGAAGCAGTGTACTTAATCTGTTGTTCCTGTTTGATATCTGCTTAAGTTTGTGCTTGCATTGCTGTTCATACCACGAGTTTTCTCGGGCAGTGCTTCAACTGTCCTCATGTTGTACAAATTGAACATTTTTCACTTTAATTTCCTCGATGTTGCAAGAAGCTGTTCTTTTCTGCCGTTGCAAGATCTCATTTCCCTTGTTTTCCCACCCTTTGCAGGAGGCACATCGGGATCGACGAGATGCTGAAGGAAATCAGGACAGCCTTGGGAAAATGCTCCGATCACATGTTACCAGGACCATGAATCTGAAAGCCTGCACGCTGGAGCCCTTAACATCAGTCCAACACCTGGAAAGGATCGAGCCGGATCAACTGGCTCTTCAACAACACTGTCAGTCGAGTCTGTCCTTGGCTCACGACGCCGTTGGCAATTCCTGGATTGTCCAAAATCCTGATGCCGCTTCAGCTTGAGCACGAGCAGTTGCAGATATCCAGGCTACACCTCCATCTGTATTCAGTGCTAGAGATAGAAATAAATCAGTTGTGTGAAATATTGAAAAACTAATGGGGACTCGTATATATTCGTCTGCAAGTATTAGTGAAGATTTGAGAATCATATCTTCTGTACTAAATGACTAGTAGAAATTGACTATATGGACTCATTAACTGTTCTCTCTGCTTTACTTATATAACTGAGTAACTGACAAAGCTTTGGCCTTATAAATAGTTTACTTAATGCTCATATTTGTTGATTATCATTTACACATTGTCCATATCCATATGTATGTTGTGCTATATATTGAAAACTAGTGTCAACAAAAATGTGCACATTTGTGAAGATTTGATTGATATCCACATTTCTTTTAATGAATTGCTAATAGAAAATGATCAACATAAACAACTCGTCCCTTGTAAATATCCGCTCTTGGCTAATTTAGTAAAAATATCACAATTTTTTAAAAAAATTAATGCTCATATTTATTATCTTTCATTTGCATCTTGTCATATGTATTCAGTGCTAGAGATACAGTGAGATATTGAAAAAACTAGTGCGTACACATATACATTTATGTGTACATATTTGTGAAGATTTGTGTTGCACATCTTCCATGGAACCAGAACGTAAACGTGTTCTGCAGATATACATGCATGGAGATTTTCAAAATTGTACTAAGACAGCAACAGTTAATTTGGATGGGAGAGGATACGTTCTTTTATATCTTCCGAAATGAATGGCTTGCAGAAGACCAGACTCGTCTTTTTCATTTACATTAGACCGGACTTGTCCTTTGTTGTTATTTGATCTCCGGTTAATATAACAAGACAAAGTTTTTGCCTTCCTAAATATTTTGTTTTAATGCTCGCATTTATTAACTTTCATTTACATCCCGTCCATATGTATTCAATAATAGAGATGTGAAGATATAAGTTGTACCACTTTATTTGCGAGATTTGGAACTCACTCTTCCCTAATAAAACTGGAAATTCATCTATATAAAGGACTCATCCCATGTAATTATCTTGCATCTCATCATGTCTAAACTTAATCTAGGATTACATATTCTTGTCATATATGTTGTTTTCATTGCTCACCAAATCCATGGAGGTGGATTGCATCCAACCAACCGAAAGGTAAACGTGTTGTTCCTACAAATTTGAGTAATTAGTAGTTCGAACCAAGGGGTGATATAGTAGTTTTTTTTTCCGAAACGGATGGGGTGATATAGTAGTGAAAATAGAAAGGATTGTTCATTCTATAGAAAAAAAATTAATCCGTACCAAAAGAAGGTGAAAATAGAGAAATGCAACTATGTGATGAACTACAACCATTTCTCTCATAGCGAAGGTGTAGGAGTTTGGAGTATAGGAGTTGCTGGGGTTATTCGAACTGGATTTTCTTTTAGTTTCCTAATTTTCATCTTTGTACTATGTATGAGTGGTTTTTTTATATGAATGGCAAATCTGCACGGATTGATTGCCACAAAGGCATGGGCATAGGGCTGGTGCCTCTCAGATTCGATGCATGGTACATGATTGGCTGATTTTACACATTATAGTTTATTTTCTAGTCTTTAAAATGTATATTTTGTACTCTACATGTTTCATTTTAAGCTATGCGTATTTAGTTTTACCTTTAAAATGTATATTTTGTGCACGGAAGGTTTTTCAGTCACCCGCTATAACTATTTAAGCTATGCATATTTAGTTTTCCCTTAAAATGTATATTTTGTTCTCCACATGTTTTATTTTTTTTAAGCAACAAAAGCCGAACAAGCAATATCTGGATTGCATACTCACTCTGAAGCCTTACAGGCATGGTATGCACATGCTTCTCCATCAAAAAATTCCAATGACATCGTTTATGTGAGTCACTCTATCCTGGAACTTTTAACAAGCCAATGTTTTCTTACCGTCACTTTCAAAGTTTTTAACTTTCTGCCTTCTACAGTTTGCGACACATAGGACACGTCCCAGTAGCTATTATGGACTTGCTGCTACAATGGATGTGTACGGACACAATATCAGTGCTGGTCATATCATAACATCTATTTGGATTGCTAACATGGAGGGTGATCCAAAGACAGATCACAATGCAATTTGGGTCGGGTGGCAAGTAAGTCGTAATTTACATATATTATGATTTTTACAGATTGTAGCCATCTTACCATCATTAATTTGGACGTACTCGATGCCATTTATAATGCTCTTAATGACTCTTCAGTTTCTTCCCAGGTTGACCCAAAAAAATATGGGGACTCACATACTCACTTCTTCACGAGTTGGACGGTATGTTTCTGCCTTTTCACTCAAAAACTATGTTCCTCAACTGTAGCACACAAAGCTAGAATATCTAGTGACCATATAACTTTGTGTGAAACAGAGAGACACATATCATACAGGGTGCTATGACATGGACTGCCCTGGTTTCCAACTTGTTAAGGGGTCAAAAATCGCTCCAGGTGGCACAATACAACCAGTCTCTCATGTTCATGGTGTACGTCAAAAGATTACAATTAAAGTGTTTAGGGTAATTAACTATATCTTGCTTGTATACTTTCCAATTGTAAGCATATTGATCATAATGATCTAATCACATGTTGCTGAATTTGTGGCATACATTACTCAAATTGCTTCTATTTCATGGCAGGAAAAATCCACGGGAAATTGGTGAATAAACTACAGCTTCAACAAGGCCCCAACACCAGTGGGCTATTACCCAGCAAAATTGTTTGACAAGTTATGGAAGAAAGCGACCCAAATTTCAATTGGTAGCGTTGTTGGGGGGAGTCCGTCTATCCCATCCCCTCCAATGGGTAGTGGATTCTTGCCGTCTGATAAAGCTGCATTAATCACAGATATTTCACTCATTAGGGAAGATGGCAGGATGACACCTTTTACTGTGAATACAGACAGGTTACAGAGTAAGAGTAGTTGTTACTCTATCTCACCTATCCAAGGTGCAAAATGTTCCTATGGAGGTCCAGGAGGTTGCTCCCGCTAGCTTAAGTAGATTTTACTCATATAAGTACATTGAATTTGGCCATGTCGTGCGCCCATCTTCCTAATCTCCTTTAATTCTCTTTTATTAGGGATGAATCCATTTAATTTATTCACATCGTGAGTCAATCTTCCTATTTTTTTTCAAATATGGATGAATCCGCTTAATTCAAGGACGCCATGCGCCGGAGACCCGGAGCCTTGCCTTCCTAACTCCTTTAATAACGTCCGTGTGCTAGAACCTTCATCGTCCTCCTTTAATTCCGTTTAGTTTACCCTTCCCTCATTATCTCACATGGCCGTGTACATTAGTACATTGGAGATCGCTAGTACGATTCTGGAGAGCATTTTTTTCCTTCTATTTTCCTGGACTGCAGTCAGCCCGTCGGGGTGTGTGTTTTAAACGGGCTACAACTAAGATATAAGATGGGCCACAACGACACAATACGGGCTGTGCTCGACGGACGTGCGTGCGTGTGTCATATGTCCCCAAATTAGTACCACCTCGCATATATATCTTAAATAGAAAATAAAATCACCGCGGGACGAAACCAAAAATATCACCTTGCTTTATTAGTAGGTATAGGTATAGATAGATATAGAGGTATAGATATAGATATAGATATAGACTAGCACACAAGCCCGTGCGTTGCAACGGAAAAAATTGATGTTTTGTGCAAGCATAATGTTCCATAGCACCAGATTTACTATGAAGAACATGCTGCAACGCAGCATCCTTCTACAAAATGAACATAAAGAAATACGATGCATTTTACCCTTTACATATTTTCTCTGTCAAGCATAATCTCGCACTAATTTCATTTAAGTATCATGCTTCCTTTAATTACCATGACGTCCCCACCCCTTTTAGTCGGAAATCAAATCTTTCTTTTTCTAATTTAATAGTCCAACACATTGAAACCGACATATCCTTCTTTCTAATTATCCTACCTTTTTATCTCAAATCCTTCCTTTAATCAGCCTCATCTATTTGAATGTTCTATTTATTATGACCACAATCTTTCTTCAATTATTTCACCGGTTTACCCATAATCCTTTCTTTAATTAGCCACATCTATTTAAATACTTTATTTAAGCCCACAATCCTTTCGTTAATTAGCTCATTCGCTTAATTAGCTTGCCCTAAACATGAGGGCCGCCACTCGTATATTTAGAGCGAGTTGGGATTTGTAAATGTAAATAGCGCATAGGTAGTTGGTTGTTACATTAAAGATCCTAACAACTGTGTTCAATTCCCATAATGTTTATTTATTTTGACCCAATTTTTTTCACAATCTCTCTGAAAGCCCATAAAAGGCTCATCCACATACAAGTATCTGGCCCAGATCGCTTAGCCTGTGTACGACCTGACAGTACCAAACTTTAGCGTGCACTCAAACCAAATGAAAAGGACTAAACTAAACCAAGAATACATATTCCCTTTAATAGTAGGTATAGATATAGACTTTATATTCTTTTTGAGAGTGTCTACTTTTTCCCTTTCCTTTTTCTTTCCTATTTTCTTTTCTACCACATTCTTGTGACAGGCTCGACGCATGATGGTAAGATCCCCCCTTATCTAATTTATTTTAGTTATAATGTTCTCTTCTTTCTTTTATTGCATGCTTTTTTTTATTTTCTTATTTTTTTCGTTTTTATCTACTTGTTTTGCTTGTTTGGTTTCCTTATTTTTGTATTTATTTTTTATTACCTTTATACTTTTTTGTTAGATACGCAAATATGTTTTGTAAATCATGAATATTTGTTTTTTCATACCCGGGAACGTTTGATAGCCATGGGCAATTTTCTAGATATATGAACATTTTTTACATTTAGGAATAGTGTTCAATAATTTGCTACACGCTTCAATCATAAATGTTCATACTTAAAGTAGAAATATGCTCATGCTTTCACATGGTAAATTTCATGAATGTATAACCTAAAAATAGAAATACTATCCACATAACAAAACACCTACTGGTAAAAATACACCTCATAAATGTTTTAAAATACATGCTGCAATAAAAAATTAAGTAAAAATATTTTTTGGAATAAATAAACAAACCAAAAATAAAAGGCAAAAATTAAAAAACAATATTGCTTTTTTAGGCAAAACCACACACTTTATTACTCAATAACAAGGTTTACAGGTATTTTGTTGGGATCAAAAGGTTGACCCAACCAAGTATGTCTTCCAATACCTAGAGTAGCAGCATGTTTTGCGAGGCAATGAGCCTCAAAATTGAAATTTCTATGCTCATGAACTAAAATACATTTGTCAAGCATATTCTTCCGATCTATGAATTCTTTGATGATTGCACCATATGGACCAGCTGCTTCTTGTTCTATGTCTTTGATCACCTCTTGACTATCCGCAACTAAAACAACATTTCTCAGTGTTAGGTCTTCAGCTAGTGCTATACCCTCTCGGCAAGCTAGAGCTTCCATTATATATAGCTGGGTTTGATATATTCTCCACCACAATCGCTGAGGCTCCAATGTATGTTCCTTGCTCCGTCCTGCAGATCGCAGCAGCAGCTGCTGCCCTTCTTTCGAATCTACTGAAAGCTTCATCCACGTTTATTTTTGAACATCCCCCAGAAGGCGGGATCCATCTCTGAGTCCTGTCATGAGGCGGTACTGGGCCTGGGAGCCTTGGAGTCTTGATTGACTCAAGCTCTGTTATAAAGGATAACACAAACTGTTGGATGGAGCGTGGGCTCCGAAAAATGCTTTCGTGGATAGCTTTCCGTCTCCCATATCAGATTGCCCAGAGTGTAACTATCATCCTTATGAACTCTTCATGCGGTAGTAGATCATTCATCGCAAAAAGCCAGTTTTTTGCTGAAGGTTCGGTGCATGTCGCCATGCTCTCTGTGATGCTCTCATCGCACAGTGCCCAAATGCATCTTGATGTAGTACAATCCAGTAAAGAGTGCCGCCAAGAGTCCTCGCATCCACAAAGAGCACAGCAGCTTGAATTTGATATGTGCCGGTGTTGAAGGAGATCTGCGGATGGCAAAGATTGTTGTGCCAGCCTCCAAACAAAAATTTTGAGTTTCGATGGTATTAATAGGTTTCAAAGCTTTGTCCATGACCGAGCAATTTCATGATTATCAGAAGATCCCTGGATCCCATCTAACCAGTTCTCTCTTCTGGTTTTTGTGTCAACGAGCATCCGATATTACTTTTTTTAGACAAAAAAATATTCGAGAAAAAGGCTTTTACCCCGCTATATTGATATAGCAACCACCCGATATAACAAAGAGAAAAAGGGCACAGGGAACAGGGCACACCAAGAAGGGAAGGAGAAAGACTAATTTAAAGGGATATGATCTTTACACAGCCGAGAACATTTTGATTTGGATTGGTTTGGGATTTTTGGGTTGATGGTGGCTGGGATTATTGGTGCCGCCCGAAGGAGTTGTGGATCTTCTATACTACTATTAAACAAGCAAACATTATCTTTCCTAAGTGCACTCCGGTTAACGTACACGCAACTAACCAAAACAAATAGAACCTCACACTAGTAGAAAACAGGGCTATGGTCCAGGCTGGCTCAGCCCATTAGTCCCAGTTCAGTGTAGAACCGGGACCAATGTGGGCATTGGTCCCGGTTCGTGAGCCCAGGGGGCCGGCCGGGCCACGTGGGCCATTGGTCCCGGTTCGTCTGGACCTTTTGGTCCCGGTTGGTGGGACGAACCGGGACCAATGGGCCTCGCTCCTGGCCCACCACCATTGGTCCCGGTTGGTGGCATGAACCGGGACCAAAGGCTCCCCTTTAGTCCCGGTTCATGCCACCAACCGGGACCAATGAGGTGCCTATATATACCCCCTCGCGCAAGAGCAGAGCACAATGCTCTGTTTTTTCTGGCCGAGGGGGAGAGGGCTTTGTGGTGCTCTAGCTCACCTCCTATGCACATGAGGTGTTCGATGGAATGCCCGAGCCACACTACTTAAGCTTTCTCCTCTCGAAGCTCGACCTCCAAACTCCATTTTCCTCGAGATTTGTCTAGATTTAGCGGTCCGTCACGCCCCGTCCCCTTCTTCATCGCCGTCGATCACCCGCGCCGATCTCATCACCGACACCACCGTGGTGAGCCTCTTGTTCTTATCTTCTTTCTGAAAGGAAAAATATTCTTACTTGTATGTTTAGATAGATACTTGTATCATTTTCTTACATTTATTATTGCATCTTACATAGTGCGATGGTTTTGGTATCCGCCCCCGTCGGCCCTCGTCCTGTCTATGATTCGGATTTGGTATGTATATTATCTTTATAACTATTGGTTCATTTATTGTTTATGAAAATTATGCCGACCAACGTGACATAGATTTTATTTATCTAGGATGTATGTGAATCGGAAATGCCAACCGACCCTACTGTCGAGAGGTTAAATTTAGTTGAAGAAGAAAACAATTTGTTGAAGGAAAAAATAAAAAAAATAGAGGAGGAGAAGATGATATTGGAGTTGCATGTTGCGGATGTCGTCGATGATCACAAGATCAAGATGGATGCAATGCGCTTGAAGAATAGAAAGATTAGAAAATATGCCATTCATACCGAGGCTTGGTATCATTATGTCGTTGGATCAATTGTTACCTTGGTTGCGATTATGATCGCATTTGTTTTCGCATTGAAATGTTTTACATAGTTTTAATGTATGGTTTAATTAATTAGATGCTCTGGAGAGCTATATGTTGTTAGATGAGAACTATGTATGCACTTTGGTTTTAACGTGATGATGAACTTCTATTAATTTGGACACTTAATTATATATAATGCACGCAGATGAACCGGCAATGGATGTACGGTGATAGACACACCCGCGAGTACATTAAGGGCGTGCATGAGTTTCTCGATGCGGCTGAGGCAAACAAGCAGAATGGTTTTATGTGTTGTCCATGCACTGAATGTGGGAATACGAGTTCTTACTCTAACCGGAAAATCCTTCACTCCCACCTGCTTTACAAGGATTTCATGCCACACTATAATGTTTGGACGAGGCACGGAGAAATAGGGGTTATGATGGAAGACGGCAAAGAAGAAGAGTACGATGACAACTATGTGCCCCCTGAATACGGTGATGCTGCAACGGGGGGGGGGGGAGCTAGTGAAGATCAAGAGGAACCAGACGATGTGCCCAATGATGCTGCCACGGGTGAAGCTGCTGAAGATCAAGAGGAACCAGACGATGTGCCCGATGATGATGATCTCCGCCGGGTCATTGTCGATGCAAGGACGCAATGCATTAGTCAAAAGGAGAAGCTGAAGTTCGATCGCATGTTAGAGGATCACAAAAAAGGGTTATACCCCAATTGCGAAGATGGCAACACAAAGCTCGGTACCGTACTGGAATTGCTACAGTGGAAGGCAGAGAATATTGTGGCTGATAAAGGATTTGAGAAGCTACTGAAAATATTGAAGAAGAAGCTTCCAAACGATAACGAATTGCCCGACAGTACATACGCAGCAAAGAAGGTCGTATGCCCTCTAGGATTGGAGGTGGAGAAGATACGTGCATGCCCTAATGACTGCATCCTCTACCGCGGTGCATACAAGGATCTGAACGCATGCCCGGTATGCGGTGCGTTGCGGTATAAGATCAGACGAGATGACCCTGGTGATGTTGACGGCGAGCCCCTCAGGAAGAGGGTTCCTGCGAAGGTGATGTGGTATGCTCCTATAATACCACGGTTGAAACGTTTGTTCAGAAACGAAGAGCATGCCAAGTTGATGCGATGGCACAGTGAGAACCGAAAGAAAGATGGGAAGTTGAGAGCACCCGCTGACGGGTCGCAGTGGAGAAAAATCGAGAGAAAGTACTGGGATGAGTTTGCAAAGGACCCAAGAAATGTATGGTTTGCTTTAAGCGCGGATGGCATTAATCCTTTCGGGGAGCAGAGCAGCAATCACAGCACCTGGCCCGTGACTCTATGTATGTATAACCTTCCTCCTTGGATGTGCATGAAGCGGAAGTTCATTATGATGCCAGTTCTCATCCAAGGCCCTAAGCAACCCGGCAACGAAATTGATGTGTACCTAAGGCCATTAGTTGAAGAACTTTTACAGTTGTGGAATGGAAATGGTGTACATACGTGGGATGAGCACAGACAGGAGGAATTTAACCTTAAGGCGTTGTTGTTCGTGACCATCAACGATTGGCACGCTCTCAGTAACCTTTCAGGACAGACAAACAAAGGATACCACGCATGCACGCACTGTTTAGATGACACTGAAAGTATATACCTGGACAAATGCAGGAAGAATGTGTACCTGGGCCATCGTCGATTTCTTCCGACCAACCATCAATGTCAAAAGAAAGGCAAGCATTTCAAAGGCGAGGCAGATCACCGAAAGAAGCCCGCCATGCGCACCGGTGATCACGTGCTTGCTATGGTCAATGATTTACACTACGTAATCTTTGGAAAGGGTCCCGGTGGACTAGCTGTTCCGAATGACGCTGAGGGACACGCACCCATGTGGAAGAAAAAATCTATATTTTGGGACCTACCCTACTGGAAAGACCTAGAGGTCCGCTCCTCAATCAACATGATGCACGTGACGAAGAACCTTTGCGTGAACCTGCTAGGCTTCTTGGGCGTGTATGGGAAGACAAAAGATACACCTGAGGCACGAGAGGACCTGCAACGTTTGCACGAAAAAGACGGCATGCCTCCGAAGCAGTATAAAGGTCCTGCCAGCTACGCTCTTACGAAAGAAGAGAAAGAAATCTTCTTTGAATGCCTGCTCAATATGAAGGTCACGACTGGCTTCTCGTCGAATATAAAGGGAATAATAAATATGCCAGAGAAAAAGTTTCAGAACCTAAAGTCTCATGACTGCCACGTGATTATGACACAACTGCTTCCGGTTGCATTGAGGGGGCTTCTACCGGAAAACGTTCGATTAGCCATTGTGAAGCTATGTGCATTCCTCAATGCAATCTCTCAGAAGGTGATCGATCCAGAAATCGTACCAAGGCTAAGGAGTGATGTGGCGCAATGTCTTGTCAGTTTCGAGCTGGTGTTCCCACCATCCTTCTTCAATATCATGACGCACGTCCTAGTTCATCTAGTCGACGAGATTGTCATCCTGGGGCCCGTATTTCTACACAATATGTTCCCCTTCGAGAGGTTCATGGGAGTCCTAAAGAAATACGTCCGTAACCGCGCTAGGCCAGAAGGAAGCATCTCCATGGGCCATCAAACAGAGGGTGTTATCGGGTTTTGTGTTGACTTCATTCCTGGCCTTAACAAGATAGGTCTCCCTAAATCGCGGTATGAGGGGAGACTGGCTGGAAAAGGCACTCTGGGAAGAGACTCAATAATATGCAGGGACGGATATTCTTGGTCTCAAGCACACTACACAGTTCTACAGAACTCTACCTTGGTGACCCCGTATGTCGATGAACACAAGAACAGTCTGCGCTCCAAACACCCGGAGCAGTGTGACGACTGGATTACATGTGAACACATCAGGACTTTCAGCAGTTGGTTGGAAACTGTTGGGGAACGTAGCAGAAATTCAAAAAATTTCCTACGTATCACCAAGATCTATCTATGGAGAGACCAGCAACGAGGGGAAGGAGAGTGCATCTACATACCCTTGTAGATCGCTAAGCGGAAGCGTTCAAGAGAACGGGGTTGAAGGAGTCATACTCATCGTGATCCAAATCACCGGAGATCCTAGTGCCGAACGGACGGCACCTCCGCGTTCAACACACGTACAGCCCGGTGACGTCTCCCACGCCTTGATCCAGCAAGGAGAGAGGGAGATGTTGAGGAAGACTCCACCCAGCAGCAGCACAACGGCGTGGTGGTGGTGGAGGAGCGTGGCAATCCCGTAGGGCTTCGCCAAGCACCATGGGAGAGGAGTAGGGAGAGAGGTAGGGCTGCACCAAGAGGGAGAGAACTCATGTGTTGGGCTGCTCCAAAACCTCCAATATATATAGGGGAAGAGGGGGCTGTGCCCCCTTTAGGGTTTCCCACCCCAAGGGGTGCGGCCAAGGGGGGAGGAGTGCCTCCCAAGTCAAGTGGAGGCCTCCCCCTTTAGGGTTTTCCCCTTCCCATGCGCATGGGCCTTGGGGGGGCTGGTGCCCCTGGCCCATTAAGGCTAGGGCGCCCCCCTACAGCCCATGCTACTGTATTGGACGTGGTGGCCGGACCTCCGTACCCCTCCGGAATCCTCCGGAACCTTCTGGAAGCTTCCCGGTACAATACCGAAAAAACCCGAACTTTTTCCGGAACCCGAACAACAACTTTCCATATATAAATCTTTACCTCCGGACTATTCCGGAACTCCTCGTGACGTCCGGGATCTCATCCGGGACTCCGAACAACATTCGGTAACCACATACAAACTTCCTTTATAACCCTAGCGTCACCGAACCTTAAGTGTGTAGACCCTACGGGTTCGAGAGACATGCAGACATGACCGAGACGTTCTCCGGTCAATAACCAACAGCGGGATCTGGATACCCATGTTGGCTCCCACATGTTCCACGATGATCTCATCGGATGAAACACGATGTCAAGGACTCAATCGATCCCGTATACAATTCCCTTTGTCTAGCGGTATTGTACTTGCCCGAGATTCGATCGTCGGTATACCGATACCTTGTTCAATCTCGTTACCGGCAAGTCTCTTTACTCGTTTCCGTAACACATCATCCCGTGATCAACCCCTTGGTCACATTGTGCACATTATGATGATGTCCTACCGAGTGGGCCCAGAGATACCTCTCCGTTTACACGGAGTGACAAATCCCAGTCTCGATTCGTGCCAACCCAACAGACACTTTCGGAGATACCTGTAATGCACCTTTATAGTCACCCAGTTACGTTGTGACGTTTGGTACACCCAAAGCATTCCTACGGTATCCGGGAGTTGCACAATCTCATGGTCTAAGGAAATGATACTTGACATTAGAAAAGCTTTAGCATACGAACTACACGATCTTTGTGCTAGGCTTAGGATTGGGTCTTATCCATCATATCATTCTCCTAATGATGTGATCCCGTTATCAATGACATTCAATGTCCATGGTCAGGAAACCGTAACCATCTATCGATCAACGAGCTAGTCAACTAGAGGCTTACTAGGGACACGGTGTTGTCTATGTATCCACACGTGTATTACGATTTCCGGATAATACAGTTATAGCATGAATAAAAGACTATTATCATGAACAAAGAAATATAATAATAACCAATTTATTATTGCCTCTGGGGCATATTTCCAACAGTCTCCCACTTGCACTAGAGTCAATAATCTAGTTCACATCGCCATGTGATTAACACTCACAGGTCACATCGCCATGTAACCAACATCCAAAGAGTTTACTAGAGTCAATAATCTAGTTCACATCACTATGTGATTAGCACTCAATGAGTTCTGGGTTTGATCATGTTTTGCTTGTAAGAGAGGTTTTAGTCAACGGGTCTGAACCTTTCAGATCCGTGTGTGCTTTACAAATCTTTATGTCATCTCCTAGATGCAGCTCCCACGCTCTATTTGGAGCTATTCCAAATAACTGTTCTACTTGGAGCTATTCCAAATTGTTGCTCCATTATACGTATCCGGTATCTCTACTCAGAGCTATCTGGATAGGTGTTAAGCTTGCATCGTCGTAACTCTTTACGTCGAACTCTTTATCACCTCCATAACCGAGAAAATTCCTTAGTCCACTAGTTACTAAGGATAACTTTGACCACTGTCCTGTGATCCATTCATGGATCACTCTTTGTACCCCTTGACTGTCTCATGGCAAGGCACACTTTAGGTGCGGTACACAGCATAGCATACTGTAGAGCCTACGTCTAAAGCATAGGGGACGACCTTCGTCCTTTCTCTCTTTTCTGCCGAGGTCGAGCTTTAAGTCTTAACTTCGTACCTTACAACTCAGGCAAGAACTTCTTCTTTGACTGATCCATCTTGAACACCTTCAAGATCATGTCAAGGTATGTGCTCATTTGAAAGTATTATTAAGCATTTTGATCTATCCTTATAGATCTTGATGCTCAATGTTCAAGTAGCTTAATCCAGGCTTTCCATTGAAAAACACTTTCCAAATAACCCTATATGCTTTCCAGAAAATCATTTCTGATCATCAACATGTCAACAACATATACTCATCAGAAATTCTATAGTGCTTCCACTCACTTCTTTGGAAATACAAGTTTCTCATAAACTTGGTATAGACCCAAAATCTTTGATCATCTCATCAAAGCGTATATTCCAACTCCGAGATGCTTACTCCAGTCCTTAGAAGGATAGCTGGAGCTTCGCATACTTGTTAGCATCTTTCAGGATTGACAAAACCTTCTGGTTGTATCACATACAACCTTTCCTCAAGTATAACGTCGAGGAAACAATGTTTTTGACATCCTATCTGCAAGATTTCATCAATCATGCAGTAACTGCTAATCCAACTCCAACAGACTCTTAGCATCACTACGAGTGAGAAAACCTCACTGTAATCAACTCCTTGAACTTGTCGGAAAATATCTTAACGACAAGTCGAGCTTTCTTAATGTTAATTCTTACCATCATTGTCTGTCTTCCTTTTAAAAATCCATCCGTACCCAATGGTCTTACGACCATCAAGTATTTCTTCCAAAGTCATGGATCCGTTCTCGGATTTTATGGTTTCGAGCCATTTATCAGAATCCGGGCCCACCGTCGCTTCTCCATAGCTCGTAGGTTCATTGTTGTCTAGCAACATGACCTTCAAGACAGGATTACTGTACCACTCTGAAGTAGTACGTATCCTTGTCACCCTATGAGGTACGGCAGTGACTTGATCCGAAACTTCATGATCACTATCATAAGCTTCTACTTCAATTGGTGTAGGTGCCACATGAACAACTTCCTGTGCTCTGATACACACTGGTTGAAGTGATGGTTCAATAACCATATCAAGTCTCCACCATCCTCCCACTCAACTCTTTCGAGAGAAACCTTTCCTCGAGAAAGGACCCGATTCAAGAAACAATTCATATTGCTTTCGGATCTGAATTAGGAGGTATACCCAACTGTTTTGGGTGTCCTATGAAGATGCATTTTGTCCGCTTTGGGTTCGAGCTTATCAATCCTGAAACTTTTTCACATAAGCGTCGCAGCCCCAAACCTTTAAGAAACGACAACTTAGGTTTCTCTAAACCATAATTCATACGGTGTCATCTCAATGGAATTACGTGGTGCCCTATTTAAAGTGAATGTGGTTGTCTCTAATGCCTAACCCATGAACAATAGTGGTAATTCGATAAGAGACATCATGGTACGCACCATATCCAATAGGGTGCAACTATGATGTTCAGACACACCATCACATTATGGTGTTCCAGGCGGTATTAATTGCAAAACAATTTCCACAATGTCTTAATTGTGTGCCAAAACTCGTAACTCAGATATTCATCTCTATGATCATATCATAGACATTTTATCCTCTTGTCACAATGATCTTCTACTTCACTCTGAAATTACTTGAACCATTCAATAATTCAGACTTGTGTTTCATCAAGTAAATATTCTCAACATCTACTCGAATCATCTGTGAAGTAAGAACATAACGATATTCATTGCATGCCTCAGCACTCATTGGACTGCACACATCAAAATGTGTTACTTCCAACAAGTTGCTATCTTGTTCCATTTTACTGAAAACGAGGCTTTTTCAGTCATCTTGCCCATGTGGTATGATTTGCATATCTCAAGTGATTCAAAATCAAGCGAGTCCAAACGATCCATCTGCATGGAGTTTCTTCATGCGTATACACCAATAGACATGGTTCGCATGTCTCAAACTTTTCAAAAACGAGTGAGTCCAAAGATCCATCAACATGGAGCTTCCTCATGCATTTTATACCGATATGACTTACGTGGCAGTGCCACAAGTAGGTGGTACTATCATTACTATCTTTTGGCATGAACATGTGTATCACTACGATCGAGATTCAATAAACCATTCATTTCAAGTGTAAGACCATTGAAGGTATTATTCAAATAAACAGAGTAACCGTTATTCTCCTTAAATGAATAACCGTATTGTGATAGACATAATCCAATCATGTCTATGCTCAACGCAAACACCAATCTCGATGGTAGAGGGAGCGTGCGATGCTTGATCATATCAACATTGGAAACACTTCCAACACATATCGTCAGCTCACCTTTAGCTAGTCTCCGTTTATTCCGTAGCTCTTTTATTTCGAGTTACTAACACTTAGTAACCGAACCGGTATCTAATACCCTGGTGCTACTAGGAGTACTAGTAAAGTACACATCAACACAATGTATATCCAATATACTTCTATCGACCTTGCCAGCCTTCTCATCTACCAAGTATCTAGGGTAATGCTGCTCCAGTGGTTGTCCCCTTTATTACAGAAGCACTTAGTCTCGGGTTTGGGTTCAACCTTGGGTTTCTTCACTAGAGCAGCAGCTGATTTGCCGTTTCATGAAGTATCCCTTCTTGCCCTTGCCCTTCTTGAAACTAGTGGTTTCACCAACCATCAACAATTGATGCTCCTTTTTGATTTCTACTTTCGCGGTGTCAAACATCGTGAATACCTCAAGGATCATCATATCTATCCCTAATATGTTATAGTTCATCACAAAGCTCTAGCAGCTTGGTGGCAATGACTTTGGAGAAACATCACTATCTCATCTGGAAGATCAACTCCCACTCGATTCAAGTGATTGTTGCACTCAGACAATCTGAGCACAAGCTCAACGATTGAGCTTTTCTCCCTTAGTTTGCAGGCTAAGAAAATTGTCGGAGGTCTTATACCTCTTGACGTGGGCACGAGCCTGAAATCCCAATTTCAGCCCTCGAAACATCTCATATGTTTCGCGATGTTTCGAAAAACATCTTTGGTGCCTTTACTTAAGCCATTTAACTGAACTATCACGTAGTTATCAAAACGTGTATGTCCGATGTTCGCAACATCCACAAACGACGTTTGGGGTTCAGCACACTGAGCAGTGCATTAAGGACATAAGCTTTCTACTGTCCGCATAATTTCTACTATCAACTTTCAACTATATTTTCTCTAGGAACATATCTAAAACAGTAGAACTAAAGTGCGAGCTACGACATAATTTGCAAAATCTTTTTGACTATGTTCAGGATAATTAAGTTCATCTTATGAACTCCCACTTAGATAAACATCCCTCAGGTCATCTAAGTGATTACATGATCCGAGTCAACTAGGCCGTGTCCGATCATCACGTGAGACGGACTAGTCATCATCGGTGAACATCTTCATGTTGATCGTATCTACTATACGACTCATGCTCGACCTTTCGGTCTCCGTGTTCCAAGGCCATGTCTGTACGTGCTAGGCTCGTCAAGTTAACCCTAAGTGTTTTCGTTGTGTAAAACTGTCTTACACCCGTTGTATGTGAACGTAAGAATCCATCATACCCGATCATCACGTGGTGCTTAGAAGCGACGAACTGTAGCAACGGTGCACAGTTAGGGGAGAACACTTCTTGAAATTGTTGTAAGGGATCATCTTATTTACTACCGTCGTTCTAAGCAAACAAGATGCATAAACATGATAAACATCACATGCAATCAAATAGAGTAGTGACATGATATGGCCAATATCATATAGCTCCTTTGATCTTCATCTTCGGGGCTCCATGATCATCTTGTCACCGGCATGACACCATGATCTCCATCATCATGATCTCCATCATCGTGTCTTCATGAAGTTGTCACGCCAACGACTACTTCTACTTCTATGACTAACGCGTTTAGCAATAAAGTAAAGTAGTTTACATGGCGTTGTTCAATGACACGCAGGTCATACAATAAATTAAGACAACTCCTATGGCTCCTGCCGGTTGTCATACTCATCGACATGCAAGTCGTGAATCCTATTACAAGAACATGATCAATCTCATACATCACATATCATTCATCACATTCTTCTTGGCCATATCACATCAGAAAGCATACCCTGCAAAAACAAGTTAGACGTCCTCTAATTGTTGTTTGCATGTTTTACGTGGCTGCTATGGGTTTCTAGCAAGAACGTTTCTTACCTACGCAAAACCACAACGTGATATGCCAATTGCTATTTACCCTTCATAAGGACCCTTTTCATCGAATCCGTTCCGACTAAAGTGGGAGAGACTGGCACCCGCTAGCCACCTTATGCACCAAGTGCATGTCAGTCGGTGGAACCTGTCTCACGTAAGAGTACGTGTAAGGTCGGTCCGGGCCGCTTCATCCCACAATACCGTCGAAACAAGATTGGACTAGTAACGGTAAGCATATTGAGCAACATCAACGCCCACAACTACTTTGTGTTCTACTCGTGCAAAGAATCTACGCAATAGACCTAGCTCATGATGCCACTGTTGGGGAACGTAGCAGAAATTCAAAAAATTTCCTACGTATCACCAAGATCTATCTATGGAGAGACCAGCAACGAGGGGAAGGAGAGTGCATCTACATACCCTTGTAGATCGCTAAGCGGAAGCGTTCAAGAGAACGGGGTTGAAGGAGTCGTACTCATCGTGATCCAAATCACCGGAGATCCTAGTGCCGAACGGACGGCACCTCCGCGTTCAACACACGTACAGCACGGTGACGTCTCCCACGCCTTGATCTAGCAAGGAGAGAGGGAGAGGTTGACGAAGACTCCATCCAGCAGCAGCACAACGGCGTGGTGGTGGTGGAGGAGCGTGGCAATCCCGCAGGGCTTCGCCAAGCACCATGGGAGAGGAGGAGTAGGGAGAGAGGTAGGGCTGCACCAAGAGGGAGAGAACTCATGTGTTGGGTGAAGGAAATATGCCCTAGAGGCAATAATAAAGTTATTATTTATTTCCTTATATCATGATAAATGTTTATTATTCATGCTAGAATTGTATTAACCGGAAACATAATACATGTGTGAATACATAGACAAACAGAGTGTCACTAGTATGCCTCTACTTGACTAGCTCGTTAATCAAAGATGGTTATGTTTCCTAACCATGAACAATGAGTTGTTATTTGATTAACGAGGTCACATCATTAGTAGAATGATCTGATTGACATGACCCATTCCATTAGCTTAGCACCTGATCGTTTAGTATGTTGCTATTGCTTTCTTCATGACTTATACATGTTCCTATGACTATGAGATTATGCAACTCCCGTTTACCGGAGGAACACTTTGGGTACTACCAAACGTCACAACGTAAATGGGTGATTATAAAGGAGTACTACAGGTGTCTCCAATGGTCGATGTTGGGTTGGCGTATTTCGAGATTAGGATTTGTCACTCCGATTGTCGGAGAGGTATCTCTGGGCCCTCTCGGTAATGCACATCACATAAGCCTTGCAAGCACTGCAACTAATATGTTAGTTGTGAGATGATGTATTACGGAACGAGTAAAGAGACTTGCCGTTAACGAGATTGAACTAGGTATTGGATACCGACGATCGAATCTCGGGCAAGTAACATACCGATAACAAAGGGAACAACGTATGTTGTTATGCGGTCTGACCGATAAAGATCTTCGTAGAATATGTAGGAGCCAATATGGGCATCCAGGTCCCGCTATTGGTTATTGACCAGAGACATGTCTCGGTCATGTCTACATTGTTCTCGAACCCGTAGGGTCCGCACGCTTAAGGTTTCGATGACAGTTATATTATGAGTTTATGAGTTTTGATGTACCGAAGGAGTTCGGAGTCCCGGATGAGATCGGGGACATGACGAGGAGTCTCGAAATGGTCGAGACGTAAAGATCGATATATTGGACGACTATATTCGGAGTTCGGAAAGGTTCCGAGTGATTCGGGTATTTTCCGGAGTACCGGGGGGTTACGGGAATACGGGGAAGAGTATTGGGCCTTGATGGGCTTTAGTGGGAAGAGGAGAAAAAGGCTGCGCCCCCCCTCCCCTCTAGTCCGAATTGGACTAGGGAAAAGGGGGCCGGCCACCTCTCCTTCTCCTCCTATTCCTTCTCCCTTCCTCCCCTCTTGGTGGACTCCTACTAGGACTTGGAGTCCTAGTAGGACTCCTTATCCTGGCCGCACCTTTGCCTTGACCGGCCTCCTCCTCCTCCATCCTTTATATACAGGGGCAGGGGGCACCCCATAGACACAAGTTGATCCACGTGATCGATTCCTTAGCCGTGTGCGGTGCCCCCTGCCACCATATTCCTCGATAATACTGTAGCGGAGTTTAGGCGAAGCCCTGCTGTTGTAGTTCATCAAGATCGTCACCACGCCGTCGTGCTGACGAAACTCTTCCCCGACACTTTGCTGGATCGGAGTCCGGGGATCGTCATCGAGCTGAACGTGTGCTCGAACTCGGAGGTGCCGTAGTTTCGGTGCTTGATCGGTTGGATCGTGAAGACGTACGACTACTTCCTCTACGTCGTGTCATTGCTTCCGCAGTCGGTCTGCGTTGGGTACGTAGACAACACTCTCCTCTCGTTGCTATGCATCACATGATCCTGTGTGCGCGTAGGAATTTTTTTTTGAAATTACTACGAAACCCAACAGTGGCATCCGAGCCTAGGTTAATGATGTTGATGTTATATGCACGAGTAGAACACAAGTGAGTTGTGGACGATACAAGTCATACTGCCTACCAGCATGTCATATTTTGGTTCAGCGGTATTGTTGGACGAGACGACCCGGACCAACCTTACGCGTACGCTTACGCGAGACCGGTTCCCTCGACGTGCTTTGCACAGAGATGGCTTGCGGGCGACTGCCTCTCCAACTTTAGTTGAACCAAGTATGGCTACGCCCGGTCCTTGCGAAGGTTAAAACGGAGTCTATTTGACAAACTATCGTTGTGGTTTTGATGCGTAGGTGAGATTGGTTCTTACTTAAGCCCGTAGCAGCCACGTAAAACATGCAACAACAAAGTAGAGGTCGTCTAACTTGTTTTTGCAGGGCATGTTGTGATGTGATATGGTCAAGGCATGATGCTGAATTTTATTGTATGAGATGATCATGTTTTGTAACCGAGTTATCGGCAACTGGCAGGAGCCATATGGTTGTCGCTTTATTGTATGCAATGCAATCGCGATGTAATGCTTTACTTTATTACTAAACGGTAGTGATAGTAGTGGAAGCATAAGATTGGCGAAACGACAACGATGCTACGATGGAGATCAAGGTGTCGCGCCGGTGACGATGGTGATCATGACGGTGCTTCGGAGATGGAGATCACAAGCACAAGATGATGATGGCCATATCATATCACTTATATTGATTGCATGTGATGTTTATCTTTTTATGCATCTTATCTTGCTTTGATTGACGGTAGCATTATAAGATGATCTCTCACTAAATTATCAAGAAGTGTTCTCCCTGAGTATGCACCGTTGCAAAAGTTCTTCGTGCTGAGACACCACGTGATGATCGGGTGTGATAGGCTCTACGTTCAAATACAACGGGTGCAAAACAGTTGCGCACGCAGAATACTCAGGTTAAACTTGACGAGCCTAGCATATGCAGATATGGCCTCGGAACACGGAGACCGAAAGGTCGAGCGTGAATCATATAGTAGATATGATCAACATAATGATGTTCACCGATGAAACTACTCCATTTCACGTGATGATCGGACATGGTTTAGTTGATTTGGATCACGTGATCACTTAGAGGATTAGAGGGATGTCTATCTAAGTGGGAGTTCTTAAGTAATATGATTAAATTGAACTTAAATTTATCATGAACTTAGTCCTGGTAGTATTTTGCAAATCATGTTGTAGATCAATAGCTCGCGTTGTTGCTTCCCTGTGTTTATTTTGATATGTTCCTAGAGAAAATTGTGTTGAAAAATGTTAGTAGCAATGTTGCGGATTTGATCCGTGATCTGAGGTTAAATCCTCATTGCTGCACAGAAGAATTATGTCCTTAATGCACCGCTAGGTGACAGACCTATTGCAGGAGCAGATGCAGAAGTTATGAACGTCTGGCTAGCTCAATATGATGACTACTTGATAGTTTAGTGCACCATGCTTAACGGCTTAGAATCGGGACTTCAAAGACGTTTTGAATGTCATGGACCATATGAGATGTTCCAAGAATTGAAGTTAATATTTCAAGAAAATACCCGAGTTGAGAGATATTAAGTCTCCAACAAGTTCTATAGCTAAAAGATGGAGGAGAATCGCTCAACTAGTGAGCATGTGCTCAGATTGTCTGGGTACTTCAATCGCTTGAATCAAGTGGGAGTTAAACTTCCAGATAAGATAGTGATTGATAGAATTCTCTAGTCACCATCACCAAGTTAGTAGAACTTCGTGATGAACTATAGTATGCAAGGGATGATGAAAATGATTCCCGAGCTCTTCGTGATGTTGAAATCAACGAAGGTAGAAATCAAGAAAGAGCATCAAGTGTTGATGGTTGACAAGATCACTAGTTTCAAGAAAAGGGCAAAGGGAAAGAAAGGGGAACTTCAAGTAGATTGACAAGCAAGTTGTCACTCCCACGAAGAAGCCCAAAGCTGAACCAAAGCCTGAAACTGAGTGCTTACACTGCAAAGGAAATGGTCACTGGAAGCGGAGCTACCCTAAATATTTGGTGGATAAGAAGGATGGCAAAGTGAAAAAGGGTATATTTGATATACATGTGTTTGATGTGTGCTTTACTAGTGTTTATAGCAACCCCTCGGTATTTGGTACTGGTTCAGTTGCTAAGAGTAGTAACTCGAAACGGGAGTTGCAGAATAAACAGAAACTAGTTAAGGGTGAAGTGATGATGTGTGTTGAAAGTAGTTTCAAGATTGATATGATCATCATCGCACACTCCCTATTCTTTCGGGATTAGTGTTGAACCTAAATAAATGTTATTTGGTGTTTGCGTTGAGCATGAATATGATTTGATCATGTTTATTGCAATACGGTTATTCATTTAAGTAAGAGAATAAACTGTTGTTCTATTTACATGAATAAAACCTTATATGGTTACACACCCAATGAAAATGGTTCATTGGATCTCGATCGTAGTGATACACATATTCATAATATTGATGCCAAAAGATGCAAAGTTAATAATGATAGTGCAACTTATTTGTGGCACTGCCATTTGGGTCATATCGGTGTAAAGCGCATGAAGAAACTCCATAAAGATGGATTTTCGGAATCACTTGGTTATGAATCATTTGATGCTTGCGAACCGTGCCTTTTGGGCAAGATGACTAAAACTCCGTTCTTCGGAACAATGGAACGAGTTACTGACTTGTTGGAAATAATACATACCGATGTATGCGATCCAATGAGTGTTGTTGCTCGTGGCAAGCATTGTTGTTTTCTGACCTTCAGAAGATGATTTGAGCAGATATGGGTATATCTACTTGATGAAACATAAGTCTGAAATAGTTGAAAGGTTCAAAGAATTTCAGAGTGAAGTGGAAAAATCATCGTAACAAGAAAATAAAGTTTCTGCGATCTGATCGCGGAGACAAATATTTGAGTTACGAGTTTGGTCTTCAATTAAAACAATGTGGAATAGTTTCACAGCTCACGCCACCTGGAACACCACATCGTTATGGTATGTCCGAACGTCGTAACCGCACTTTATTTGATATGGTGCGATCTATGATATCTCTTTACCACTATTGTTTTGGGGTTATGCATTAGAGACAGCTGCATTCACGTTTTAAAATAGGGCACCATCTAAATCCGTTGAGACGACACTGTATGAACTATGGTTTAGCAGTAAACCTAACCTGTTGTTTCTTAAAGTTTGGGGCTGCGATGCTTATGTGAAAAAGTTTCATCCTGATAAGCTCGAACCCAAATCGGAGAAGTGCGTCTTCATACCCAAAGGAAATTGTTGGGTACACCTTCTATCACAGATCCGAAGGCAAGACATTCGTTGCTAAAATGGATCCTTTCCAGAGAAGGAGTTTCTCTCGAAAGAAGTGAGTGGGAGGAGAGTAGAACTTGATGAGGTAATTATACCTTCTCCCTTATTGGAAAGTAGTTCATCACAGAAATCAGTTCCAGTGATTACTACACCAATAAGTGAGGAAGTTAATGATGATGATCATCAAACTTCAGATCAAGTTACTACCAAACCTCGTAGGTCTTCCAGAGTAAGATCCGCACCAGAGTGGTACGGTAATCATGTTCTGGAAGTCATGTTACTAGACCATGATGAACCTACGAACTATGAGGAAGCAATGATGAGCCCAGATTCCGCGAAATGGTTTGAGGCCATGAAATCTGAGATATGATCCATGTATGAGAACAAAGTTTGGACTTTGGTTGACTTGCCCGATGATCAGCAAGCAATTGAGAATAAATGGATCTTCAAGAGGAAGACGGACGCTGATAGTAGTGTTACTATCTACAAAGCTAGAATTGTCGCAAAAAGGTTTTCGACAAGTTCAAGGTGTTGACTACGATGAGATTTTCTCACTCGAATCTATGCTTAAGTCTGTCCGAATCATGTTAGCAATTGCCGCATTTTATGAAATCTGGCAAATGGATAAATAAAACTGCATTCCTTAATGGATTTATTAAAGAAGAGTTGTATATGATGCAACCAGAAGGTTTTGTCGATCCAAAGGGAGCTAACAAAGTGTGCAAGCTCCAGCGATCCATTTATGGACTGGTGTAAGCCTCTCAGAGTTGGAATAAACGTTTTGATAGTGTAATCAAAGCATTTGGTTTTATACAGACTTTTGGAGAAGCCTGTATTTACAAGAAAGTGAGTGGGAGCTCTGTAGCATTTCTGATATTATATGTGGATGACATATTATTTGATTGGAAATGATATAGAATTTCTGGATAGCATAAAGGGATACTTGAATAAAAGTTTTTCAAGAAAAGACCTCAGTAAAAGCTACTTACATATTAAGCATCAAGATCTATTGAGATAGATCAAGACGCTTGATAAGATTTTCAATGAGTACATACCTTGGCAAGATTTTGAAATAGTTCAAAATGGAACAGTTAAAGAAAGAGTTCTTGCCTGTGTTGCAAAGGTATGAAATTGAGTAAGACTCAAATCCCGATCACAGCAGAAAATAGAAAGAGAATGAAAAGTCATTCCCTATGCCTCAGTCATAGGTTCTATAAAGTATGCTATGCTATGTACCAGACCTATTGTATACCTTGCTCTGTATTTGGCAAGGGAGTACAATAGTGATCTAGGAGTAGATCACTGGACATTGGTCAAGAATATCCTTAGTAAGGACTAAGGAGATGTTTCTCGATTATGGAGGTGATAAAAGAGTTTGTTGTAAAAGTTACATCAGTGCAAACTTTTACACTGATCCAGATGACTCTAAGTCTCAATCTGGATACATATTGAAAGTGAGAGCAATTAGCTAGAGTAGCTCCGCACAGAGCATTGTAGACATAGGATATTTGCAAAATACATACGGCTCTGAATATGACAGACCCGTTGACTAAGCTTCTCTCACGAGCAAAACATGATCACACCTTAGTACTCTTTGGGTGTTAATCAAATAGCGATGTGAACTATGGGTGTTAATCACATGGTGATATGAACTATTGCTGTTAAATCACATGGCGATGTGAACTAGATTATTGACTCTAGTGCAAGTGGGAGACTGAAGGAAATATGCCCTAGAGGCAATAATAAAGTTATTATTTATTTCCTTATATCATGATAAATGTTTATTATTCATGCTAGAATTGTATTAACCGGAAACATAATACATGTGTGAATACATAGACAAACAGAGTGTCACTAGTATGCCTCTACTTGACTAGCTCGTTAATCAAAGATGGTTATGTTTCCTAACCATGAACAATGAGTTGTTATTTGATTAACGAGGTCACATCATTAGTAGAATGATCTGATTGACATGACCCATTCCATTAGCTTAGCACCTGATCGTTTAGTATGTTGCTATTGCTTTCTTCATGACTTATACATGTTCCTATGACTATGAGATTATGCAACTCCCATTTGCCGGAGGAACACTTTGGGTGCTACCAAACGTCACAACGTAACTGGGTGATTATAAAGGAGCATTACAGGTGTCTCCAAAGGTAGATGTTGGGTTGGCGTATTTCGAGATTAGGATTTGTCACTCCGATTGTCGGAGAGGTATCTCTGGGCCCTCTCGGTAATGCACATCACATAAGCCTTGCAAGCACTGCAACTAATATGTTAGTTGTGAGATGATGTATTACGGAACGAGTAAAGAGACTTGCCGGTAACGAGATTGAACTAGGTATTGGATACCGACGATCAAATCTCGGGCAAGTAACATACCGATGACAAAGGGAACAACGTATGTCGTTATGCGGTCTGACCGATAAAGATCTTCGTAGAATATGTAGGAGCCAATATGGGCATCCAGGTCCCGCTATTGGTTATTGACCGGAAACGTGTCTTGGTCATGTCTACATTGTTCTCGAACCCGTAGGGTCCGCACGCTTAAGGTTTCGATGACAGTTATATTATGAGTTTATGAGTTTTGATGTACCGAAGGAGTTCGGAGTCCTGGATGAGATCGGGGACATGACGAGGAGTCTCGAAATGGTCGAGACGTAAAGATCGATATATTGGACGACTATATTCGGAGTTCGGAAAGGTTCCGAGTGATTCGGGTATTTTCTGGAGTACCGGGGGGTTACGGGAATACGGGGAAGATTATTGGGCCTTGATGGGCTTTAGTGGGAAGAGGAGAAAAAGGCTGCGCCCCCCCTCCCCTCTAGTCCGAATTGGACTAGGGAAAAGGGGGCCGGCCACCTCTCCTTCTCCTCCTATTCCTTCTCCCTTCCTCCCCTCTTGGTGGACTCCTACTAGGACTTGGAGTCCTAGTAGGACTCCCTATCCTGGCCGCACCTTTGCCTTGGCCGGCCTCCTCCTCCTCCATCCTTTATATACGGAGGCAGGGGCACCTCTAAACACACAAGTTGACACAAGTTGATCCACGTGATCGATTCCTTAGCCGTGTGCGGTGCCCCCTGCCACCATATTCCTCGATAATACTGTAGCGGAGTTTAGGCGAAGCCCTGCTGCTGTAATTCATCAAGATCGTCACCACGCCGTCGTGCTGACGAAACTCTTCCCCGACACTTTGCTGGATCGGAGTCCGGGGATCGTCATCGAGCTGAACGTGTGCTCGAACTCGGAGGTGACGTAGTTTCGGTGCTTGATCGGTTGGATCGTGAAGACGTACGACTACTTCCTCTACGTCGTGTCATCGCTTCCGCAGTCGGTCTGCGTTGGGTACGTAGACAACACTCTCCTCTCGTTGCTATGCATCACATGATCCTGTGTGCGCGTAGGAAATTTTTTTTGAAATTACTACGAAACCCAACATTGGGCTGCTCCAAAACCTCCAATATATATAGGGGAAGAGGGGGCTGCGCCCCCTTTAGGGTTTCCCACCCCAAGGGGTGCAGCCAAGGGGGGAGGACTGCCTCCCAAGTCAAGTGGAGGCCTCCCCCTTTAGGGTTTTCCCCTTCCCATGCGCATGGGCCTTGGGGGGGCTGGTGCCCCTGGCCCATTAAGGCTAGGGCGCCCCCCTACATCCCATGCTACTGTATTGGACGTGGTGGAACAATTTCCGGACCTCCGGACCCCTCCGGAATCCTCCGGAACCTTCTGGAAGCTTCCAGGTACAATACCGAAAAAACCCGAACTTTTTCCGGAACCCGAACAACAACTTTCCATATATAAATCTTTACCTCCGGACCATTCCGGAACTCCTCGTGACGTCCGGGATCTCATCCGGGACTCCGAACAACATTCGGTAACCACATACAAACTTCCTTTATAACCCTAGCGTCACCGAACCTTAAGTGTGTAGACCCTACGGGTTTGGGAGACATGCAGACATGACCGAGACGTTCTCCGGTCAATAACCAACAGCGGGATCTGGATACCCATGTTGGCTCCCACATGTTCCACGATGATCTCATCGGATGAAACACGATGTCAAGGACTCAATCGATCCCGTATACAATTCCCTTTGTCTAGCGGTATTGTACTTGCCCGAGATTCGATCGTCGGTATACCGATACCTTGTTCAATCTCGTTACCGGCAAGTCTCTTTACTCGTTTCCGTAACACATTATCCCGTGATCAACCCCTTGGTCACATTGTGCACATTATGATGATGTCCTACCGAGTGGGCCCAAAGATACCTCTCCGTTTACACGGAGTGACAAATCCCAGTCTCGATTCGTGCCAACCCAACAGACACTTTCGGAGATACCTGTAATGCACCTTTATAGTCACCCAGTTATGTTGTGACGTTTGGTACACCCAAAGCATTCCTACGGTATCCGGGAGTTGCACAATCTCATGGTCTAAGGAAATGATACTTGACATTAGAAAAGCTTTAGCATACGAACTACACGATCTTTGTGCTAGGCTTAGGATTGGGTCTTGTCCATCATATCATTCTCCTAATGATGTGATCCCGTTATCAATGACATTCAATGTCCATGGTCAGGAAACCGTAACCATCTATTGATCAACGAGCTAGTCAACTAGAGGCTTACTAGGGACATGGTGTTGTCTATGTATCCACACGTGTATTACGATTTCCGGATAATACAGTTATAGCATGAATAAAAGACTATTATCATGAACAAAGAAATATAATAATAACCAATTTATTATTGCCTCTAGGGCATATTTCCAACAGAAACACGTCTCAGAGGTGAAAACACTGTTTGTGATGAGTTGTACTTGTTGTCCAGGGGACCATCTTTGACTATATTGACTTACAAAGGATACGAGATAAATGGGAATACATTTTACACGATCGCCCAAGATCAAAAGAGCACCAACCAAAACAGCGGTGTCCGCTTTGATGCAGCAACCGAGAGCGGAAAGGACACATATTATGGTTACATAGTGGACATATGGGAACTTGACTACGGACCTGATTTTAAGGTCCCTTTGTTTAAGTGCAAATGGGTCAATCTGTTAGGCGTCGGGGTACAGGTAGACCCACAGTACGGAATGACAACAGTGGATCTAAAAAACCTTGGGTACACTGACGAACCGTTCGTCCTAGCCAATGATGTGGCACAGGTTATCTATGTGAAGGACATGTCTACCAAACCGAGAAAAAGAAAAGATAAGGAAGCGAATACATCATACGATGAGCCAAAGCGCCACATAGTTCTTTCAGGAAAAAGGGACATCCTGGGAGTGGACGGCAAGACAGACATATCTGAAGATTATGAAAAGTTTCATGAAATTCCTCCCTTCAATGTCAAGGCTCACCCAAGCATCCTGATAAACAATGAAGATTATCCATGGTTACGGCGCAATAAGCAAATGACACAAGCGAAGAAAAAGTGAAGACTTTCTCCCGCAATAAGCAAATGCTATGTGGGTGAAATTATGATACCATCCCAACTTTCAACTTTTTCAGAGTTCATTTGAAATGCTTTCATGTCTTATGGTTCGAAACTTTGATACTTCAAAAGTGATTGTCCATTTTGTACACGAAGTGCATCAAGTTTTTGTCGTAACCCTCTCTACTTTTTGGAACATGCTATGTGGGTGAAATGATGATATCATGCCAACTTTCAACCTTTTCAGAGTTCATTTTGAAATGCTTTCCAATTTCAGAGTCATTTAGCTCAAAGAATGAATTAATAGCAAACAGAATGAACTACAAAACTTTTATGAAAATAAAAAGAATCAATTAAAATATTATGTTATGATCAACTAAAATAAAACTATAATATTCTTCAATAGCAAAAAGAATATAATTTGTGTGACCTAAAATCAAACTATAAGTATTTAATTGTAAGTATAAATAAAAAATAAATAGCAAAGAAGAAAAAAATTCTAATTTTATAGTAAAGTTATTCATAAACTAGTGATTCACACAAATTTTTAAAAATTCAAATTTAAACTATTTAAAATTTAAAATTAATGGCACTAACAGAAAGTTTATAATTTTTGTGACCTAAAAGCAAAAAGAAATCACTAAAAAACTGTAAGTATTTAGTTGTAAGTAGAAATAAAAAATAAATAGAAAGAAATGTAGAAATAAAAAAGAAAAAACCAAAAAAAATGCCACCTACTGGGCCTCCACGGCCTGAATACGACTAGAAGCCCTACATGGGCCAGGATTCAGGCCCGCAGAAGGCCCAATAGGCCCACAGGCAAAGCAGTGTCAAATTAGGCCCATAGGCCTGCAGTTCAGAGGAGTTCGAGAGGGAGGAGGCAGCAGAGCTTATAAACTGGTGTTGGGCGCTGTCAACTAGCGATGTGGGACTAAACTTTTGCGCGCGGGGCAGCACAAGGGTATTGGTCCCGGTTGGTGGCACCAACTGGGACTAAAGGTGGCATTGGTCCCGGTTGGTGGCACCAGCCGTGACCATTGCCCCCCTTTAGTCCCGGTTGGTGCCACCAACCGGGACCAATGGGCTTTGCTTCCCGCCCTTTGGGCTGCCGAAAAGAGGCCATTGGTCTCGGTTCGTGGCAACAACCGGGACTAATGCCCACCTTTAGTCCCGGTTTCTGCCACGAACCGAGACTAAAGCCTCTTCTATATAAGGCCACACTTTGGAATTTTTCATTCTCATCTTGCAGTTGCCGCCCCTGACGCCGCCAGGCTGCCCCGACGCCGCCCACCCCCATCGTCGCCGTCGCCCGCGCCCATCGTCGCCGTCGCCCGCGCCCATCGTCGCCGTCGCCC
>NC_041388.1:631222270-631222833 GCF_002162155.2 Triticum dicoccoides | reverse complement strand
ACGCCCGCCGCCCCGGCCCGCCGTCGCCGTCACCCGCGTCTCCTACCCCAAGCGCGCGCCCACTGCCCCGTCGCCATCCTCGCCGCCGACTCCGCGGTCCTCCTCTGGTCCGGCCGGCGCCCAAGCTAGCATTTTTTTTTCATATATATGCTTTTTTTCATATATATGCTTGTTTTTTATATATGTATATATATGTTCTCTGTGTATATATCTATGTTCATGTATATATGCAAAAGATAGTTTTTTAGAAAAATTAGGATTTTTTTCTGTTCATAGATTTTTTTTGGTGATATTAATTATTGTAAATATGAAAATGTTTGTATATTCATATGAACAAATGAATTAGAAGAGGGAGAAGAAGAGGGGGTCGAGAGGGGGTCTAGGGTCGCGGAGAGGTCGAGGGTCGTCGAACATGAGAGGAGGAAGAGGATAAAAAAGAAGAGGAATAAGAAAAGAAAAAAGAGGAGAAGAAAGAATAGAGGAGATCTTCTCCTCTATTCTTTCTTCTCCTCTTTTTTTCTTCTTCTTCCTCTTTTTTTTATCGGGAACGAGGGTCGTCGAGG
>NC_041388.1:631190814-631222044 GCF_002162155.2 Triticum dicoccoides | reverse complement strand
GGGTCTAGGGTCGCTGAGAGGGGAGAGGAAGACGAGGAGAAATAAATAAGAAGAAGAAAAAAGAAGAAAAAGAAGAGGAGAAGAAGAAAGGAATAGAGGAGAAGAAGAGAAAAATAGAATATATATTCTATTTTCTCTTTTCTCCTCTATTCCTTTCTTCTTCTCCTCTTTTTTTTCTTCTTTTTTTTCTTCGACACGTGGGGGGGGGGGTCGAGAACGCCGGACATTCATGAGAGAGGCGAGGAAGAAGGGGAAGAAGAGGAGAGGAAGAAGAGGAAGTCTTCTCCTCTATTCTTTCTTCTTTTCTTTTTTCTTCTTCTTCTTCCTCTTTATTTTATCGGGAACGAGGGTCGTCGAGAGGGTCGCCGAGCGGTAGAGGAGAAACCCTAAATAGAAAGTATCGTTGGTGTGAGATACATGTACCGTCGGTGTCGGACACTACATCCACATCCCACAAGTGGCGCGGGCTTCGACGCCCACGTCACTTGTGACGTGGATGTAGTGTCCGACACTGAAGGCCACATGTATCTCACACCCACGATACTTGCTAGCTATTTAGGGTTTCCTCTACCGAAAAGAAGAGGAGAAATAAATAAGAAGAAGAGGAGGGTCGAGGGGTCGAGGGTCGTCGAGGGGTCGAGGATCACCGAGAGGTCGAGAGAGGTTTCCTAGTGTCAAAGTATTGAAGAAATCCATGCCTTCATCATTAGCCGGAAGTAACCAGGGCATGTTGGTACGAAGTTCTGCAAAGTTGTTTTGGAATGGAGTCCCGGATAGAATAATCCGCCTTTTGGTACCAATTCAGCAAAGGCCTTCCAAATAGCGATATTCGGAAGGCTCTTGCTGAACTTTGTACCAAAAGGCGGATTATCCTATCTGGGAGTCCGTTCCAGAACAACTTTGAAGAGCTTCGTACCATCATGCACATGTTACTTTCGCCTAATGATGAAGACATGGTTTTGTTGAATCCTGAGACACTACGCAACCTCCCGACCCCTCGGCGATCCTCTCGAACATGAGAGGAAGAAGAGGATCATCGAGGGGTCGAGGGTTCCAGGGTCGTCGAGGGGTCGAGGATCGCCGAGGGGTCAAGAGAGGTTTCCTAGTGTCAAAGTATTGAAGAAATCCATGCCTTCATCATTAGCCGGAAGTAACCAGGGCATGTTGGTACGAACTTCTGCAAAGTTGTTTTGGAATGGAGTCCCGGATAGAATAATCCGCCTTTTGGTACCAATTCAGCAAAGGCCTTCCAAATAGCGATATTCGGAAGGCTCTTGCTGAACTTTGTACCAAAAGGCGGATTATCCAATCTGGGAGTCCGTTCCAGAACAACTTTGAAGAGCTTCGTACCATCATGCACATGTTACTTTCGCCTAATGATGAAGACATGGTTTTGTTGAATCCCTTGACACTAGGCAACCTCTCGACCCCTCGGCGATCCTATCGAACATGAGAGGAAGAAGAGGATAAAAAAATAAGAGGAAGAAGAAAAAAAAGAGGAGAAGAAAGAATAGAGGAGAAGATCTCCTCTATTCTTTCTTCTCCTCTTATTTTTCTTCTTCCTCCTCTTTTTTTTATCGGGAACGAGGGTCGTCGAGGGACATAGATGTAGTGTCGTCGTTGTCGATATATACCCCCTCCCGATAGCTTACTATGATTAGGTAGCTAGTTCTACGTTTGGCACTAATATATCCATCTGTCATGTTTGAATAATAATTGCCATGTTGTAAATACTTGTAGAAACTATGGACACCGCCCTAGACGAAGCAACAAAAGAAGCGTTGTTGAGGGACATAATCGCAGAAGGAAGTGATGACGTCTCGTTGTTTCTCAACGAAACCGATGGTCTGGAAGGAGAGGGTGAACAAGCTGGCTACGGTGACCTAATGCCGGTGCAAGAAGAAGAACATGAGGACGGCTCCGGTGACCCAATGCCGGTGCAAGAAGGATACCGTGATGACGGCTCCGGTGACCGAACCGAGTCCGGCCAGGTATATATATTAGTTAAGCCTATGCTGACTAGCTGATTGATGCATTCATTGTTTTGGTATGTACACATATTAATTAAGTCTTTGTTCTTTTTTCTAGCCCTCCGGATCAAGCACAACTTCGGTAAAGAGACGAGGCCCGAAGAAAAAGTTGAGCTCGGATGAAAAGTTTGAGATCATAGCAATCGCGCCCAATGGCCAACCTATTGAACCCCTCCGGACAAAGAGCGCATTTGTTGCTCAGTGCGGGGTTCTGGTTAGGGACAAGATCCCGATAAGCATCCAGCAATGGTTTAAGCCGGCTACAGAAGACCCTGAGGTGTCTTATGTCAATGATATGCAGAAAAATGATCTTTGGACTGAGCTGAAGTCAAATTTCACCCTACCGCCTGAGGATAATCCAGAGAACCCAGTTAAAGAGAAATTAATCAAGTCTTTTGCTCTAAAGAGGATGGCAGAACTATTCAGTAGGTGGAAGAAAGAGCTGAATAAGTTTGTCGAAAATAACGAGACACCAGAATTCAAGGGCAGATATGAGAATATCAGAGATCACTGGCCCGCATTTGTGGCCTACAAGACATCGGAAAAGAGTCAGAAGATGTCAGCGACAAACAAGCAAAATGTTGCGAAGAAGAAGCTTCACCATCGCACGGGGTCAGGTGGCTACCTCGTAGCCCGGCCTAAGTGGTCCAAGACTGAGAATGATCTGGTTCATAAAGGGATCGAACCAGAGACAATTAACTGGCCAGACCGTTGCCGGACTTGGTTCTTCGGGGCTGGCGGAACACTGGACCCTGTAACAGGAAAGTGCATTTGGACGAACGATCAAATGGACATACCAGTCAGTAAGCTTAAGCAGTATATCGAAGCAGCGCATGAAGGGACGTTCTTTCCAAACAGAGAGAACGACGAGCTCACAATGGCCCTCGGGAATCCTGAGCATCCTGGATGGACACGAGGCACGCCAGGCTCCATTCCGTGGAAGGTTGGGTTTCCGGACGCAGGCGGTTACAAATCCCATGAGAGGAGGAAAAAAGTGCAACAGACCCAAATGCAGGCGCTGCAAGCAAGGGTAGACGCGATAGAGGAACGAGAAGCAAATAGCAGCAAATGTACTGCCGAAGCCTCCCCCGAAGCTACCCCGCCATCTCAGCGCAGAAGCAGCGTGGCTTCCACCGAGCTGCTTCAGCCGGAGCATGCCTTGACGGCTCCTGCCAGCTATCCCGTGGATGCTATAACGGAGTCTCAAAATTGCCACCTTATGACGCAATGGATGAATTTGAAGGTCAAGGCGGCTGTTGGCTCTGTTTATCCTACTGAACCCGGCGCAACTTTTCACTGCCGGCCGATTCTAGAAGGATATGCTAGGGTGATGGTGGATGAGATAACGGAGGGATTTGAGGACCTCCAGCTTGACCACCCTACCGGTGAAGGGGAGACTCGGCTGGGGTCTGCTCTGAAGACTCCATGCCTATGGCGGAAGGAACTCATCAACCTTCCGAACTGGACGCCACCGCCTCCTCCTCCTCCTCCGGTGAGTCAGGGCACTCCGCCTCCACCGCCTCCTCCTCCGGCGAGTGACGATTAGGGCCCTCGGCCGGCTCCTTCTCCGGCGCGTGGCGGCACTCCGCCTCCTTCTCCGCCTGCGCCGACGCACCCGAGCAGACAGCCTCCTCCTTCTCCGCCTCGTCAGCAAGGGCGGAAGAGACCTGCCGCCGCTCCAGCTGCTCCGGTGCGTTGTAGTCCTTCTCCTCCGTCTCTTAAGCAAGTAAAGAAGACAACCGCTACGTCTGCTCGGTCGGCGTCTAGCAGTACAACCAGAGGCGGGAGGACATACAGATTCGGTCCTTCTCTGAAGACTCCAGAGAAGTTACCATACGAGAGGACCCAGGAGGAGAACGCCGAGATCGCGCGAGAAGAAGTGAAGAAATTCTTTGAAGGGGTGAAAGCAAAGAAACATCCACCTCCGAAGGAGAAGGTAGATCGGGTGAAAGTGAAGCGCACTCTGGCTGCCCTGACAAAACCACCAAAGTCTGATCCGCCGAAAGGAAACTATGACCGCATTATTGGAAAGGAATTTGCCGAAGCGGAGCGGTCGGGAAGTACTGTCAGTGATCAAAGGCTGAAAGAACGACAAGCTGGGAAACAAATTGCCCAGCTCGGTGAACAAGCGAAGCAATCGTGCCCCCCGCTCAAGGTGCCTAGCCACAACGTCGATAATGATCCGAGGATGGTGCCCGGTTATAGCAATCTTGCAGATTACCTGTCCGACGAAGTACATTATGAACCCATGGAGATGCAGATACAAAGATACGAGTACGGGAAGCCTCTCGTCAAAGATGAAAGATCTCTATCAACGATGATGCGAAGATTGCATGATTGGTACTTGAAAATCTGCAGAGACTCTGGGGGGAGGAGTACTTTGTATGTGAAAGTTAAAAAGGAGCATGACCTCGTTGGAATTGATCTGTTGCCTGTTCCATTTGAGGAGTTCTATCAGTTTTTCAATCAATTGGCCCTCGATAAAACAACGGTCGCCTGCTACTGTCTGTAAGTAGTACTACTTCTGTCATTAAGTTTCTCTATATAGCTTAGCTCTTTCATTGCATGTATTTATAATCATCATCACTATATTATGCAGATTGAAGATCGTCGAATTGAAGAAAAGACAAGTCGGTGATATTGGGTTCATTAACACATATCTCATAGATGCAACTCAGGTTAAACTTCATGCCGCAGAAACCGAGGCCAGCATGCTACGATCGTTGATAATAAATCAAAACAAAGATATATTACTCTTTCCTTACAACTTCAGGTGAGTGTTACTGTTTTGTGCGTATTCGGTTTCCCTTATATATTAGTCAAGGTTATAGTAATGTAATTGATGAGTTATGCATGCGTGTGCAGTTTCCACTATATTCTCCTACATATTAAGCTTGAGCAGGGACTAGTAACCATCTTAGACTCAAGACGAAAAGATCCCAAGGACTATGCAGACATGACTCAAATACTCGAGAAGTAAGTTAAATCGATCATTATCCACCATATCAGCAACTTTGTTCATTTTCTGATATATCAAGTAATTATTTTCTTTGTCCGGCAGGGTTTGGAGAAAATTCACCAGAAAAGCTCCGGGACTGCCGAAGGAGCTGCAATTTAGACACCCGAAAGTAAGTACTAGCTGTAGTAGCATTTTAAGCGCATCTACTAATCATTCAAGCGCTAGTTTCATCAATACCATTTGGCATTCTTGCTTGTCAGTTTGATTAACCTCTATTTCTTGTAAAGTGGTTGTGGCAGGAACAAGGGAATGATTTCTGTGGATACTATGTTTGCGAGTCCATCCGTCACACGACCTGTGAGCGGGGCTACACTGACGAACAATATGAAGTACGTAAATAACAACATATATATATATATATATATATATATATATATATATATATATATATATATATATATGTATTGACCCCCTTCTTTAAATTAGATGTTTCGGAAGCGGGATGAACTCCTAGCACCAGCTCGCATGCGAGGAATTCAAGAGGAATTGGCGGCATTCTTTCTTGACCACGTGATCCCTGAAGATGGAGAATTCTATGTGGACCCTGAGTCCGTATGATTATATTTGTAAGAGATAATTATTGTATATATGTAGCCGGTAGTGTCAGATAGATATACGAGAACTTGTTGTTCGACCAATCTCTCGGAGAAGGAGAGGTGGTCGATATCACTTCTCTCTGTATATATGCATATATGTTCATCACCATCTTCTGTTTCCTTCGTTTGCTTACTAGCTAGCTAGCGTGTCTAGTCCTCTCTATATACGTATGTATAGTACGTAGCGTCGACCAAGCACGGACATAACAAAGGACACTTCTCTCTATTAATTATAACTAGCTAACACAATATATGAAACACCTAAATTAACCCCCCAAAACCCCCAACCCCCCCCCCTCCTTTCAAAAAAAAACAAAAACCCCAGCCACAGAAGTGCTGCGCGTGGATGCCTATTGGTCTCAGTTGGTGCCACCAACCGGGACCAAAGGGTCTCCTGGCTGGGCTCTGCGCACTGCCCACGTGGAGGGCCTTTAGTCCCGGTTCTGGATTGAACCGGGACTAAAGGGGGGAGGTATTAGTACCGACACTTTAGTCCCGGTTCCTGAACCGGGACTAAAGGCCCTTACGAACCGGGACTATAGGCCCTTTTTCTACCAGTGTCACGATCGTCTCAATTCATTTGGATCTAACCGTTAAGATAACAACCAAATCTCAGCAAAAGTACGTTTGGCAATTTTGAGGAGCGGACGAAAACTCTGCCTGCCATCCAAGGGACAAAAGATTCATTTGGCAACCACGTGATTCTATCCCCAATTAGCGCTAACCTCTCACCTAATCTCCACGCGTCCCAGTTCTCGCCTTCCCTGTCTGCTGCTGCAGGCCGATCTGCTTGGCCCCGTCGCCCCCGTTCCTTCGCCACTGTCGGCCGCCGGCTCGGCTCCTCCGCTAACGGCCCATGTCCTCACGGATCCTTGCATTGCCGCCACCCACGCTGGCACGCAAGCAATGGTCCGAGCGCCGCAGCGCCAACCGGGGCCTCGCCTGCCTGCTCCCCGCTGCGCCACGGGCACACGTGCCAGTCCGAGCGCCGCTGCACTACACGGATGCAGACCTCCCCGCTCCACCTCCTCTGCGGTTGATTCTTGGGGTCAATCACGACGGACAACTGATATGCATGTTGCTGAATTTATTGCGTGTTGCTGTGTTGAGAACTCTGCAGGATGGCATCACCTGCGGGGTCACTTGCATCCACTTCTTGCCGATCACCGTCCCGAGGATGTGAGAGTGACTGGCAAAGCCACTCGCCGTTCCCTAAATCTGGACACGTGATGCTTCCCGTGATTGTTCTACTTGGCTCAAGGTATGTATGTAATTAACTTATTGTTTCTATTGAGGTGGAAGCTGTAAATGATTGTCACAACTCAGTCCTGAATTATTCATCGCTCGAGCAGTTGCACGGCCATCTTCCTCCATGGGACTTCAATGCTTCCTTGCGTTCATCTCTATGAACATGTGCAACTTGTCCAATAAATTGCCCCAACTGGTTGTATTTAAAACTCCAGCACACTGTTGTAAATTAGACTTTACAATTTCTTTGAAAGAGATTTTTGTAAATTCTTATATAGGACTATGCTCATTGATTCAGAGATATATATTTCCGAGAGTTTCTTTTGCAGAGATGGAAATAAGTATTTGTGATATTGTTAGGTTCCATTTTTGGGAATCCTTAACACACATGTGGATTTTTTGCAATTAGAAACATTGTACACTGTATTATAAAGATAGGTTCTATGACAACAATCCAGAAGCTGAAATGATTTAATATATAGACCAAGTCCAGGACATAGTTCAGTGGATGCGATAAAGCACTACAAAGTTACATATAGTGTGAAGTCATGTGTGATGTGCAACATTGGCAAGTGCTAAGTAAAACATTGATATGGATATTTTGGGTGATATGGATACTTGTGCGATGTGATATGGATACTTGTATTGGGCTGAATAGTTTGCTAATGGTGTGCTGATCCATTAGTTTCTTGTGTGAAAATATGGCGTGAGTTGTGTGAAACTTACCCTGAGTCAAGTCGTGGACTTGTGCTCGTTCTGGTTATTTGTTGTGTTCACTTTCAGGTGTTGCCAAAGCTGGAGGAACGTGGTCGATGACAGGATCGAGGGACGAAGCTTGGGAGAAGCTGAGGTCTGGGGATCATGGTCATGCGGGGCGTTCGTGCGAAGGAACAATGGAAGTGAAGGCTACGATGATCCGGGAGGGCACCGGTTTGTCGTACATGGCTTGTACCGGAGATGTACGGTACTGAAGACGTCACGAGGTGCAAGGTGTGCACATGTGTTTGCGCGCACGGCAGCGGCAGCAGATCGATCGGGCGAGTCGAGCGGGTGCGGCCCAGTCCAGCGCGGGCCGCCCGTATGGCAGGCGTGCGGATCGATGGAAGGCGGCGTGCGCAACGGAGGCCGTCAGCCAGGCTCACGCGCAAGAGCAGATTTTGCTCGTTGCATGTGTATGCAGCTGAGCGTACATAGGCTAAATGCCAGGAGGAGCAGGCCCAGCGTGGCCCATGCAGCAAACGAGGTGAGCGCTCACGCACGAGAGCAGACACAACTCGTTTCCGTGTCTGGTGCTGAGCGTTCGGTCCGGCGCAGCCAGCTCGGACGTCAGTTTCGTTTTTGATATGGACTCTTTTTAGGTGTTGCCTAGTTCTATAAATAGAGGGGTCCAGGCCACGGTTTAGGTGGAGAAAACGTGAGGGAACTCAGAGTTTTAACCTAGAGCTATTCTTGGAGAGTTCTTGGATGCACGTTTGCATCTTCTGTAATCGATCGACATCGTTGCAATAAAGTGATCTTTGGCGGTGTCATCTCTGGGCTTCTCTAATCTCGGTGAAATTTTCGTGTTAGATTTCTCTAATACTTTGCTGCAGGGTTTTTTTTCACGAGATCGAGGGAAGTTTGTGGTGCGATTAATCTATCTTTCTTGCTAATTCTCGAAATTAGATCTAGATTGATTTTCGCAGTCTTCTGTCAGCTGTTACTGTCCTGATCATAACTTTTGATTGGTAACTCCGATTAAGCTGATTCTTGTTGCGTTGATTAGATAATTTCCGTAGCTTTAATTGGAGTATTCATACGCAATTTTTGGTTCAGCAGATCTTGATATACAACTGTTTTACCATCACGAACAGATTAGAGTTTCAGGGTTTGAAATTTGGGAAAAGTTGTAATTTGCTTCCGCGCAATCATTCACCCCCCCTCTGATTGCCTATCTCGATCCCTCAATTGGTACCAGAGCAAGGTTTTTCTAATTTATCTTAACCGGTTGATTAGAATTGCTAGACATGGATAGGTATTCTACCAAACCCTGTATTTTCGATGGTGTTGATTTTCAGTTCTGGAAGGCGAAGATGAAGGCATACATCATGGCGCAAAGTTACGCCATCTGGGAGAAAGTCGCCAAGCCCTACGTGCTTCCCGCAGACGATGCAATCACGCCAGCAAACTTGGTTCATGTGGAGAACAACTACAAGGCGAGGAACTTCATCATCCAAGGTCTACAACGGAGTGACTTCGACCGTGTCTCTCACCTTGCATCCGCTCATGAGGTATGGAACGCACTTTGTAGCTATCATGAAGGATCAAACTCAGTTAAGGAAGTGCGTCAGGACATGTATAAAAAGGAGTACATGAGGTTTGAGATGAAAACAGGTGAATCTTTGGATGAATTTTTTGCTCGCTTTAATAAGATTCTCAGCAATCTACGTGCATTAGGTGTTACCTATACTGATGCTGAGACTTCTAGGCAGCTTTTGAGTGCTTTAGATATGTCCATCTGGGAGATGAAAGTTACATCTATTAGAGAGTCTACTGTCATGAGCACACTTACACTTGATATCTTATATTCAAAACTGAAAACTCATGAATTAGACATTCTTGCTAGGAGAACTGGTTCTAAATCAATTGCTCTTGTTACTAACCCTAGCAACTCTAATGATGGTATTTATTCGCATTGCTATGCACTGTCTTCTTTGTCTCAACTAACCGATGAACAGCTAGAGCAATGTCCAGAAGAAGAGTTGGCACTCCTCACTTCTCGTTTTTCACGTGCCCTACAAAATGTTCGCTCGAGGAAGAGAGGTGGGAACAACATTCCAAGGTGTTTTGAATGTGGTGATCCCAACCACTTTCGCCAAAGCTGCCCCAAGTTTTTATCCAAGATGGCGAAAGAAGGGGATAGGGATAATTCTGTCAAGGAGGACAAGAAGAATAAGCGCACTTTCAACATTAAGAATAAGAAGAGGGGTGACTTTGCTCGAGCGGTGGCTCACAGTATTTTCTCGGTCATCAATGAATATGGTGAACCATGCTTGAGTGATGTGGACATCGAATCCGATGAAGATGATGCAACCAAAGCCAAGCGCGACATTAGTGGGATGTGTCTTATGGCTGGTAGCAAAAGTGCTACCTCCTGCGACGACTACGACAGCGACAACAACAATGAGGTAGAACTTTCTTATGATGAATTACTTGAAAGTGCCAGCAAACTGAGCTCCTTACTAGATCATGCCACTAAAAGAATTAAGAAATATGACTTGAAAATTGCATCTCTGAATTCTGAAATTACTAGACTTAAATCTATGATTCCTGATGATGATTCTTGCAAGTCTTGTAATTCTATCTATTCTGAGCTTACATCTTTGCGTTTTATTCATGATGATACTCTTGATAAGCTTAGAACTGCATTAGAAAACAATGAGAAGCTTGTTGTGCATAAACGTAAAGAAATTAATAATGTTAGCGTGGATACTTCTGATTTGACAGATTCAACTTCTTGTAATAATTGTCATATTCTTGAATTGAAGTTGAAAGATGCAAATGCTAGGGTTTCTCATGTTGAAAATGCTTTACATATCCATGAGGTTTTGTCGTGTGCTAATTGTAAAAATGGGAAACAAGCCATGGATGCTGCTTGTGATAATTGTCTTGCTTTGTCTCATCAAGTTAATTATCTACAAGCTTCTTTGCAAAAGTTTTCTAGCGGGCATAAAAATCTGAATATGATCTTAGATAAGTCTAAAGTGAGTAAAAATAAGACAGGACTTGGTTTCAATGCTCATGCTCACTTCAAGGCTAATCCTCCCACTATTGTTAAATCACTTGGCAATGGAATTTTTGGAACATCTGATAAGCCAACCAATGTGATTTTTAAATCTGCCGGCATTATGTCTAATGCTTTTTCACCTAGTGCAAATGTAGCTGATACACCACATGATAAACCTGAATGTAGGTACAAATGCACTTTTTGTGGTAAATCTGGACATGTTGTAGGTTCCTGTTTTAGACTAGCTAAACTTATTAAGAAAGAAAGAAAGCAAGCTAGATCTAATTTCTTCAAGGCACATTATGTTCAACATAATTCCGTTGCTCCGAAGTTTATGCCTAAGGTGAATGTTTCACCTTCTACTACTGCCTGCATGAGACATGTAAACTATGTCCCAATGTATAAAGAAACTCGTGCAATGCCTTCTCGCCGCATGTCTCAGTACTGGATACCTAAAAGTTTTTTATCTAACCCCAGTACTGAGACCTCGGCTTGTGTTTGTTGTTTGTAGGCACTTCGCGCGAGGAAGGAGAACATATGGCTAGTGGACTCCGGTTGTTCTCGTCACATGACCGGTGATAAAAAATGGTTCTCCTCCCTCACACGTGCATCTCGGGCTGAGAGTGTAACTTTTGGAGATGCTTCTACTTCTACTGTTGTAGCGAAAGGTACAATAAAGGTAACCGACAAATTTATGTTCAAAGATGTTGCTTTGGTTGAAAATCTGAAATACAACTTGTTGTCGATTTCACAAATGATTGATGAGGATCTTGAAGTTTCATTTAGAAAAATGCTTGCAAAGTTTTAGATGCTTCAGGTGATCTTGTCTTTGAGATATCACGCTTTGGGAGAGTTTTTAAGGCTGATTTTCATGCTTCTTCAAATGTTAAGTTTAGGTGTCTAGTTGCCAATACATCTACAGATTTATTCTTTTGGCATCGTAGACTTGGGCATATTGGTTTTGATCATCTCACTCGTATAAGTGGTATGAATCTTATAAATGGTTTGCCTAAACTTAAGAGAGAAAAAGATATTGTATGCTCTCCTTGTAGACATGGTAAGATGGTTGCAGGTTCACATGCACGCATTACCAGTGTCATGACTAACGCTCCAGGACAGCTTCTACATCTTGATACGGTTGGTCCATCAAGGGTACAATCTTTTGGTGGTAAGTGGTATGTTTTGGTGATTGTTGATGATTATTCAAGATATTCTTGGGTTTATTTTATGGCATCTAAGGATGAGGCTTTTAGTCACTTTAAGAGTCTTGTGCATAGACTAAGTGTTGAGCACCCAGGATCTTTGAAAACAATAAGAAGTGATAATGGAACTGAATTTAAGAATTCATATTTTAATCACTTTTGTGATGAATTTGTCATTGAGCATCAATTTTCTTCACCTTATGTACCACAACAAAATGGTGTAGTGGAGCGTAAGAATAGAACTCTAGTTGAGATGGCCCGTACTATGCTTGATGAATTTTCTACTCCTAGAAAGTTTTGGGCTGAAGCTATATCTACTGCTTGTTATGTTACAAATCGTGTGTTCTTGAGATCTAAAATTGGCAAAACACCATATGAACTACGATTTGGGCGTAAACCAATTGTATCTCACCTAAGAGTTTTTGGTTGTAAATGCTTTGTGCTTAAATCTGGCAATCTAGATAAGTTTGAATCTAGATCATATGATGGCATTTTCCTTGGATATCCTACTCATTCACGTGGTTACCGTGTTTATGTTTATGAGACTAACCGAATAATGGAAACCAGTGAAGTGACTTTTGATGAGGCTAGTTCTGGCTCTAGTCCTCGCATTTCTGATGCAGGAACATATGTCAGGGGGAGGAAATCTTTGTAGATGATGAAGATGACGAGGAGGATGGCGTGCCCCCTGCTGTCCATGCGCAAACTCCAGCTGTTCCTACACCTACAACTACTACTGCTACAGCTGGACATCCTCAAGAGACTACTTCAACTACAAATGTTGGGGATGAGCATGCTGCTGAGTCAAATATTTCAGCACCCCGACATATTCAGAAAAGCCACCCTCCTGAGCAGATTATTGGAAGCATGGATGAGAGAGTCACACGGTCAAGGTTTATCGATTCTGACTATCATACTCATTCAGCATTTGTTGCTTCTTTTGAGCCCAAAGATATATCTCATGCATTAACTGATGAATCATGGATCAATGCCATGCATGAGGAATTAGAAAATTTTGAGCGTAACAAAGTTTGGACTCTTGTTTCACCTCCTTCTGGTCATACTCTTATTGGAACTCGTTGGGTTTTCAAAAACAAACAAAGTGAGGATGGTGTTATTGTTCGCAACAAGGCTGGGTTGGTTGCTCAGGGTTTTACTCAAGTTGAAGGTCTTGATTTTGATGAAACTTTTGCTCCTGTTGCTAGATTGGAAGCTATAAGAATTTTATTGACTTTTGCTGCATCTAAAGGTTTTAAGCTTTATCAAATGGATGTTAAAAGTGCTTTTTTTAATGGCTTTATTGATGAGGAGGTTTATGTTAAGCAACCACCTGGTTTCGAGAATCCAAAGTTTCCCAACCATGTTTATAAACTTTCAAAAGCTTTGTATGGTTTAAAACAAGCCCCACGTTCATGGTATGATAGGTTGAAAACGTTTTTAATTGGAAAGGGGTTTACCATGGGAAACGTTGATAAAACACTCTTTGTACTCAAACATGGCAATGATCAACTTTTCGTACAAGTTTATGTTGATGATATTATCTTTGGGTGTGCTTCTCATGCTTTGGTGTCAGAATTTTCAGAAACTATGAGCAGGGAATTTGAAATGAGCATGATGGGTGAACTTACTTGCTTTTTGGGACTGCAAATCAAACAAACAAAGGATGGCACCTTTGTGCATCAAAGTAAGTATACAAAGGATCTTCTACGGCGCTTTGGGATGGAAAACCTCAACCCTATTATGACACCAATGGGATCTACGGCGTCACTTGATCTTGATGAGGAAGGTGAAACTGTTGACCAAAAGATGTATAGGAGTATGATTGGTTCACTTCTTTATCTCGCCGCTTCTAGACCGGATATACAATTTTCTGTATGCTTGTGTGCACGGTTTCAAGCTTCTCCACGTGCATCACATCTACAAGCTGTCAAGCGGATCTTCAGGTATCTACATGGCACCCAATCTTTTGGCATTTGGCTTTCCGCTTCCTCGAGTATTTCATTGCGTGCATTTTCGGACGCTGATTTTGGAGGTTGTAGAATTGATAGAAAGAGTACATCTGGCACATGCTTATTTTTGGGTGATTCATTAGTACTTTGGTCTTCTAAGAAACAAAGTTTTGTTGCACAATCTACTGCTGAAAGTGAATATGTAGCTGCTGCTTGTTGTTGCTCACAGATTTTATGGATAATAGCTACAATAAAAGATTATGGGGTTACTCTAGAAAGTGTACCACTTTATTGTGATAACACTAGTGCTATATGTATTGCTAAAAACCCTGTGCAACATTCTCAAACTAAGCACATAGACATAAGATATCATTTTCTTAGAGATCATGTTGAAAAAAGAAATGTTGTGCTACATTTTATAGATACTGAACGTCAATTGGCAGACATTTTCACTAAACCATTGGATTGTTCTTGATTTGCTTTTCTTCGAGGTGAACTTGGAGTAATCAAACCATACGGGATGGTTTGAGGCGGAGTTGAGTCTTTTTGTAACATTTGTAAAATACCTTTTTCACTTGTGTGTTTCTAGTTATAATTGGTATTTTCATGTTGCTTCTTTTTCAGTTTTTTTTCTTTGATAAATGAAAACAAAAAAAATCTGAAAAAGTAATGAGCATTGTATTTTATCCTGGAATGACATTTTGCAATCATGTTTATGCTTTGAGGAAATTGTCATTTTATATGTATGCTCGTGTAAGGTAGTTTATCACATGACTTTTTAATACGAATGATAACTTGAACTAAATCTTGTCATGGTTAAACTTTGTTAGCTGTGTTGGTCTTGGTTACTCAATTACTATCAATGATGAATCTATTAAAGTATCAAGATTAAATATGTGCAAATGACACGTGGTGTCAAGCAAAGTTTTATAAAAGATATGACAATGTCACATTGCATCTTCACGAGACTGCTTACCATTGCACTTTGGTATGAACTTGGAAGTTGTTGTTGTTCTTGAAACTTTTGTCTTAAGCTTCTGATTGCCTACCATTGTCTTAAGCTTCTGATTCTTATTGTAATTTAAACATAGGCTTGGCATGGTACTTTGAATATAGGCTTGGCAAGGTTGAATTGACATGGCATACAACTTCTTTGGAAATTAAGTTTCATTTTTTTTAAATGCTATTAATATAACTTGCTCAAGTGATTGTGTATTCAAGTATTGGCATAGTTGATAAAGGAAGACCATGCCTTGCAATAAATCGTAACAATACTTGATTCTTGGTCATGTGTGGATTGCATTATACTTGTATACATGTCGAGTACAACTACTTTTTGCATGACTTGGACGTAGAATTGTCATTTTCATGATGTCTTATAATGCTCATTACAACAAAAAAATTGAAACATGAATTTTTTTCCCCTTTTCTAGCTTCTAGAATTTCTTTTTATAGGGAGAGTTTGTTTTGTGGTTTTGATGAAATTCATTGTCAAAGGGGGAGAGATTTCCACCACATATTCACACCACATTTTTACACAATTTTTCTTTTGTGTTCTTATTTTTGGATCTTTTGTTGATCTTCAGCTTTTTTACTTTTTTCTTTTCAAAACCTTGAAAATCTGAAAGTTAAGTGAATGTGTATGCCAATCAATGTTTGGTGTTTATGTGATGTTGCCAATGTTTTCATCAAGGGGGAGATTGTGAAGTCATGTGTGATGTGCAACATTGGCAAGTGCTAAGTAAAACATTGATATGGATATTTTGGGTGATATGGATACTTGTGCGATGTGATATGGATACTTGTATTGGGCTGAATAGTTTGCTAATGGTGTGCTGATCCATTAGTTTCTTGTGTGAAAATATGGCGTGAGTTGTGTGAAACTTACCCTGAGTCAAGTCGTGGACTTGTGCTCGTTCTGGTTATTTGTTGTGTTCACTTTCAGGTGTTGCCAAAGCTGGAGGAACGTGGTCGATGACAGGATCGAGGGACGAAGCTTGGGAGAAGCTGAGGTCTGGGGATCATGGTCATGCGGGGCGTTCGTGCGAAGGAACAATGGAAGTGAAGGCTACGATGATCCGGGAGGGCACCGGTTTGTCGTACATGGCTTGTACCGGAGATGTACGGTACTGAAGACGTCACGAGGTGCAAGGTGTGCACATGTGTTTGCGCGCACGGCAGCGGCAGCAGATCGATCGGGCGAGTCGAGCGGGTGCGGCCCAGTCCAGCGCGGGCCGCCCGTATGGCAGGCGTGCGGATCGATGGAAGGCGGCGTGCGCAACGGAGGCCGTCAGCCAGGCTCACGCGCAAGAGCAGATTTTGCTCGTTGCATGTGTCTGCAGCTGAGCGTACATAGGCTAAATGCCAGGAGGAGCAGGCCCAGCGTGGCCCATGCAGCAAACGAGGTGAGCGCTCACGCACGAGAGCAGACACAACTCGTTTCCGTGTCTGGTGCTGAGCGTTCGGTCCGGCGCAGCCAGCTCGGACGTCAGTTTCGTTTTTGATATGGACTCTTTTTAGGTGTTGCCTAGTTCTATAAATAGAGGGGTCCAGGCCACGGTTTAGGTGGAGAAAACGTGAGGGAACTCAGAGTTTTAACCTAGAGCTATTCTTGGAGAGTTCTTGGATGCACGTTTGCATCTTCTGTAATCGATCGACATCGTTGCAATAAAGTGATCTTTGGCGGTGTCATCTCTGGGCTTCTCTAATCTCGGTGAAATTTTCGTGTTAGATTTCTCTAATACTTTGCTGCAGGGTTTTTTTTCACGAGATCGAGGGAAGTTTGTGGTGCGATTAATCTATCTTTCTTGCTAATTCTCGAAATTAGATCTAGATTGATTTTCGCAGTCTTCTGTCAGCTGTTACTGTCCTGATCATAACTTTTGATTGGTAACTCCGATTAAGCTGATTCTTGTTGCTTTGATTAGATAATTTCCGTAGCTTTAATTGGAGTATTCATACGCAATTTTTGGTTCAGCAGATCTTGATATACAACTGTTTTACCATCACGAACAGATTAGAGTTTCAGGGTTTGAAATTTGGGAAAAGTTGTAATTTGCTTCCGCGCAATCATTCACCCCCCCTCTGATTGCCTATCTCGATCCCTCATATAGAAATGATTATTTCCAAGATTTCTATCAGCATGAACTTGAGTTAATATGGAAAGTGCTCGGCTATGTTACTATGCTCTTTTCCTCATCTCCTTTTTTAACATGTTACAATAGTAAATTTGAAAGGAAATTTACCTTTTTAAGTCTTGTTTAAAAACAGGTGGCTTGAATGACGCAGCCACTTACATGAAACTGGATATGGTAAAACTTGCATGCTTGTCCCGATTTATTTTGAATTTGGGCAATCTCTATATGGTTTTCTGACTGATAATAGAAGGCAAGGTGCACACGTATTTAAAGTTTGCTTCTTGCCTCCTTTTGATTTAAGTGGAAAAAAAATCACGGGCCAATTTGTAATACATGTATTTCACAGAACTCATATGTGTATATCCTACCAGTTTTACGTTGCTCTGTCACTTCCTTTCGTAGTCAATTACTCTGAAACCATAGAGCATCCAACAATGTTATAAAATTAGATTTTCCAATTAAATAAATGTAGAATTTGAAGTTCAGGGGATCTGTTTTGAACAAGCACACAATGATTGTACAAGAAATTCAGAGATACAGAGATAATGACTAGCTATTGGAAATACTCATTTTCTGTTTTTTTAGCTGAATAACAGAATAATGGATAGTGGTGCTTCCTCTCAAACAAGGTCGACTGAAACATTATCTAGCTAATAAATTTATGTCTCATTAAAATTTAGTTCACATTTAGGACTATGCCTTTTATTACTCCCTGCCAAAGGATGAAAAACAGTGTATACATTTATGATGTAAAGAACTGAATTACAAACTACAAACTTCATACTTGTAACATATATATTTGCTATTTTTTTTATAAAAGCATGCTCATTTTAGTTTACTTCCAGGTTTTCAGTTAAGGCTGCACTTATAAAAAGACGTGCGAAGACTTGGACTTGTGATTCTGTTTCTTTTTCATTTTTTGTGCCCTGTTGGTAATGAAATACTATATGAATCACATTTCTTATATGTTCCTTTTTAGTTTTGTGCTTTCATTTGTAAGATCATATGGCCGTTTGAGGCAACTGCATGTATATATTGTCGATGTTACACGTGAAAATCCCTATGCTTCATTTTTCTATGTAATATCATGTTACAGAATATCTAAAGCGTGTGCTAGAAACCCTTTCATGCATATGACCATGGACAAGAAATAATATGCAAGCAACAATATCTAATATGTTTGTTGTTGCTTCTAGATTGCAAGTAGTTACATTCTTTCCTGAAATTGTCATGTAAGTTCTTAGTGGCTGAGCCTTATGTAATCCCAAGAGTGGCAGAGGCACTTATTGGGTCACATAATTATTATTTATTAGCACCTAGGACATGTCAATAAGCTAACATGGCAGATTTATTACTCTAATATGTCTTGGCCATGTATAATTCCGTGCACGATGATGGTCATGATGCTTGCTTACTCCTTTGATGAAAACTATGTTAGTATGTATAGTGCCAAATACAGGGCATGAATGTTGATTCTCATAACACAATTTTTGGTGCACTTCCATGACTACATCAAGAATGAAGCTGAAGACAACATCCATGAGAACCACATAAGCTTATCAGGAATACTGAGATAATTACTTGTGTTGTTGCTCGATGCATATAATTGTAAGTTATTGCGTTTCTTAAAGCTCATTTATATTATATGTTGATTTGTAGTATTCTTACTGCTATTAAATTGTTTTTCTATGCACGTGATTCTCATGTCTGATTGTAATATCCATCAAGACGTGTGTTGCACGTGCAAGCTTACTAGTCTTGATGAAATTCTCCGACCGCTTGCTCAGCTCCGCCGTGCCGACGGACGGCTCGCGGGCAGGCTTTCGCCCCGCTATATTGATATAGCAACCATTCGATATGCAGAGTATTACTGTAATAGCACACTCCACACCACGGGAGGAAAGGCTTGGTCATCGCTCGGCCCAAGGATAGACGAAATTACGAGGGCCCAACGCAATGTGGAGGACCCGTCTTCCTCCAGCACCTTCCCCAGTTCTCCTCCCCTACCGCCGTTCTGCTCCCCCACCGTCCGCGCCATCTCCACCGCGCGCCGTCCTACCCCATCTCCAGCGCCCCCTTCCTCCAGTTTGTGCGCTTGGTTTCTCCTCCTTCCGCTAAGCTCCCTCCATTTCGTACCTTGGTACCTGCACCGCACCGTGCACACCAGCTCGCCGCCCCCGGCGACTTCGCCGAAGTGGACACGCCGCCGCCGCTGCAGCTGCAGCTGCTCCATGGAGGTCGCCCACGCGGCCGCTTCTCGCCCTCTCCATCATCATCTGTATTCATATATAAGCATCCTGAGATTGAGGCATTGGGTTCTTTCAGTTCTTCCGATGGATCCACTTCCCCACCGAAAACCCAAGCAATCCGTGTACAGGTGCTCATTTCCTTTTTTTTTTTAAACTTGATTCCGTGTCTGTAATTTATCTCCAGCGGTCAGAATTTCTTACTTTGTGATACCCCCGTTTGCAGCTTAGGCGAACAGCAGCTGAAATTGGGGATGGAGTTCAGTTACTGTTACTTATCTCAGTTAGCTTATCTTCCACTAAGTGGGAGGACAATGAAGCTCATCATCCGGGTATGGTGGATGATGAGCAGGATGGCACCCGCAAAATGATTATGGTGGGCTTGAATTATTTGCAGACAGAAGGTATTGGCCGACTTGCTGAGGTATTTGTGTACGAGGTCAAGGTCATGGTCATCTCCTTAACATCGCATCAAATACACCAGTGCTCCATTCAAGTCCAAATCCACAGGACCATTTACTAGGTCATGGACTCATGGTCATGCATGCCCATCTCCTTTCACATGGCCATCTCCTAGGAAGTTCCACACGAATCCTCTTCCAGTCTTCCTTGGGTCAACTCTAAGTTTTTGTAACCATATCCTAGATATATTTGCAGTAGGAAGGCAGTCATGAAAGCGGTATTAGCTATAAGAGAGGCGCTGCTGCCTGACCTGAATTTCTCTAGTGCAAGGTGTAGTGTAGAACTGTCGATCCACCATGGGCATCTTGCCGATGATGTTCTCTCTGCTGGTACTCGGGTCACTAGGAAAGCTAACAGCTCTGGCATCCGGAGTTGTGACAAACCAGCAGAGCCCTGAAGGGACCTGGGCACGACCATCCCGTGCCGGTTTCACGCTCGATGACTGCCCGACGAGCTGCGGCAGTGTGAGCTTCAGCTATCCCTTCGGCATCGGATCCAGGTGCTCCCGTGGGCCTGACTTCAACCTCAGTTGCAACGATGCCACTCACCCCCCCATACTTTTCTTGTGTGACAGCATCACCGAAGTGGTCAACTTTGGCGGTGATTCTCATTATGATTTAAACTCGATCTGGGCCTCCTTCTCGCATACCATCCCCTTGAAATCTGGTGTTAGTGCTTACAACTTGTCTTTCAAACTACCTGGGAGGCCCTTCCATCTTTATCCCTTTGTTCTAAACATCATTGGCTGCGACCTGGCAGTGTACTCTGTCAAAGAGAATGCCATCCAGCCGATCTGCGCAACTGTGTGCCCAGATCCAGAAATTTCAGAGACGGTGGCTATGCACAACTGTAATGGCTTTGGCTGTTGTCGTGTAGACGTGCACAACTATTGTGACATTTATCAGTTCAAATTTGTCTATGACCATGACACAATAAACACCAGAGCACACTCTAACCAGACCTCTAAGTTGTGGGATAAAATCAGCATAACCGCTGATGGTGGTTTAATGCTCTCATGGGATATAGGGAATCAACCCACCGACTGTGTTGCCTGTGTCAGCGAGCATTCTGAGTGCCGCGGTTACAACTACGATACAACTGGCATGACATCAAGAAATGGCTACAGCTGGAACTGCATGTGCAACGAGGGCTATACAGGCAACCCCTACATTCCACATGGCTGCTCCAGTAACAGCAAAGGTAACTTTTTTTCTAGCTAATCAAGTGACGTACAGCTTCTGCGAGCCATTTTTGGCATTTGTACATGCTAACATTATACTGATCAATTTAGGGTATAATCCAATTCCGAGCAGGGCTGACTGTACCCGTTGGTGTGGTAACATTAGTGTGCAATTCCCATTCGGCTTTGAAGAGGGTTGCTTTGCTAGGGAAGAGTTTCACCTCAACTGCACAGATCTGACGTCATCAGATGCCCTGGTCATGTTGGAGGAGAAACAAGTCATCGACATGAATGTTGATGAAGGGACCTTTAATATCACTTTTGCTGACCAACAACGTTGGGACCCCATATCAGAACGTCACGGTCTTGTATATGAATATGGGTTATTTCTCTCTGTCAAATGGGTTGCTGCTCATCTAAGTTGCGCAGAGGCCCAACAGAATAGATCTGCATATGCTTGTGTGAGTACCAACAGCAAGTGTGTGGAAGTAACTGCTGAAAGAATCTATGCTGGTTACCGCTGCAAATGCTCAGATGGCTTCCAAGGAAATCCATATATCCAAAGTGGCTGTCGAGGTACTCCCTCCCTCCCTCTAGTGTTACAAATGATACAGCCCCTACCGCTTGAAAAAATGTACTATTAGCTACTCCCTCCGTTCCAAATTACTCGTTGTGGTTTTAGTTCAAATTTGAACTAAAACCACGAGGAGTAATTTGGAATTGAACTAAAACCACGACGAGTAATTTGGAACGGAGGGAGTATTTCTTAACTCTCTATAATAAAGTTGTAGGAGTACATTTGTATTTAAATGCACGTGTTACTACAATAACTGCATGTTACTTTTAGCCAGTAATTTTTCTACTATTTCTAGTTTTTTTCCATGTAGATCTCATTTAGTTGGCTGATGTACTGTTTCATGCTAATTCAATGCTGTGCTGTGTTCCATGTTACACCCTCTGATTCATAATATAATCAGCTTTAGAATTCTTGCCATTTAAACATTTTAGATTTCACCATCAGTATAGAAAAAACTACCAACATGGGAAGTGTCAATTGATATGACTAGATTAGCCGTGAAATAGTTTCTTATAATATATAGTTATTTTTGTTTGAAGCAATATTATTTTTCTAAAATGTGTTTGTCCAAAGTTGCTATGAAGATAGCGCCCATGTCCTGAACTACTTATGGTGAATCAGAGGGAGTATATATTTTGTCAACACATCTTATCAAGATTTTGTTAATTTCAGATATTAATGAATGCCTTCAAGCGAACAGTTGTAAAGGGATCTGCCATAATACCAATGGAAGCTTCCGTTGTACTGAATGTCCTCTCGAGACTGAATATGATCCATTAAAAATGCAGTGCACTAAGATAAAACAACAGCCTCTACTCTTAGGTAAGACTATATTTGTTGTTACATTTATGATAGACAAGATAGAACAGAAACTTAAAAGAGATTAATGCCTGCAGGTATGATTATTGGCTGTCCTGTGGTTTGGGCATTCTTCTTCTGAGCTTCAGTGTAGTGTGTTTCACTCGCAGATGGAAAATAAATGTTCAAAAGCAACTACGGAAGAACTATTTCCGGAAGAACCAAGGTCTTCTCTTAGAAACGTTGATATCATCTGATGAAACTGCAAATCATAGAAAAGCTAGAGAAGGCAACAGACAACTTTGATCCTACACGTATCATCGGCCGTGGGGGCCATGGCATGGTCTACAAAGGCATGTTATCTGATCAGCGAGTTGTTGCAATAAAAATGTCTAAGGTCATTGAGGAGTGTGAGATCAGTCAATTCATCAATGAGGTCGCAGTTCTCTCTCAGATAAATCATAGAAATATTATAATGCTCTTCGGATGTTGTCTCGAAACTGAGGTTCCGCTGCTGGTGTACGACTATGTATCCAATGGCTCACTGTCTCAAGTTCTTCATGCTGATTCAAGTGATGGTTTTTCTCTGTCTTGGATTGATTACGTAAGGATTGCCCTGGAAACAGCAGGAGCTCTATCTTATCTCCACTCTTCAGCTTCAATATCAATCTTCCATCGTGATGTAAAGTCCTCGAATATACTCTTGGATGTGAACTACACAGCTAAAGTTTCAGATTTTGGCGCGTCTAGATTGGTTCCAACTGATCAAACACACATTGTCACGAATATACAGGGTACATTTGGGTACTTAGATCCAGAGTATTTCCATACCAGACAGTTAAATGAGAAGAGTGACGTGTACAGTTTCGGTGTGGTACTAGTGGAGTTGCTTCTCAGAATGAAGCCTGTTTTTACAAGTGAATCAGGCACGGTCAAGAGCTTGTCAAACTATTTTCTCCAGGAATTCAAAGATGGAAATATCACAAGTATTGTTGACTCTCAGGTTCTTGAGGAGGCAACCAAAGAAGAGATCAACAGTGTGGCCTCTCTTGCAGAGGTGTGCTTAAGGCTACACGGTGAAGAAAGACCCACAATGAAACAAGTAGAGACGGAACTGCAGACTTTGCGAACAAAACGGGTGAACCCAAGTCAAGCAGATCCGAGAAATGAAGAACGAATGCTACCAGAGTCACAAACTCAAAGAAGAGTAACAGCTTCTCGCCAATCGTCCACGATGGAACTGGGCAAGAGAGAAAGCCGACGATGTTATAGCTTAGAGTGTGAGTTCATGGCGTCTGCTAGTCTACCACGCTAGATGCGTCTGTTAAGTTCATAATAATGGATGCTGATTATGCTCGTTTTGTAAACTGATACATGGGTTTATGTTTTAGACAGACAAAATCACAAAACTATAGAGATCGTACGAGTTTTTGGATTGGAACTATTCTTGTTTATGTAAACTGATTATTATTACCTTGAGATGTAGAGTGAACTAGCTATACCCGCGCGGCGCCATGCCGCGCCCGGTTGATACTTAGTGTTTGTAGGTGGCATCTTTGTTGTACACATTGAATTTTAAATTAAAATAACGAAATTATGAGAATAATGTTGTATTCTCAACAAATAAGTAATATATAGAAGCAAACTGAAAAGGATAAATTTATTGTCACCATTCGTGATGCATTCTAGATCGATAACAGACGCTATGTAAAGTTTGCATGGTCAAACAATATAAATTGATGAAACTGTACTCTCTCTCTCTCTCTCTCTCTCTCTCTCTCTCTCTCTCTCTCTCTCTCTCTACTCACAAAAACACATGTTTTACATACTGGGTCTCTAATTCATCAACACTAAATATACAAGTGCACAGATAAGTGCTCTACAGGTTTGTACAAACTGAAGAAATTCATTGCCACTGAACAGAAGTACTACAAAACATACAAAGTCCTTGGCACCGAACATCTAATTCCCTGTTGTACTACTTCCTTGTTCACCAAGGGCTGATTAATCTGCATCACATGACTGATAGAATGACAGCCTATAATTATATTCATTTTTATAAAGAATGTGCTATTTTTTTGTTAAAATTGTGCTAGTGTCATGGTGAAACAGATTGCATAGATGGTTGGTTTTTCATTGTGAAAAATATTGTGTAAAAACATTTCACTATATTTGTCCATTATTCTCCTCAAACATGGATCACTGATATGTTTTTATTTGGTTAGATTGACGGTTTGGCAAAAAAATATTAAAATAGAAGATGATAACTCGGCCAGCTTACACCAAGTCGGACACTGAAGCGGTTTTCGATTCCACCACAAACCTAGGAACTAACCATTACTCTCTCCAAATCTGTCGAGCATCTCATCCTTTATAGCGATCTGGTATCAACACATGGGACTGGCATCATATAAGAAAGCCAACATGATAAGATCACACCTGTCAGGAAAAAGGAGAGGAAGGAGGAACAACGGGAGAAGGGGACTGAGGAAGAAAACTTGAGGGGCCGAGAAAAATCACCTGATTCGGCATAGGCGATTGCTTGGCGCGCGGGGCTGCACATCCTCATCTTCTGCTTTAAAGCATTAAGCGAGCAGACGCCGCGCCTGAGCTACTTTGAAACATGGACAGAGGGAGGAGGCGCGGCCGATCAAAACATGAAATCGGGGCAAGCAGGAAGAAATCGCACGAACGCTCAACACCGACTGGATTTGTTCGCCGCTCGACATGGATCATAATTAATAAATTACTACTACAGTCGTGTGTGCTTGCAGGTGAACTACAGCTCGCTGGGCTGGATCTAGACGACGCCCTGTCCCATGGCCATCAGATGCCCGCGATGCTCCAATCCAAGGCTAATTCACTCTGGAAGTTCCCTCTCAAGCTCCAGCCGCCGCCGGTGGAAGAACTTGATCGAGATCTCAGGGCCGCCATGGGAAGAGTTGCCGTAGACGTGCCAATCTTCCTCGATGATCGGGGCGTGGAAGAGGACGCCGGCGGACGGGACAACGCTGTCGCCGCCGCTCCAGCACTCGATGGTGCTTCTGTGAGCTCGAGGTAACCATCCCCACCGCGTCGGTTGCGCTTCTTGTACGCCATCTCCGATGGCTCCCCTGCCACCAGCTCGGCCATGGGGAGAGGAGATGCGGAGAGGGGCTGCGCCGAGAGGGGAGACAGGAGCTCGGCGGTGAGGTGAGGAGGGCCGGGAGGAGGCGAGATAGGGACCGTCAGCTAGGAGAAGAGTTAGGGCTCCTTTGATTCATAGGATAGGAAAAGTGGAGGAATAGGAAAAATGGAGGATTGGCATGCCCTGTCCACATGAATCCTATGGGAATGGAAAACACAGGATTTGGCACAAGTGCGTGTTTGATGGGAGCATAGGAAAAACATAGGAACTCAAGGCATTATAATATTACTATTTTGAAGGTTGTGCATTCAAACAAGTAGCCGTTGGTCACTAAACTAGCCGTTAGGTTGCAGCAGTACATATACAAGCTCTGCACTTCATATAGCTCTAAGAACAAGTTTCGATTCATATGCACCAGAACGTTACAAGCAAGTCTTTGCTATAGCTGAAGTTTTGGTGAAGTTTTCCTCGTACTTGCTTGACCGTCTCTGAAATCTGAGGTTGGTTCTTCTAATGTACATATTCCCTTTGCTGCACTTGCTTGGTTGTCTCTCAAATCTCAACTTAGTTCACCTACTGTACATGTTTCCTTTGCTGTCGCTGGCCATCCGAAATCTAGAAAATCGACAGCGCCATGTCTATTTTAGTTTCGTGGTTACAATTTTCAATCCACCCGGCCACCTCATAGCATCATGTCAGCAACAACCATCACCATCAGAAGCTATATTCTTTTTTGGTTTCTGCATGCTGTAACTTATTCAAACATATACGTAGAGGTAAAATGCAAGAAAGAATCAAATCAGGTGTCCTAATATCATCACCCAGTTCAATGATCTGGACTAAGCTGTATCAGTTATCTGCCAAAAAAATCCAGAGTAACACTAAGTGACTAGCATGCCAGAATTAGTCCTTGTTGATCGACCAATAAATTACTAGTACAAGTTTTGACTAGACAAATTAAGTAGTTTACATTTAAACTTGTGAAGTCATGATAACTCAGTAATTTTCCACAGGCTTGTTTTCATAGCATCCAATGGATCCTAGCTACTGTCGCAGATCAAAGAGTGAGGATGAGTTTGCTCTTTTTGTTCTTCCTCCTTTAGGAGAACACTCATATTCCTCAAGGAGACCTATGCACACTTCAATACTCACAAGCGCACGGCGTGTAAATGAAATTTTAAATGGACATGAAGACCTATGCAAAAGGCACTTCAGAATGGAGACTGATATATTTCAAGCTTTGGTTCAGAAATTGCGCGAGAATGATCGCCTTGTTGATGGAAGAGATGTCTCAGTAGAAGAACAAGTGGCTATATTTTTGTATGCATTATAAGAATGCAACAAATGATACTTTGGCAGATTGGTTTCAGCATAGTGGACAAACAATCAGTTACTATTTTGGTGAAGTGCTCAGTGCAATTACTGAACTCTATTCTGTATACATACGTCCACCTTCCCTACACCCGCATCCAATCTTGAGTAAAGAAAAGTTCTACCCTTTCTTTATGGTATGTATAAATGCTTATGATCAAGTTAGAGTAACATAATTTCAAAAATTTACAGAGAAGATTATATGGCTTATGTACTTGTATTTATGCAGGATTGCATCGGCGCTATAGATGGTACACATATTCCATTGAAACTACCTGCTGATGAGCAAGAACCATATCGCAATAGGAAGCAAACATTGTCGCAAAATGTTATGGTAGCATGTGATTTTGATCTGAAGTTTGTGCATGTGCATGTTGGTTGGGAGGGATCGGCTTCCGATGCAAGAGTCCTACAGGATGCACTTAACCATGGTTTTCAAGTACCCCCCCGGAAAATTTTACCTTGTAGATGCTGGTTATGCAAACACACCACAATTTTTGGCTCCATATCGTGGTACTAGGTACCACTTACAAGAACAAGGAAGAGCTCGCCAAAGGCCAAGAAATTACAAGGAATTATTCAACCTACGACATGCACAACTCCGAAATCATATCGAGAGGATTATTGGTATACTAAAAATGAGATTTCCGATATTGAGAGTGGCTTCACATTACTCGGTGACCAAACAAATTTTCAGTGCCTTGTGCAGAAAAAAAAAATTACCACGTGATGATCCAATAGCTATGAAGAAAATAAGCTCATGCTGCTCATACAGTGCCAAAGAACCAGAGGAAAAGTAAAAATATGGGTACCATCAGGACACAGTCGTGCAACTCAATTGCTAAATAAACGAGCTACATATTAGCAAATACATAGTGAATTGAGAATTTAGTCAAATCTGAGACCTCTTATTTTTTTACCTAATAGCTGCAAAGAAAATCCCCAAATCCTGAAATAACAAGCTCGATCTAAAAAATCAAAGAGAATCTACAGCAGGTTGCAAACTAATACTAAGCAAATCAATCTAATCTATGTGTATAATACCTACAAATTCATGGGAAATCATCGGAAGCAAAGGAGGACCGGATCTGGCTTTTGGAGTTGCCTCGTACCTTGTTGCTGGACTTCCTATACGGAGGAATAGAAGCAAGGAGGCCGGCCGAGGAGCTGACCAGCTGAGCAGAAGGCCAGGCAGCAGGCCGAGGACCTGGGCAGAAGGCCGGACGGCCGGCCGGCCGTGGCGGCGCAGCACGACTAGGTCGATGCTGAAGGAACTGGGGGGGCGGTGCTTCTGTTTGCGATGTGTCTTGTGAGAAGTTACACGAGCGTTTATTTACCGCGAAAACTGAGCGCGCGGTGAGCGAGCTCGCGCGCTTTTTTTCCCGCCAGGATTCTTTCCGAGAGCTTCGACCTTTTGGAAACTTTCCTGTGAAATAGAGAAGGGGAAAATCCATAGGATTGATTCCCAAGGTTTCTATTCCTGTAAATCAAACAATTACCAGAAGAAAAAATCCATAGGATTAGAATCCTATAAAAATCCTACAAAAATCCCATGAATCAAAGGAGCTCTCACTTTTTATAGTCATCTACGGCGGTGCGACGGTCGCGCTGGATTGGACGGGATCCTTCTAGCGAGCTCGCTAATCCTGACAGATCTCGAGAAGAGCTGGGACAGCGACAGCACAAACGGACCGACAACGGCCGAACAGTAGAAAGCGACGCAACAAATGGACCAATAGCGGCTAGCGCAAACAGCGGACCCGACAGCGACAGAAGAAATCCAACGGCCAATGGAAACGAAAGGAACAACCACGCCAGCCTACCCCACATGCAATAAAAAATGCTAAACCCACCAAAAGAATCGTCACACCAGTTCAAAAAATTTGAAACAAAAAACCGAAGCCACAACGCGTTTCTACACCGTCGTGTACCAAAATAATAGCATGTGGCACATCCACAAATCACCATGGGTCTTTTTCACCCAAGTGGCTCAATCTTGGAGCGAAAACCTTGCCTGGAATAGAGGCTTGGGTATGACTGGTATATGCATTGTATTGAATAGGTGTTGATAAGGCATATAATGGATTATATTAGCAATGATTTTGAGCACTCCATTACTATGGTATCATGCATGTGAGCACACTCACCAGCCCCACCTACAGTGGGTTCCTTGATTTTGTAATAGTGTAACTTAAAGTTTATTACATAGCTTGTTTTCTTTTGTCATTTTATTAAGATTTATCTTAATGATATGTAGATTACCGTGCTTTCACTTGTACGGTACCGTGATCTCTTGGTGCTCCTTTCTATACCCATGGTAAAAACGTGAGTTACTTTTCGACCGTTTCAATCTTGGACGTCCGAACATGACCTTCTAAGGATCATCTCGCCATCATGTTGGTATTTGATATTTTTTGAAGTATTTTTTTTACAAAATTTCGAAATTATAAAGTTGATTTAGTAAATTTTAAATCTATGCCACCGTCGTCCTTTGCTGGGCTGAAGAGTGACTCTTCGTCTTTGCGTGGGCTGAAGAGTGACTCTTCGTCTTTGCGTGGGCCGAAGAGACCCTTTTCATCCTTGTTTGGGTTGAGTGGGTCTTCCTCCTTCCTATGAAGGCTGAAGAGTGAGTCTTTGTTCTGTTTAACGCAAAAAGAGTGGACATCCACCCCGTCCTATACACCACAACTTCTCCCAGTCAAACCTTCACGTCACCAGGAGCACATTGAAAAATCCATGATGATGAAGAACAACTTGAACCGTGCATTGTGGAGGACGAATTTCACCTTTCAATCTACACTAACCACCACATAAGCATGAATTATAAAAATATAATAATATTAAAAAAACTCAATTTTCCTCGCATTGGCGTGAATTTAAAAAGAAGGCAGATATGTCTTCCCTTTGGCCCTTATCCCCCCGATTGACGCCACCCGCACGATAGTTCTCCTCACATTATCCGATTATTAAAGCACAAAAAGAATAAGAAAGGAGCGAGACAAATCACAAACCATGATACCACTGTCACACCAAGGGATTACACACAACTACCACTAGGGTTTATAAAGTCATCATAGGCCAATCTCCCCATCCATGTGCGCCTGTTGTGATCATGGAGAGATTTTGGGGATTCACACTTCTAGGAATCCCGCCCCAATAATGCATGTATTCTCGGCTTGGGACTTCACCTTTTCCTTGTTTGGTGTCAGATTTGATCTTACAATCTTGGTTTATACATTTTAGTTAAGTTTACAGCAACACATTAGAACAAATTGTGGGACCTCCTATCCCGCGCCTAACACATGGACTAGGCGGGAAAACACGCACCTGAGCACTTTTGCGGCGTTGTTGGGCTTCATTCGTCGGCCACTGTTATGCACTGTTTCCACAAGCTACTTCTACTATTGTATTTCTTTTAGTTGTTTGACTCTTTCTTTCATTGTCCGTCTATTTCTATCCAGAACTTTTCCGTTTACATGGTATTTCAACAAATTTTGTTTCTTGTAACTGCAGATGGAACAACACATTCCAATGTATTGAACGATTGAGAAATAAGAAGCCAGACAAACTTTTGAAAAAATTGCGTAGGAAATCAGTAGGTTAAAAATCTGAGGTCAAGCAGAGTACTGTAGAATTGGAAAAATGTACGCAAATTAAAAAAATGCTCATGAACTAGAAAAATGTTTGTCACTGTGAATTGTTCACACATTTTAAAAGTATTTGCCGATTAGAAATATTCAGCAATTCAAAAAAGTTCATGAATTTGGAAAAATGTCACAAATTTGAAAAAATGTTTGTGGATTTGAAAAATGTTATGAATTCAATAAATGTTTCCAAATTTCAAGACAATGTTCATGAATTTGAAAAAGAACTCATGAACTGGAAAGATGTTTGCGAATTTATAAAATCACGAATTGGAAAAAATGACCATGAATCAGAAAAATGATTGAGAATTCAACAAATGTTCACGAATTCGAAAAATATCCATGAATTGAAAAAAAATCCTAATAGAAAAATGTTTGCAAATTTATAAAATGTTCACAAATTAAAAAACGCCTGTGATTTTCAAAAAGCTCATGAATTCAAAAAAGTAATCCCAAATTCTACAAAAAATTCGCGAATTTGAAAATGTTCTTGAATTACAAAAGATGTTCACCATTTTTTTTGGACAATTTTTATTTGAGAATTCTCGCAAGCTTTATTGATTCAAAGTGATATCCATGGGTACACGAATTTTGTCATAAGGAAGACCCAACCAGACATGTTCACAATTTTTTTTTTGACAAAAATGGACTGATTGCATGGGATTTGTTCATCTCTCAGCCCAAAGATGGGCTATGTGATGAGGGCCCAGCCCAGATGCAGGTTTATGGGCACGACGGCGAGCGATGGCCTCCCCCCCACGCCTTTGCTCGCCACCTCCACCGCCGTCCAGCCCCACCCAGCATAGAGTTCCCTCGCCGCCCGATACCGCCGGGCCCCGCGCGGCGACGCCGTCGAAGAGGACGGGCGCGCCATGGCG
>NC_041388.1:631158277-631190458 GCF_002162155.2 Triticum dicoccoides | reverse complement strand
TCATGTCCTTGGAGCTCGCATCGGAAAGATTGAGCGGTGGCCGAGTAATCTCAGGCATTGGGTTCTTTTCACTTTCTTTCCTTCTGAAGAATCCACTTGTTCCGTAGAAAAAACAAACCTAAGCTATTCATGTGCTCATTTCCTGTTATTGTGTTACTTGATTCTTCTCTGTATTTTATCTACAGTGTTCAGAAATTTTACTCTGTACTCTTGGTTGCAGCTTAAGCGAGCAGCAGATAATGTTGCTGATGGCTCAGTTAGGCTGTCTCCACCAGGTGGTGACTGAAGATTGCTAGCCGGCTTCAGCCGTTGATGAGCAGGATGGTATTTCCCAGCCGATTGTACGGTATGGTTCCGCATTCTTGTGTGGTTCGCCATTTTCATGATGTAATTTTGCGTGCTCATTTGTTTCATCCATATGTTTGGTGTATCAACTTAGGTTTGCTCCCTATGTTGTTAATGTCTTTCTTGTGTAGAGGCAAACCCTTGGGAACCCAGAATTTCTTAGGCGAAATGTGTAGTAACATGGTTTATTAGGAACAGGGCATATGATGGGCTTGAAGTATCTGCAAACGGAGGTATTGGCCGACTTGCTGAGGTCTTTGTCTACAAGGTCATGGTCATGGTCTTCTCCTTCCACATCACATCAAATACGCCATTGTCAAAGTCATGGTCATCTCCTTAACATCGCATCAAATACACCACTGCCGCACCCAGGTCCACATCCACAGGAACATTTACTAGGTCATGGTCGTCTCATTTAACACGGCATCAAGTGCACAGCAAATCCACAGCCACACCCACAACCACACGAATCCTCTTCCGGTCTTCCTTGGGTCAACTGTAAGTTTTTGCAACCATGGATATATATGCAGTAGGAAGGCAGTCATGAAAGTGGCACCTACAACACTACAAGAGAAGGTACTGCTGCCTGACCTGAATTTCTCTAGTGCAAGGTATAGTGTAGAACTGCAGATTGATCATGGGCTTCTTGCCAATGATCTTCCCTCTGCTGGTACTCGGTTCAGTAGGAAAGCTAACAGCTCTAGCATCCGGAGTTGCAACAAGCCAACTGAGCCCCGAGGGGAACTGGGTACAACCATCGCGTGCCATGGCCACGCTCGATGGCTGCCCAACGAGCTGCGGCAGCGTGAGGTTCGGCTATCCCTTTGGCATCGGATCCAGGTGCTCCCGTGGGCCTGACTTCAACCTCATCTGCAACGACACCACTCAGCCCCCCAAGCTCTTCTTGCATGACGGAATCACAGAGGTGGTCGACTTCGATCCTTTTTGGAATTCAAACCTGATCTCGGCCTCCTTCTCACATACCATCCCCATGAAATCTGGGGCCAGTCTCTACAATTTGTCTTTCAAACCACTTGGGAGGCACTTCCATGTATCCACTGATTACGTTGCTCTAAACATCACCGGCTGTGACCTGGAGGTGTACTCTGTCAAAGAGAATGCCACCCAGCCGATATGTGCAACTGTGTGCCCAGATCCAGGGATCACTGAGATGGTGGCTATGCACAACTGTAATGGCTTTGGATGTTGCCATGTAGACGTGGAAAACGATGCCGACACTTATCAGTTCAAATTTGTCTACGGCCACAACCCGAAAAACACCAAAGCACACTCTAACCAGACCTCTCAGTTGTGGGATAAAATCAGCATAACCACTGATCGCTTTCGGCTCTCATGGGATATTGGGAATCAATCCGCCTGTGTTGCCTGTAAGAGTGAGCATGCTGGGTGTGGCTACAACTACAATATGGGATTCATATCATCACCAAGTGGCTACCGGTGCTTCTGCCACGACGGCTATACAGGCAACCCCTACATTTCACATGGCTGCTCCAGCAATAACAAAGGTAACATGTTTTCCTAATTAAGCGGCCAAACGCACAGCTGCTGTCAGGCATTTTGGACCTTTGATACATTCTAACCTTTTACCGATCAATTTAGGATACAATCCAACCCCAAGCAGGGCTGATTGCACCCGTCAGTGTGGTAGCATTGATGTGGAATTCCCATTCGGACTCGAAGAGGGTTGCTTTGCCAGGGAAGAGTTTCACTTCAATTGCACAAATACAACGTCATCGCCTATTTTGCTGCTGAGGGATTTGGAGGTAATTGGCGTGAATGTTGATGAAGGGACTATTAATGCCACCATTCCTGACCAACAATTGGCGAACCCTACGTCTGATTCAGGACAAAACAGTCTTTTTTCTGCATATGGGTTATTTCTCTCTATCAAATGGGTTGCTGCTAATCTAAGTTGCGCAGAGGCCCAACATAATAGGTCTGGATATGCTTGTGTGAGTATGAACAGCAAGTGTGTGGAAGTAAGTGCTGAAAGGGTCTATGCTGGTTATCGCTGCAAGTGCTCAGATGGCTTCCAAGGAAATCCATACATCCAAAGTGGTTGTCGAGGTACTCCTTTGTTCTCTCTAGGATTACAGATGATACAGTCCCTAAAACTGGAAAAATGTACTAGTACTGGATATTTTTCAACTCTGTAAAAGAAAGTTGCACATGTTAAAATATATTTTCTTAACATATAAATTGGTATTAAGAGATTAGTGATGAAATATATTTTCTTAACATATAAAATTTCTCGTTGAAACAACATATTTTCCTTGAAATATAGTCAAAATGTTACTATTAAGACCATGACGATGTTCTAAACTACTTACTGTATATCAGAGGGAGTATGTATTTTGTCAAAGCATCTTATCAAGATTTTGTTAATTTCAGATATTAATGAATGCCTTCAACCCAACAAATGTAAAGAGATCTGCCATAATACCGAAGGAAGCTTCAATTGTATCGAATGTCCTCGCAAGACAGAGTATGATCCATTAAATATGCAGTGTACTAGGATAAAACAACAGACTCTACTTGTAGGTATGACTACATTTTTGTTACATTTATTTATGATAGACAAGATGTAGAATGAAAAGAGTTTAATAACCGCAGGTATAATTATTGGGCTGTCCTGTGGTTTCGGCATTCTACTTCTGAGCTTCAGTGTAGTACTTCTCACACGTAAATGGAAAAGAAATGTCCAAAGGCAACTAAGAAAGTACTATTTCCAAAAGAACCAAGGTCGTCTCCTAGAAACTTTGATATCATCTGATGAAAGTGCAAATGACAAAACAAAGATTTTCTTGTTGGAAGAATTAGAGAAGGCAACAAATAATTTTGATCCTGCACGTATCATTGGCCGTGGGGGTCATGGCATGGTTTACAAAGGCATACTATCTGATCAGCGTGTTGTTGCAATAAAAAAGTCTAAGGTCATTGAGGAGTGTGAGATCAGTCAATTCATCAATGAGGTTGCAGTCCTCTCTCAGATAAGGCACAGAAATATTGTAAAGCTCTTTGGATGTTGTCTCGAAACCGAGGTTCCACTGCTAGTGTATGACTATGTATCCAATGGCTCACTGTCTCAAGTTCTTCATGCTGATCCAAGTGATGGTTGTTCTTTGTCTTGGAGTGATTACTTAAGGATTGCCCTGGAAACAGCAGGAGCTCTATCTTATCTCCACTCTTCAGCTTCAATATTAATCTTCCATCGTGACGTGAAGTCCTCGAATATACTCTTGGATGTGAACTACACAGCTAAAGTTTCAGATTTCGGCGCGTCTAGATTGGTTCCGATTGATCAAACACACATTGTCACGAATGTGCAGGGTACATTCGGGTACTTAGACCCAGAGTATTTCCACACCAGACAGCTGAACGAGAAGAGCGACGTGTACAGTTTTGGCGTGGTGCTCGTGGAGCTGCTGCTCAGACTGAAGTCTGTTTTTACAAGTGAGTCGGGATCGGTCAACAGCTTGTCAAGCTATTTTCTCCAGGAGTTCAAGGAGGGGAGAATCACAGGCATTGTCAATCCCCAGGTCCTCGAGGAGGCGACCGAGGAAGAGATCAACGGTGTCGCCTCTCTTGCAGAACTGTGCTTAAGGCTACGTGGCGCCGAAAGACCCACCATGAAACAAGTGGAGACCGAACTGCGGACTCTGCGAGCAAAGCGCATGAACTCATCCCAAGCAGATCTAGGGAGTGATGAGAAGATGCCACCAAGGCCATTAGCTCGAGGGACTCGATCTTCTCGCCGATCGTCTGCGACGGAATCAGGCAAGAGAGTCGTCAGGTCAGGACGCAGCGAACGGTCCTATCGGTTGGAGGGAGACTGGGAGAGTTCATGTCATCTGCTAGCCGACCACCACACTTAGATTAGTCTGTTTAGTTGGTAATAATGGTTAATTTGTTTCCCTCTTCTGTGAACTGATGCTATGGCTTGTATTACAGGTTGGTTAAATTGGCACTGTGAGTCGATTTATGTGCAGATCATTTCAGGCGCCATGATTATGTCGTTTTTTCGGTCAGAATCGTGCTTGTTATATGTAAACTGATCTTATTGATGTGGAGTGAATCACTGGCATATGCATTGTGTTGCGAATGGAACACAAGCGTTAAGTTTCACCGGCCCAAATTAATACCATCCTGTCTCAAGTCTTGAGAATGATAGAGCGTCCCAGAGGACACAGTTATCAAGCGTCAGAACAGCAAGGTGCACTTACAGTTATTATTATGGAGTTTCTTTTTAAGCTTCTTCCTTGGCATTTGAGAGGCACCCTTCCTGGAAAAAAAAATCACCCCACTACATGGGCTAGGGCCAAAGAAAAGAGAAAATTCCTTATTTGATACTATCTTAAAATCTGCTTCCTTATTTGACACTGCAAAAGTTTTTCTTCCCTATTTGACGCAAGTTCTAAATTTTATTTCCTATATGACATTTCCATCCATTTTGAGTCTAAATGACACCTGAAAAGACTCTTTTACCCCTCATGTGGTATATGTGTGAGGGGCAATAGCGCACACACGCAGCATCAGTGCGAGGGCAGGAGCACACACGCAGCAACACATACACATGCACCAACACACACGCATGTGCACACACACGCAACAACACGCACGCGCGCGTGCACACACACACAGCAACACACATGCACGCGCACACACACGCAGCAACACACACGCAGGCAGCACATAGACACGCAACAGCACGCGCGCGCGCGCACACACACGCAGCAGCACGCAGGCAGCACATAGGCACGCAACAGCACGCACACACACACGCGCGCATGTACACACGCAGTAGCAAACACACACGCAGCAGCACACATGTGCGCGTGCACCCACACACGCAACAGCAGACACGTGCGCGCACACACATACCGCATGAGGGGTAAAATCATCTTTTCAGATGTCATTTAGGCTCAAAATGGACGAAAGTGTCGTATAGGGAATAAAATTTAGGACTAGTATCAAATAGGGAAGAATTTTTTTTTCAGTGTCAATAAGGAACCAGATTTTAAGACAGTGTCAAATAAGGAATTTTCTCCAAAGAAAAACAACCCCCCACACACACCAAAAAAAAAGCAGAGTAGTTGCCGCTCAAAAAAGGGGTATGTCGGTGGACGGTGCAGTGCATGGCGGAGCAGCGGAAGTTGGGGCGGCGGCCTCGATAGTTTGGCAACATCGATTGTGTTGACCTCGCGTCACGTGGCGGCGAGGTTGCTCTCGACGTTGGTCGGCGGAGTATCATGAGTTGCATTTGGTATCTTCACCTTGCGGGAGAGCCTCGAGTCTGCTCCTTTCATAGCAGTCTCTGACTTCTTATCTCCAGCAGCGGTGGGAGGCCGACTTGCTTGGTAGAGCGGGTCACCGTTTTCGTGTGTACATGTGGTTAGTGTCCTTCTGGGTTGTTTGCCGCGTTGGTGGTGAGAGTAGATGTTGTCATGTGGTGTTTGAGTTGGTTTGGCCATGTGATGAGTGTGGTGGGCTTGGTCCTTTTGTATTGGTTTTCGCCCAAGTTTTCATAATTAACTTGGAAACAATCTAGTTTCAAAAAAAAAACTTGGAAACAATCTTCTTACTAATTAATGAAAATTGTAAAGCTTTTTCCTCGTGTTTATAAAAATAATAATGTAGTATTTGTTTCAAAGTTGTCACTGTGTGAACACCAAAGTTGTCGCTCGATTTTGACTGTGAAGGTCGAACGATGATGGGTGGTAGGCATAAGCACTGGACGAGTGAGGAGCACTGAGCAGCGAGTGGTGCCGGCCATCTTGCGTCCTGCACGTTCACCATCCACGGTCGTGGCTTATCAGATCGCTACCGCTACACCCCGGCCTGCGTTACCACTCACCAGAGAAGAAGGCTAGCTTCTGGCATCCATCGAAGCCGTACGCGGACAACTGGTACATGTTGTTGCACTAGCGGGTGGCCATCGCCGTCCGCCGTCCGTCGTCTGTGAACCAATTCTCTTGCTGTGGCCGAGGTAGCAGGACCAGCAGTGTCCACTGTCCACCAGTGCTGTGCTTTTCGGCGTCCAGGGAAGCCGTACGTGCCAAACTTGTGCTGCGCGACGGCGTTTTCTTGTCTCGATCGATCGTACTCCTACGCCTTCTCGAACGCTATGGCTGTGGCCGTCTTCCAGATGCTTCATAGCTTCTCCTTCCACGCTTCCAGCGTACAGCAAGTAAGCCTGCCTGATCTACTCGCAGTGTCTTGTTGTACGTACGGGCACGGGCACGGCCATGGCACGCCCGCTACACTTCGTCCTGGTGCCGCTCCTGGCGCAGGGCCACGTGATCCCCGTGCTCGACCTGGCGCGCCTCATCGCCGGCCGCGCCGGCGCGCGCGCCACCGTCGTCCTCACGCCTGTCACCGCCGCGCGCAGCAGGGCCGTCCTGGACCACGCGCTCCGCGAGGGGCTCGCGGTCGACCACGTCGAGCTCCCGTTCCCGGGGCCGCCGCTGGGGCTGCCCGAGGGGTGCGAGAGCCACGACATGGTCAGGGAGATGTCCCATTTCACGCTTTTCTACGACGCCGTCTGGCTGCTCGCCGCCCCGCTGGAGGCGTACCTCCGGGCGCTGCCGCGCCGGCCGGACTGCCTCGTCGCCGACACCTGCAACCCCTGGACGGCCGACGTCGCGCGCCGGCTTGACATCCCACGGTTCGTCTTCCACGGCCCGTCCGCGTTCTTCCTCCTGGCGCAGCGTAGCCTGGCCACGCACGGCGTCCACGACGACAGCGCCGGCGGCGACTTCGAGCCGTTCGAGGTGCCGGAGTTTCCCGTGCGCGTCGTCACCAACAAGGCGACGTCGCTTGGGTTCTTCCATTTTCCGGGGCTGGAGAAGCAAAGGCGTGAGACACTGGACGCCGAGGCCACCGCCGACGGCTTCGTCTTCAACACGTGCGCGGCCTTCGAGAGCGCCTACATCAAGGGATACGGAGAGGCGCTCGGCCGGAAGGCGTGGGCGGTCGGGCCGCTCTGCCTTCTGGACCTCGACGCGGAGACGACGGCCGGAAGAGGCAACCGCGCGGCCGTCGACGCCGGCTTGGTCGTCTCCTGGCTTGACGGCCGGGCGCACCAGTCCGTGCTCTACGTCAGCTTCGGCAGCATGGCCCGCCTCTTCCCGTCGCAGGTCGTCGAGCTCGCCGCCGGCCTGGAATCGTCGAATCGGCCGTTCATCTGGGTGACCAAGGAGACCGACGACCTCGACGCCGGGTTCGAAGAGCGCGTGGAGGGCCGCGGCCTGGTCATCCGCGGGTGGGCGCCGCAGATGACCATCCTGTCGCACCCGGCGGTGGGCGGCTTCCTGACGCACTGCGGGTGGAACTCGACGCTGGAGTCCATCTCCCACGGCGTGCCGATCCTGACATGGCCGCACTTCGCCGACCAGTTCCTGAACGAGACGCTGGTCGTGGACGTGCTCGGCGCCGGCGTCCGTGTGGGCGTTAAGGTGCCGGCCATGCACGTGTTCCTGAACCCCGAGGCGCATGCGAAACAGGTCGGGAGAGACGACGTCAAGAGGGCACTGACGGAGCTAATGGATGAGGGGTCGGGAATACGGGCGAGGGCAAAGGAGCTCGCGACGATGGCAAGGGAGGCCATGGCGGAGGGCGGGTCGGCGGACCGCGATCTGGCGGGTATGGCTCGCCACGTCGGGGAGCTCGCGCAGAGGAAGGAGCAGGGGCGTGCCCGAGCTTGGAAGCGAGAAGCAAATTAACGGATGGCCAAGGCAAACTTCCCGTGGGAGTATATAGCATCTTAAATGGCGTGATGATCTTTATACACTAATCGGCATCCGACCTTCGCATATTTAATGAATTATTAGTAAATCATCGTATAGATTCATCGTTGTAAGACACGTTAAATCAAACCTGGCAGAAAACCAAACAAAAGCCTGAGGAACATGTTTGAGTTTTCTTTTCTTCTTTTTAACGAAAATGACCTGAAGTTGTATGAGAAATTCTACGGTAGTACAGAACACCCCATAAGTAATTAAAATTACAACAAGATCCTTAGATCACACGATGACCACAACTCTCGCCGGAGCAAGTTGAAGGTGCATCGCCGCTCCGTAGTCGGAGCCAGTATCCTTGTCAAGATGACCATGGCAACCGATAAGTCTTCGAAATTCGGTCGCAAAAGACCAACACCCGAGAAAACCGTTGTCGTTGAGGAATCTTCGTCGAAAACCAGAGATCCATCACTCTGAAACACAAGCCCAGCGCTGCCGATTGAGGACTCATCGACGCAATGATGAAGGGGGAGGGGACGATGACACTCACATCGGCTGGTCAGAGACACCGCTTCGCCTACCAGCCAAAGGATCCAACAACTCGCACGATCCAGATATTCACGAGGAGCAAAATCTCCACAAGACAGACGATGCCACCAACGGAGGAGGGAGCCGATTGACCGTCTGATCCATAGATCGGCGGGAGAAGAACATCGTCCTCAAGCCGGCAACAACAACACCGGCGAGGGGAAGAAAAGTTCATCGACACCTATTAGCATGGGATCTAGTTTTCAAAGATCACGATGCGAGAAATCCAGCGGTGAACCATTTTGAATAAACGAATCTACAGGAAAAAAAATCGGGTTACGAGAAGTGGCGCACATGCAATGCGCCTCTTGTTAGCGCCAGAGAAGGTGGAGAGTGAACTTTGCAAGGAATAACTAGTGATTTCACCGGAACCGGAAGCCAGATTTGGGAGTTGAGGATTTCGTAGACGAGGAGAACATCCTAACAGGATGTCAAACATACTCCCTCCGTTCTTTGTTTAAAGTCAAACTTCCTAAAGTTTGATCAATTTCATAGGAAAAAATATTAACATTCACAATCCAAATTTATATCATTAGATGCATCATAAAATTATTTTTCATGCTATATAACTCTAGTATTATAGATGTTGACATTTTCTAATATGAACTTGGTTAAATAATGTATGTCTTGACTTCAAACAAACCTCATATACAGAGCGGAAATAAAGGGACAGAGTATATAGTAGATCATAATTCTAGTTCCAAAGGTGGACCGCTAATATTAACCAGATTCAATTACAAACCAAGCAGCTTCAATATGGTCCATCACATGAATCAAACGTTACTAGGTACTCCAGGAAACAGAGTATTGCGATCGGTAAGAACAATCTCACAGCTCTCAAGACCAGCAACTAAGTTCCAGCACAACTATCAGCCCAAGTCAAGTTAGCCATCCTCTTCCACTTCTCCTTTTCTAGTTTGGCCTGCTGCTAGCATGCGATCACATCACAAGAAAGAAATACATTAACAACAATGCATATGGCATTAATAAAGTTTGGGAGAAATACTATCTTCTGGCCATATGTGAAAGTCTACCGACCAGTGACGCTCAGTTCAAGGATGTCAAAGTTACTATAAGCACTCGAACAAATGTCGATATGATTAGGAGCATGCTTCAGCTTCAAAAGCAAATAGCATTTCACAAGTTGTCCTTCCTCTATTTCCATTCAAACAAGGGAATGATGTTAATGCATCCAATAAGACCTTTTCGACTCCCGACAAGATTCTTTTTTTTTTTTGAGGAATCACCAGGGGGAGAGGATCCCCACCTGAATTATATTGCTCAAAAGTCAAAACCCCAGCCAAAGCCGAGGTGAATGTTTTACAGGGTTACGGCAAGCCGTGAGGAGAGGTACGCCAGCCAAGACCTAGCTGACCCCTTATCTACCGGTACATGGAACCGGTGAGTCCAAAGTTCAAAGTCAGTACAAATGTTTGTGATGGTAAGAAGAGCAGAGTGATCTTCATTCCTGAAAACCGCCGCGTTCCTAGAGTCCCAAATTTTCCACAATATTGCAAGGAGCACTTCCAGCCAAATGGAGGAGTCGAGGCCAGGGGGAAGCATAGCAAGCCAAATGTCCTGCAGTCTGTCAGTCGGAGCGATTCCTAACTACAACCAGACGAGGTTTGCTTTCGGGCATCGGAGGAAGAGATGGTTTGTATCTTCAGAGCTAGCAGGGCACCTGGGGCACTTTGCATCTGGTCCAATGTGCTTATGAAACAGGTTTGCTTTGGTGTTTAGACGGCCATTAAAAAGCAGCCATGCAAAGAGCTTCAGCTTTGGGTGAGCCTTGGAGCACCAAATTAAAGGAGCATGAGTGATCTCCTGATCCTCCTGAGTGAGTAGCTTGTAGGCAGCTTTGGAGGAGAAGGCCGTGCCGTGGATGAGGTGCCTCTCGTCGGGGCTCGTGGATAAAGAGAAATCCTGCAACAACAACAGTACCTGTTCCAGCTCGCGCGAGGCGGCCGAGGTTAGCCGGTCCGTTAGGTTTGTAAGTAGCCCATACTGCATGGCATGAAAGACGAGGATGTGCTTATCTGAGGAGTGAGAGTAAAGACTAGGAAAAAGCGAAGCTAGCGGTGCATGAGCAAGCCAAGTGTCGTGCCAGAAAAAGGTTCTCAGCCCGTTGTTAGTGAGGACGAAGGTGATAGAGGATAGGGTAGCTAGTTGGGCTTGCACCGCTTTGGTTAGGTAGGAGGGATTTTTGCAGGAGGCTATGTGGGGGATGCTGTGTAGGTGGACTCTGTTTAACCAGGCTATCCAAGGTAACTCTTGGTGGGAGGTGGCGGATAGGAATTTATAGGCAAACTTCATAAGCAAGCAGTCATTTTGTAAAGCTAAATTTTTGATGTCTAGACCACCGAACTCTTTTGGTTTACAGATGTTAGACCAAGCAATAAGACACTGAGCACCCGAACAGGACTCATCAGCAGCCCAAAAAACGCACGTCTAATAGCGTCGAGCTTTTTGATTATTTCTTTTGGCAGTTTGAACACGGACATGAAGTAGGTGGCCAGCGAGTCAAGCACAGAGGAGATGAGGACCAGGCGGCCTGGGCGAGAGAGTAGCTTAGCACACCAGCAAGGAAGGTAACTAACACAGTTCGTGATGATTGGCTGGAAGGCTGCGGTAGTAAGTTTAATGGGGGAGAGAGGTAGACCCAAGTAGGTTTGAGGAAAGCAGGAAACTGTTGGAAATATGCCCTAGAGGCAATAATAAATTGGTTATTATTATATTTCCTTGTTCATGATAATCGTTTATTATCCATGCTAGAATTGTATTGATAGGAAACTCAGATACATGTGTGGATACATAGACAACACCATGTCCCTAGTAAGCCTCTAGTTGACTAGCTCGTTGATCAATAGATGGTTACGCTTTCCTGACCATGGACATTGGATGTCGTTGATAACGGGATCACATCATTAGGAGAATGATGTGATGGACAAGACCCAATCCTAAGCCTAGCACAAGATCATGTAGTTCGTATGCTAAAGCTTTTCTAAATGTCAAGTATCATTTCCTTAGACCATGAGATTGTGCAACTCCCGGATACCGTAGGAGTGCTTTGGGTGTGCCAAACGTCACAACGTAACTGGGTGGCTATAAAGCTACACTACAGGTATCTCCGAAAGTGTCTGTTGGGTTGGCACGAATCGAGACTGGGATTTGTCACTCCGTGTAAACGGAGAGGTATCTCTGGGCCCACTCGGTAGGACATCATCATAATGTGCACAATGTGATCAAGGAGTTGATCACGGGATGATGTGTTACGGAACGAGTAAAGAGACTTGCCGGTAACGAGATTGAACAAGGTATCGGGATACCGACGATCGAATCTCGGGCAAGTATCATACCGCTAGACAAAGGGAATTGTATACGGGATTGATTAAGTCCTTGACATCGTGGTTCATCCGATGAGATCATCGTGGAATATGTGGGAGCCAACATGGGTATCTAGATCCCGCTGTTGGTTATTAACCGGAGAGTTGTCTCGGCCATGTCTGCATGACTCCCGAACCCGTAGGGTCTACACACTTAAGGTTCGATGACGCTAGGGTTATAGGGAAAGTATGTACGCGGTTACCGAATGTTGTTCAGAGTCCCGGATGAGATCCCGGACGTCACGAGGAGTTCCGGAATGGTCCAGAGGTAAAGATTGATATATAGGAAGTATGGTTTTGGCCACCGGAAGTGTTCCGGGCATCACCGGTAGTGTACCGGGACCACCGGAGGGGTCCGTGGGTCCACCAGGTGGGGCCACCAGCCCCGGAGGCTTACATGGGCCAGTAGTGGGAAGGTACCAGCCCCTAGGTGGGCTGGGGAGCCTCCCACCAAGGCCCAAGGCGCCTCCAAGAGGGGAAGGGGGCAAACCCTAGGGCAGATGGGCCCTAAGGCCCACCCCAGGTGCGCCTCCCCCTCTCCCCCTTGTGGCCGCCACCCAGATAGGATTTGGGGGCTGCCGCCACCCCTAGGGAGGGAACCCTAGGTGGGGGCGCAGCCCCTCCCCTTCCCCTATATATACTTGAGGTATTGGAGGCTGCAAGACACACGAGATCCTCTCCCTCTTGGCGCAGCCCTACCTCTCTTCCTCCTCGTCTCTCGTAGTGCTTGGCGAAGCCCTGCTAGAGTCCCGTGCTCCTCCACCACCACCACACCGTCGTGCTGCTGCTGGATGGAGTCTTCCCCAACCTCTCCTTCTCCCCTTGCTGGATCAAGGCGTAGGAGACATCACCGTGCTGTACGTGTGTTGAACACGGAGGTGCCGTCCGTTCGGCACTAGGATCATCGGTGATTTGGATCACGACGAGTACGACTCCATCAACCCCGTTCACTTGAACGCTTCCGCTTAGCGATCTACAAGGGTATGTGGATGCACTCTCCTTCCCTTCGTTGCTAGATTACTCCATAGATTGATCTTGGTGATGCGTAGAAAATTTTGAATTTCTGCTACGTTCCCCAATAGTGGCATCATGAGCTAGGTCTATGCGTAGTTACTATGCACGAGTAGAACACAAAGTAGTTGTGGGCGTCGATATTGTCAATTATCTTGCCGTTACTAGTCTTATCTTGATTCGGCGGCATCGTGGGATGAAGCGGCCCGGACCAACCTTACACGTACGCTTACGTGAGACCGGTTCCACCGACTGACATGCACTAGTTGCATAAGGTGGCTGGCGGGTGTCTGTCTCTCCCACTTTAGTCGGATCGGATTCGATGAACAGGGTCCTTATGAAGGGTAAATAGAAATTGGCAATTCACGTTGTGGTTTTGGCGTAGGTAAGAAACGTTCTTGCTTGAAACCTATAGCAGCCACGTAAAAACTTGCAACAACAATTAGAGGACGTCTAACTTGTTTTTGCAGCAAGTGTTTTGTGATGTGATATGGCCAAAAGATATGATGAATGATATATATGTGATGTATGAGATCATGTTCTTGTAATAGGAATCACGACTTGCATGTCGATGAGTATGACAACCGGCAGGAGCCATAGGAGTTGTCTTTATTTTTTGTATGACCTGCGTGTCATTGAGAAACGCCATGTAAATTACTTTACTTTATTGCTAAATGTGTTAGCCATAGTAGTAGAAGTAATAGTTGGCGAGCAACTTCATGGAGACACGATGATGGAGATCATGATGATGGACATCATGGTGTCATGCCAGTGACAAGATGATCATGGAGCCCCAAGATGGAGATCAAAGGGGCTATATGATATTGGCCATATCATGTCACTATTATTTGATTGCATCTGATGTTTATCATGTTTTTGCATCTTGTTTACTTAGAACGACGGTAGTAAATAAGATGATCCCTCGTAATAATTTCAAGAAAGTGTTCCCCCTAACTGTGCACCGTTGCGACAGTTCGTTGTTTCGAAGCACCACGTGATGATCGGGTGTGATAGATTCCAACGTTTACATACAACGGGTGTAAGACAGATTTACACATGCAAACACTTAGGTTGACTTGACGAGCCTAGCATGTACAGACATGGCCTCGGAACACAGAAGACCGAAAGGTCGAACATGAGTCATATAGAAGATACGATCAACATGAAGATGTTCACCGATGTTGACTAGTCCGTCTCACGTGATGATCGGACACGGCCTAGTTGACTCGGATCATGTAATCACTTAGATGACTAGAGGGATGTCTATCTGAGTGGGAGTTCATAAGATGAACTTAATTATCCTGAACATAGTCAAAAGGTCTTCGCAAATTATGTCGTGGCTCGCGCTTCAGTTCTACTATTTAGATATGTTCCTGGAGAAAATTTAGTTGAAAGTTGATAGTAGCAATTATGCGAACTAGGTCCGTAAACTGAGGATTGTCCTCATTGCTTCATAGAAGGCTTGTGTCCTTAATGCACCGCTCAGTGTGCTGAACCTCGAACGTCGTCTGTGGATGTTTCGAACATCTGACATACACATTTTGATAACTACGTGATAGTTCAGTTAAACGGTTTAGAGTTGAGGCACCGAAGACATTTTGAAACGTCGCGAAACACATGAGATGTTTCGAGTGCTGAAATTGGGATTTCAGGCTCGTGCCCACGTCAAGAGGTATAAGACCTCCGACGATTTTCTTAGCCTGCAAACTAAGGGAGAAAAGCTCAATTGTTGAGCTTGTGCTCAGATTGTCTGAGTACAACAATCATTTGAATCGAGTGGGAGTTGATCTTCTAGATGAGATAGTGATGTTTCTCCGAACTTATTACCACCAAGCTGCTAGAGCTTCGTGATGAACTATAATATATCAGGGACATATATGATGATCCTTGAGATATTCGCGATGTTTGACACCACAAAAGTAGAAATCAAGAAGGAGCATCAATTGTTGATGGTTGGTGAAACCACTAGTTTCAAGAAGGGCAAGGGCAAGAAGGGATACTTCATGAAACGGCAAATCAGCTGCTACTCTAGTGAAGAAACCCAAGGTTGAACCCAAACCCGAGACTAAGTGCTTCTGTAATAAGGGAAACAGCCACTGGAGCAGAATTACCCTAGATACTTGGTAGATGAGAAGGCTGGCAAGGTCAATAGAAGTATATTGGATATACATTGTGTTAATGTGTACTTTACTAGTACTCCTAGTAGCACCATGGTATTAGATACCGGTTCGGTTGCTAAGTGTTAGTAAACTCGAAATAAAAGGTTGCAGAGTAAACGGAGACTAGCTAAAGGTGAGCTGGCGATATGTGTTGGAAGTTTTTCTCAAGCTTGATGTGATCAAGCATCGCACGCTCCCTCTACCATCGAGATTGGTGTTTGCATTGAGCATAGACATGATTGAATTATGTCTATCGCATTACGGTTATTCATTTAAGGAGAATAATGGTTACTCTGTTTATTTGAATAATACCTTCAATGTTCTTGCACCTAAAATGAATGGTTTATTGAATCTCGACCGTAGTGATACACATGTTCATGCCAAAAGATATAAGATAGTAATGATAGTACCACCTACTTGTGGCACTGCCACGTAAGTCATATCGGTATAAAACGCATGAAGAAGCTTGATGGATCTTTGGGATAACTCGTTTTTGAAAAGTTTGAGACATGTGAACCATGTCTATTGGTGTATATGCATGAAGAAACTCCATGCAAATGGACCGTTTGGACTCACTTGATTTTGAATCACTTGAGACATGCAAATCATACCACATAGGCAAGATGACTGAAAGCCTCGTTTTCAGTAAAATGGAACTAGAAAGCAACTTGTTGGAAGTAATACATTTTGATGTGTGCAGTCCAATGAGTGCTGAGGCGTGTAGTGGATATCGTTATGTTCTTACTTCACAGATGATTTGAGTAGATGTTGAGTATATTTACTTGATGAATCACGAGTCTGAATTATTGAAAGGTTCAAGTAATTTCAGGGTGAAGGTGAGAGATTGTCGTGACAAGAGGATAAAAATATCTATGATATGATCATAGAGATGAATATCTGAATTACGAGTTTGGCACAGAATTAAGACATTGTCAAAATTGTTTCAGAACTAATACAGCCTGAAACACCATAGTATGATGGTGTGTCCGAACATCATAACTGCACCCTATTGGATGTGATGCATACCATGATGTCTCTTATCGATTTACCATGATAGTTTATGGGTTAGGCATTAGAGACAACCACATTCACTTTAAATAGGGCACCACGTAATTCCGATGAGATGACACCGTATGAACTATGGTTTAGAGAAACCTAAGCTGTCATTTCTTAAAAGTTTGGGGCTGCAACGCTTATGTGAAAAAGTTTCATGTGTTGGGGAACGTAGTAATTTCAAAAAAATTCCTACGCACACGCAAGATCATGGTGATGCATAGCAACGAGAGGGGGAGAGTGTGATCTATGTACCCTTGTAGATCGACAACGGAAGCGTTAACTTGGTTGATGTAGTCGTACGTCTCCACGGCCCGACCGATCAAGCACCGAAACTACGGCACCTCCGAGTTCTAGCACGCGTTCAGCTCGATGACGATCCCCGGACTCCGATCCAGCAAAGTGTCGGGGAAGAGTACCGTCAGCACGACGGCGTGGTGACGATCTTGATGTGCTACCGTCGCAGGGCTTCGCCTAAGCATCGCTACAATATTATCGAGGACTATGGTGGAAGGGGGCACCGCACACGGCTAAGAATATGATCACGTGGATCAACTTGTGTATCTAGGGGTGCCCCCTGCCCCCGTATATAAAGGAGCAAGGGGAGGAGGCCGGCCGGCCCTATAGGCGCACCAAGGAGGAGTCCTCCTCCTAGTAGGAGTAGGACTCCTACTAGGAGGGGGAAGGAAGTGGGGAGGGAGAGGGAAAGGGGGGCGCCGCCCCCCCCCCCTCCTCTCCTAGTCCAATTCGGACCAGGGGGGAGGAGGCGCGCCGCCCACCTTTGGCTGCCCCTCTCTCTCCACTAAGGCCCATATGGCCCATTACTTCTCCCGGGGGTTCCGGTAACCCTCCGGCTCTCCGGTTTTCTCCGAAATCACCCGGAACACTTCCGGTGTCCGAATATAGCCGTCCAATATATCAATCTTTATGTCTCGACCATTTCGAGACTCCTCGTCATGTCCGTGATCACATCCGGGACTCCAAACTAACTTCGGTACATCAAAACTCATAAACTCATAATATAACTGTCATCGAAACCTTAAGCGTGCGGACCCTACGGGTTCGAGAACAATGTAGACATGACCGAGACACGTCTCCAGTCAATAACCAATAGCGGAACCTGGATGCTCATATTGGCTCCCACATATTCTACGAAGATCTTTATCGGTCAGACCGCATAACAACATACGTTGTTCCCTTTGTCATCAGTATGTTACTTGCCCGAGATTCGATCGTCGGTATCTTAATACCTAGTTCAATATCGTTACCGGCAAGTCTCTTTACTCGTTCCGTAATACATCATCTCACAACTAACTCATTAGTTGCAATGCTTGAAAGGCTTATGTGATGTGCATTACCGAGAGGGCCCAGAGATACCTCTCCGATAATCGGAGTGACAAATCCTAATCTCGAAATACACCAACCCAACATGTACCTTTGGAGACACCTGTAGAGCTCCTTTATAATCACCCAGTTACGTTGTGACGTTTGGTAGCACACAAAGTGTTCCTCCGGCAAACGGGAGTTGCATAATCTCATAGTCATAGGAACATGTATAAGTCATGAAGAAAGCAATAGCAACATACTAAACGATCGGGTGCTAAGCTAATGGAATGGGTCATGTTAATCACATCATTCTCCTAATGATGTGATCCCGTTAATCAAATAACAACTCTTTTGTTTATGGTTAGGAAACATAACCATCTTCGATTAACGAGCTAGTCAAGTAGAGGCATACTAGTGACACTCTGTTTGTCTATGTATTCATACATGTATTATGTTTCCGGTTAATACAATTCTAGCATGAATAATAAACATTTATCATCATATAAGGAAATAAATAATAACTTTATTATTGCCTCTAGGGCATATTTCCTTTAGTCTCCCACTTGCATTAGAGTCAATAATCTAGTTCGCATCGCCATGTGATTTAACAGCAATAGTTCACATCACCATGTGATTAACACCCATAGTTCACATCGATATGTGATCAACACCCAAAGGGTTTACTAGAGTCAGTAATCTAGTTCACATCGCTATGTGATTAACACCCAAAGAGTACTAAGGTGTGATCATGTTTTGCTTGTGAGATAATTTTAGTCAACGGGTCTGTCACATTCAGATTCGTGAGTATTTTGCGAATTTCTATGTCAACAATGCTCTGCACGGAGCTACTCTAGCTTATTGCTCCCACTTTCAATATGTATCTAGATCGAGACTTAGAGTCATCCAGATCTGTGTCAAAACTTGCATCGATGTAACTTTTTACGACGAACCTTTTTGTCACCTCCATAATTGAGAAATATTTCCTTATTCTACTAAGGATAATTTTGACCGCTGTCCAGTGATCTACTCTTAGATCACTATTGTACTCCCTTGCTTAACACAGTGTAGGGTATACAATAGATCTGGTACACAGCATGGCATACTTTATAGAACCTATGGCTGAGGCATAGGGAATGACTTTCATTCTATTTCTATCTTCTGCCGTGGTCGGGCTTTGAGTCTTACTCAATTTCACACCTTGCAACACAGGCAAGAACTCTTTCTTTGACTGTTCCATTTTGAACTACTTCAAAATCTTGTCAAGGTATGTACTCATTGAAAAAACTTATCAAGCGTCTTGATCTATCTCTATAGATCTTGATGCTCAATATGTAAGCAGCTTTACCGAGGTCTTTCTTTGAAAAACTCCTTTCAAATATTCCTTTATGCTTTCTAGAAAATTATACATTATTTCCGATCAACAATATGTTGTTCACATATACTTATCAGAAATGTTGTAGTGCTCCCACTCACTTTCTTGTAAATACAGGCTTCACCGTAAGTCTATATAAAACTATATGCTTTGATCAACTTATCAAAGCGTATATTCCAACTCCGAGATGCTTGCACCAGTCCATAGATGGATCGTTGGAGCTTGCATATTTTGTTAACACCTTTAGGATTGACAAAACCTTCTGGTTGCATCATATACAACTCTTCTTTAAGAAATCCATTAAGGAATGCAGTTTTGTTTATCCATTTGCCAGATTTCATAAAATGCGGCAATTGCTAACATGATTTGGACAGACTTAAGCATATATACGAGTGAGAAAATCTCATTGTAGTCAACACCTTGAACTTGTCGAAAACCTTTTGCGACAATTCTAGCTTTGTAGATAGTAACACTACTATCAGCGTCCGTCTTCCTCTTGAAGATCCATTTATTTTCTATGGCTTGCCTATCATCGGGCAAATCCATCAAAGTCCATACTTTGTTCTCATACATGGATCATATCTCAGATTTTATGTCCTCAAACCATTTCACGGAATCTGGGCTCATCATCGCTTCCTCATAGTTCGCAAGTTCGTCATGGTCTAGTAACATGACTTCCAGAACAGGATTACTGTACCACTCTGGTGCGGATCTCACTCTAGTTTACCTACGAGATTCGGTAGTAACTTGATCTGAAGTTACATGATCATCATCATTAGCTTCCTCACTAATTGGTGTAGTAGTCACAGGAACAGATTTCTGTGATGAACTACTTTCCAATAAGGGAGCAGGTACAGTTACCTCATCAAGTTCTACTTTCCTCCCACTCACTTCTTTCGAGAGAAACTCCTTCTCTAGAAAAACTCCGAATTTAGCAACAAAAGTCTTGCCTTCGGATTTGTGATAGAAGGTGTACCCAACAGTCTCCTTTGGGTATCCTATGAAGACATATTTCTCCGATTTGGGTTTGAGCTTATCAGGATGAAACTTTTTCATATAAGCATCACAATCCCAAACTTTAAGAAACGACAACTTTGGTTTCTTGCCAAACCACAGTTCAGATTGTGTCGTCTCAACGGACTTAGATGGTGCCCTTTTAAACGTGAATGCAGCTGTCTTTAATGCATAACCCCAAAACGATAGTGGTAGATCGATAAAAGACATCATAGATCGCACCATATCTAATAAAGTACGGTTATAATGTTCGGACACACCATTATGCTGTGGTGTTCCAGGTGGCGTGAGTAGTAAAACTATTTCACATTGTTTTAACTGAAGGCCAAACTCGTAACTCAAATATTTTACCTCTGCGATCATATCGTAGAAACTTTTATTTTCTTGTTACGATGATTCTCCACTTCACTCTGAAATTCTTTGAACTTTTCAAATATTTCAGACTTGTGTTTCATTAAGTAGATATACCCATATCTGCTCAAATCATCTGTGAAGGTCAGAAAATAATGATACCCGCCGCGAGCCTTAACACTCATCGGATCTCATACATCAGTATGTATTATTTCCAATAAGTCAGTTGCTCGCTCCATAGTTCTGGAGAACGGCGTTTTAGTCATCTTGCTCATGAGGCATGGTTCACAAGCATCAACTGATTCATAATCAAGTGATTTCAAAAACCCATTAGCATGGAGTTTCTTCCTGCGCTTTACACCAATATGACCTAAACGGCAGTGCCACAAATAAGTTGCACTATCATTATTAACTTTGCATCTTTTGGTTTCAATATTATGATTACGTGTATCACTACGATCGAGATCCAACGAACTATTTTCATTGGGTGCGTAACCATATAAGGTTTTATTCATGTAAACAGAACAACAATTTATTCTCTTACTTAAATGAATAACCGTATTACAATAAACATGATCAAATCATATTCATGCTCAATGCAAACACCAAATAACACTTATTCAGGTTCAACACTAATCCCGAAAGTATAGGGAGTGTGCGATGATGATCATATCAATCTTGGAACCACTTCCAACACACATCGTCACTTCACCCTTAACTAGTCTCTGTTTATTCTGCAATTCCCGTTTCGAGTTACTAATCTTAGCAACTGAACTAGTATCAAATACTGAGGGGTTGCTATAAACACTAGTAAAGTACACATCAATAACATGTATATCAAATATACTTATGTTCACTTTGCCATCCTTCTTATCTGTCAATCACTTGGGGTAGTTTCGCTTCCAGTGACCAGTCCCTTTGCAGTAGAAACACTTAGTCTCAGGCTTAGGACCAGACTTGGGCTTCTTCACTTGAGCAGCAACTTGCTTGTTGTTCTTCTTGAAGTTCTCCTTCTTCCCTCTGCCCTTTTCTTGAAACTAGTGGTCTTGTCTACCATCAACACTTGATGTTTTTCTCGATTTCTACCTTCGTCAATTTCCGCATTACGAAGAGCTTGGGAATCGTTTCCGTTATCCCTTGCATATCATAGTTCATCACGAAGTTCTACTAACTTGGTGATGGTGACTAGAGAATTCTGTCAATCACTATCTTATCTGGAAGATTAACTCCCACTTGATTCAAGCGATTGTAGTACTCAGACAATCTGAGCACATGCTCACTAGTTGAGCGATTCTCCTCCATCTTTTAGCTATAGAACTTGTTGGAGACTTCATATCTCCCAACTCGGGTATTTGCTTGAAATATTAACTTCAACTCCTGGAACATCTCATATGCTCCATGACGTTCAAAACATCTTTGAAGTCCCGATTCTAAGCCATTAAGCATGGTGCACTAAACTATCAAGTAGTCATCATATTGAGCTAGCCAAATGTTCATAACATCTGCATCTGCTCCTACAATAGGTCCATCACCTAGCGGTGCATCAAGGACATAATTCTTCTGTGCAGCAATGAGGATAAACCTCAGATCACGGATCCAATCCGCATCATTGCTACTAACATCTTTCAACACAAATTTCTCTAGGAACATATCAAAATAAACACAGGGAAGAAACAACGCGAGCTATTGATCTACAACATAATTTGCAAAATACTACCAGGACTAAGTTCATGATAAATTTAAGTTCAATTGATCATATTACTTAAGAACTCCCACTTAGATAGACATCCCTCTAATCCTCTAAGTGATTACGTGATCCAAATCAACTAAACCATGTCCGATCATCACGTGAGATGGAGTAGTTTCATTGGTGAACATCACTATGTTGATCATATCTACTATATGATTCACGCTCGACCTTTCGGTCTCCGTGTTCCGAGGCCATATCTGTATATGCTTGGCTCGTCAAGTATAACCCGAGTATTCCGCGTGTGCAACTGTTTTGCACCCGTTGTATTTGAACGTAGAGCCTATCACACCCGATCATCACGTGGTGTCTCAGCACGAAGAACTTTCGCAACGGTGCATACTCAGGGAGAACACTTCTTGATAATTAGTGAGAGATCATCTTATAGTGCTACCGTCAATCAAAGCAAGATAAGATGCATAAAAGATAAACATCACATGCAATCAATATAAGTGATATGATATGGCCATCATCATCTTGTGCTTGTGATCTCCATCTCCGAAGCACCGTCGTGATCACCATCGTCACCGGCGCGACACCTTGATCTCCATCGTAGCATCGTTGTCGTCTCGCCAATCTCATGCTTCCACGACTATCGCTACCGCTTAGTGATAAAGTAAAGCATTACAGCGCGATTGCATTGCATACAATAAAGCGGCAACCATATGGCTCCTGCCAGTTGCCGATAACTCGGTTACAAAACATGATCATCTCATACAATAAAATTTAGCATCATGTCTTGACCATATCACATCACAACATGCCCTGCAAAAACAAGTTAGACGTCCTCTACTTTGTTGTTGCAAGTTTTACGTGACTGCTACGGGCTTAAGCAAGAACCACTCTTACCTACGCATCAAAACCACAACGATAGTTTGTCAAGTTGGTGTTGTTTTAACCTTCGCAAGGACCGGGCGTAGCCACACTCGGTTCAACTAAAGTTGGAGAAACTATCACCCGCTAGCCACCTTTGTGCAAAGCACGTCGGGAGAACCAGTCTTGCGTAAGCGTACGCGTAATGTCGGTCCGGGCCGCTTCGTCCAACAATACCGCCGAACCAAAGTATGACATGCTGGTAAGCAGTATGACTTATATCGCCCACAACTCACTTGTGTTCTACTCGTGCATATAACATCAACACATAAAACCTAGGCTCGGATGCCACTGTTGGGGAACGTAGTAATTTCAAAAAAATTCCAACGCACACGCAAGATCATGGTGATGCATAGCAACGAGAGGGGGAGAGTGTGATCTACGTACCCTTGTAGATCGACAACGGAAGCGTTAACTTGGTTGATGTAGTCGTACGTCTCCACGGCCCGACCGATCAAGCACCGAAACTACGGCACCTCCGAGTTCTAGCACACGTTCAGCTCGATGACAATCCCCGGACTCCGATCCAGCAAAGTGTCGGGGAAGATTACCATCAGCACGACGGCGTGGTGACGATCTTGATGTACTACCGTCGCCAGGGCTTCGCCTAAGCACCGCTGCAATATTATCGAGGACTATGGTGGAAGGGGGCACCGCACACGGCTAAGAATATGATCACGTGGATCTACTTGTGTGTCTAGGGGTGCCCCCTGCCCCCGTATATAAAGGAGCAAGGGGAGGAGGCCGGCCGGCCCTATAGGCGCACCAAGGAGGAGTCCTCCTCCTAGTAGGAGTAGGACTCCTACTAGGAGGGGAAGGAAGTGGGGAGGGAGAGGGAAAGGGGGGCGCTGCCCCCCCCCCCCCTCTCCTAGTACAATTCGGACCAGAGGGAGGAGGCGCGCGGCCCACCTTTGGCTGCCCCTCTCTCTCTCCACTAAGGCCCATATGGCCCATTACTTCTCCCGGGGGGGTTCCGGTAACCCTCCGGCTCTCCGGTTTTCTCCGAAATCACCCAGAACACTTCCGGTGTCCGAATATAGCCGTCCAATATATCAATCTTTATGTCTCGACCATTTCGAGACTCCTCGTCATGTCCGTGATCACATCCGGGACTCCGAACTAACTTCGGTACATCAAAACTCATAAACTCATAATATAAATGTCATCGAAGCCTTAAGCGTGCGGACCCTACGGGTTCGAGAACAATGTAGACATGACCGAGACACGTCTCCAGTCAATAACCAATAGCGGAACCTGGATGCTCATATTGGCTCCCACATATTCTACGAAGATCTTTATCAGTCAGACCGCATAACAACATACGTTGTTCCCTTTGTCATCAGTATGTTACTTGCTCGAGATTCGATCGTCGGTATCTTAATACCTAGTTCAATCTCGTTACCGGCAAGTCTCTTTACTCGTTCCGTAATACATCATCTCACAACTAACTCATTAGTTGCAATGCTTGAAAGGCTTATGTGATGTGCATTACCGAGAGGGCCCAGAGATACCTCTCCGACAATCGGAGTGACAAATCCTAATCTCGAAATACGCCAACCCAACATGTACCTTTGGAGACACCTGTAGAGCTCCTTTATAATCACCCAGTTACGTTGTGACGTTTGGTAGCACACAAAGTGTTCCTCCGGCAAACGGGAGTTGCATAATCTCATAGTCATAGGAACATGTATAAGTCATGAAGAAAGCAATAGCAACATACTAAACGATCGGGTGCTAAGCTAATGGAATGGGTCATGTCAATCACATCATTCTCCTAATGATGTGATCCTGTTAATCAAATAACAACTCTTTTGTTTATGGTTAGGAAACATAACCATCTTCGATTAACGAGCTAGTCAAGTAGAGGCATACTAGTGACACTCTGTTTGTCTATGTATTCACACATGTATTATGTTTCCGGTTAATACAATTCTAGCATGAATAATAAACATTTATCATGATATAAGGAAATAAATAATAACTTTATTATTGCCTCTAGGGCATATTTCCTTCATCATGCTGATAAGCTCGAACCCAAAGCGGATAAATGCATCTTCATAGGACACCCAAAACAATTGGGTATACCTCATGTCTTAGATCCGAAAGCAATAAGGGATTGTTTCTAGAATCGGGTCCTTTCTCGAGAAAAAGTTTCTCTCGAAAGAATTGAGTGGGAGGATGGTGGAGACTTGATGAGGTTATTGAACCGTCTCTTCAACTAGTGTGTGGCAGGGCACAGGGAGTTGTTCCTGTGGCACCTACATCAATTGAAGTGGAAGCTTATGATAGTGATCATGAAACTTTAGATCAAGTCACTACCAAACCTCGTGGGATGACAAGGATGTGTACTACTTCAGAATGGTACGTAATCCTGTCTTGGAAGTCATGTTGCTGGACAACAATGAACCTACGAGCTATGGAGAAGCGACGGTGGGCCTGGATTCCAAAATGGCTCGAGGCCATATAATCTGAGAGAGGATCCATATATGAAAACAAAGTGTAGACTTTGGAAGAACTACTTGATGGTCGTAAGGCTGTTAGGTACATATGGATTTTAAAAGGAAGACGGACAATGATGGTAAGTATCACCATTAAGAAAGCTCGACTTGTCGTTAAGATGTTTTCCGACAAGTTCAAGGAGTTGACTACGATGAGACTTTCTCACTCGTAGCGATGCTAAGAGTCTGTTGGAATTATATTAGCGATTACTGCATTATTTATGAAATCTTGCAGATAGGATGTCAAAACATTGTTTCCTCGACGATTTTCTTGAGGAAAGGTTGTATGTGATACAACCGGAAGGTTTTGTCAATCCTGAAAGATGCTAACAAGTATGCAAAGCTCCAGCAATCCTTCTAAGGACTGGGGTAAGCATCTCGGAGTTGGAATGTATGCTTTGATGAGATGATCAAAGTTTTTGGGTGTATACAAAGTTTATGAGAAACTTGTATTTCCAAAGAAGTGAGTGGGAGCACTATAGAATTTCTGATGAGTATATGTTGTTGACATATTGTTGATCAGAAATGACGTAGAATTTCTGGAAAGCATATAGGGTTATTTGGAAAGTGTTTTCAATGAAAAGCCTGGATTAAGCTACTTGAACATTGAGCATCAAGATCTATAAGGATAGATCAAAACGCTTAATGGTACTTTCAAATGAGCACATACCTTGACATGATCTTGAAGGTGTTCAAGATGGATCAGTCAAAGAAGGAGTTCTTGCCTGAGTTGTAAGGTATGAAGTTAAGACTTAAAGCTCGACCGCGGCAGAAAAAAGAGGAAGGACGAAGGTCGTCCCCTATGCTTTTGTCATAGGCTCCATACGGTATGCCATGCTGAGTACCACACCTGATGTGTGCCTTGCCACATATTTGGCAAGAGGGTACAAAGGTGATCTAGGAGTAGATCACCAGATAGCAGTCTAAATTATCCTTAGAGGAATAAGGATATGTTTCTCGGTTATGGAGGTGATAAAGAGTTCGACGTAAGAGTTACGTCGATGCAAGCTTAACACCTATCCGGATAGCTCTGAGTAGAGATACCGGATACGTATAATGGAGCAACAATTTAGAATAGCTCCAAGTAGAACAGTTATTTGAAATGGCTCCAAATGTAGCGTAGTAATTGCATCTACAAGATGACATAGAAATTTGCGAAGTACATACGGATCTGAATGCTGCAGACCCGTTGACTGAACCCTCTCTCACAAGCATAACATGATCAAACCCAGAACTCTTGGGTGTTAGTCACATGGGGATGTGACCTTGAATGTTAACCACATATCGATGTGAACTGGATTATTGACTCTAGTGCAAGTGGGAGACTGTTGGAAATATGCCCTAGAGGCAATAATAAATTGGTTATTATTATATTTCCTTGTTCATGATAATCGTTTATTATCCATGCTAGAATTGTATTGATAGGAAACTCAGATACATGTGTGGATACATAGACAACACCATGTCCCTAGTAAGCCTCTAGTTGACTAGCTCGTTGATCAATAGATGGTTACGGTTTCCTGACCATGGACATTGGATGTCGTTGATAACGGGATCACATCATTAGGAGAATGATGTGATGGACAAGACCCAATCCTAAGCCTAGCACAAGATCATGTAGTTCGTATGCTAAAGCTTTTCTAAATGTCAAGTATCATTTTCTTAGACCATGAGATTGTGCAACTCCTGGATACCGTAGGAGTGCTTTGGGTGTGCCAAACGTCACAACGTAACTGGGTGGCTATAAAGGTACACTACAGGTATCTCCGAAAGTGTCTGTTGGGTTGGCACGAATCGAGACTGGGATTTGTCACTCCGTGTAAACGGAGAGGTATCTCTGGGCCCACTCGGTAGGACATCATCATAATGTGCACAATGTGATCAAGGAGTTGATCACGAGATGATGTGTTACGGAACGAGTAAAGAGACTTGCCGGTAACGAGATTGAACAAGGTATCGGGATACCAACGATCGAATCTCGGGCAAGTATTGTACCGCTAGACAAAGGGAATTGTATACGGGATTGATTAAGTCCTTGACATCGTGGTTCATCCGATGAGATCATCGTGAAACATGTGGGAGCCAACATGGGTATCCAGATCCCGCTGTTGGTTATTGACCGGAGAGTTGTCTCGGCCATGTCTGCATGACTCCCGAACCCATAGGGTCTACACACTTAAGGTTCGATGACGCTAGGGTTATAGGGAAAGTATGTACGCGGTTACCGAATGTTGTTCGGAGTCCCGGATGAGATCCCGAACGTCACGAGGAGTTCCGGAATGGTCCGGAGGTAAAGATTGATATATAGAAAGTATGGTTTTGGCCATCGGAAGTGTTCCGGGCATCACCGGTAGTGTACCGGGATCACCGGAGGGGTCCGGGGGTCCACCAGGTGGGGCCACCAGCCCCGGAGGTCTACATGGGCCAATAGTGGGAAGGGACCAGCCCCTAGGTGGGCTGGGGCACCTCCCACCAAGGCCCAAGGCGCCTCCAAGAGGGGAAGGGGGCAAACCCTAGGGCAGATGGGCCCTAAGGCCCACCCCAGGTGCGCCTCCCCCTCTCCCCCTTGTGGCCGCCACCCAAATGGGATCTGGGGGCTGCGGCCATCCCTAGGGAGGGAACCCTAGGTGGGGACGCAGCCCCTCCCCTTCCCCTATATATACTTGAGGTATTGGAGGCTGCAAGACACACGAGATCCTCTCCCTCTTGGCGCAGCCCTACCTCTCTTCCTCCTCGTCTCTCGTAGTGCTTGGCGAAGCCCTGCTGGAGTCCCGCGCTCCTCCACCACCACCACGCCGTCGTGCTGCTGCTGGATGGAGTCTTCCCCAACCTCTCCTTCTCCCCTTGCTGGATCAAGGCGTAGGAGACGTCACCGTGTTGTACGTGTGTTGAACACGGAGGTGCCGTCCGTTCGGCACTAGGATCATCGGTGATTTGGATCACGACGAGTACGACTCTATCAACCCCGTTCACTTGAACGCTTCCGTTTAGCGATCTACAAGGGTATGTGGATGCACTCTCCTTCCCTTCGTTGCTAGATTACTCCATAGATTGATCTTGGTGATGCGTAGAAAATTTTGAATTTCTGCTACGTTCCCCAACAAAAACCGTGCAGTCCAAGGCTTGTGCGATGTCAAGAGAGGTCGCCTCATCCAGGTTCATAGGGACGAAAGTTGTTTTGGAGAAGTTAATTCGCAGTCCTGTGGCTATTCCCAACAAGATTCTTATGTACTGATTTTCAAAACAAAAAAAATCTCATCTACTATTCCACTAACCTGTACTATTTTTGACATCTTTAGGCAGAGCATAAGTTAAGTCCTTTTAGACCCCGGCAAGATCCTCATCCACTACTCCGCTAGCCTACATCTGCTCAGATGAATGAAGAATGTATACAAGCTAGCCTTTACCAAAATTTGTTTCACCTAATATAACAAAGTATGCACGTTAGTGAGCTCAGAACGAAAAACATGAGACAGTTAACTTCAGTGAGTCATTCCATACATTCTACTGTCTTCAGAATCTGTGTCACCATACATGAGACAGTTAACTTCAGTTAATATGGTTCACCTAATATAACAAAAGCTGTGTCACCTAACATAACAAAATCTCACCGTCTTCAGAGTTCAGACTGACAGAGCGTTCCAGAGGACAAAATTATCAAGCATCCGAACAGCAAAAGGCTGGCAGAAAGCCAGACAGGTTATCATGCAGTTTCCTTCTAAGCTTCTTCATCGGTCTTTATTTTTTGCGTATATTCTTCCTCAGTCTTCTGATTCACATTCTCCGTCCATGCTTCCCTCATCATCATCATTCCTTTGTGTGCACCCTTCACTTCCTAGCTTCATCTTATTATCCTCCTTGCCATGAGATGCAGTACAAGTCAAATTCGCAACAGTGTTGATCCTGCTTATAGTAACACAACATGACGCATTACTATTACATATGCTTTCAAAGACCCTAAACAAGAACAAATAATATATACTCTTTTATGCACATACCTTGTACTAGATTTCTCTGCTCCATCAGCAGCAGCAGCAATGCTGTTCTTCCCATTAGCGCCAAGAGCTTCAGTGCGCATGTCCTGCAGAATGCAACAGGCTTCCTCCCGAATGGAAACAGACGCCGCTTCGTCACAGCCTAGATTGCTCAGATTCTCACGCAACAGCTTGGCTTCCTTTGCAGCACCCTGCTTGAAATATCGTTTTGTGACAAAATTTCAAGAAATGTGTACAGATCTGCCTATGAAAAGCCAGTGAAGGCAGAAAGGTCTGCATTTATGCACTTACCACCATGGCAGCGCCAGCAGCTGCGGCGACGGATCCAGACCCTTTGTACAACATAAGACTGATGGCATGCTCTCTGATCATGTTACCGGAGTTGTACCTCCCGCACATGGCCCTCTCGCACATCAACTCAGACTCTTTGCAGATACACTAGTTGAAACCAAAAGGTTTAATTTGTACTGTACTTAGTAAATGGAACAAGGACTGATACAGACTAAGTGGACATGAAAATACCACCAAAGCAGCGGCTGCGGCATATGCGCCAGAGTATTCGCACGCTCCGTCGATTATGTCCTGCGCACGCTGCTTGATTTTGTGGCTCAGAGCAGTCTCAGTGTCAGTTAATTTCATGAGAGAATTCCTTATTTAACACTATTTTAAATTTTGTTTCCTTATTTAACACTCAAAAACTTTTTCTTCCTTATCTAACAATGAGTTAAAATTTTATGCCCTTTATGACACTTTTATCCATTTTGAGCCTAAATGACACATAAAAAGACCCCTTTGCCCCTCATGTGATATATGTGTGTGTGAGGTGCAGTAGTATACACACAACATCAATGGGGCAGTAGCGCACACGCACGCATCGGCAGGAACACGCACACAGCAGCACACTGCACATAGGCACGCGCGCACACAACAGCGCACACGCACGCAGCAGCACAAACACGCACGTACACACGCACACACATACATGGCTATGTGTATTCTGTACGTGCAGCATAGACGTATGGGTATTCAGAATTGTATGCATACAACATACATCTGCTAGAGCCATAAGCCACGTACAGAGTACATGCTACTGCCGTGTATGGCCTTCGATGCATGCATGCAATTGTACGCGTGGGCAATTTTGCCATGCACTACGTACAAAGGCAATGATAGACCATATAATGTATGCATCCACTATATAATGTATCTAGACATACATATATTCTCCCTTGGAGATCCTGCACTAAAAGAAAACTCAGATATTTAAAATAGATTATGTGAGCTCCATAAGAAAATCCAACAATTAATAGTATAATAATTATTAATAAAAATGATAAAGAAATCATTGAACAGCACGTGCGCCCAAACATACCACTTGAGGGGCAAAAGGGTCTTTTCAAATGTCATTTAGGCTAAAAATGGACATAAGTGTTATAAAAGGTATAAAATTTAGACTCGTTGCTATATAGGGAAGAAACTATTTGTCGATGTCAAATAGGGCATAAAATTTAGACATAGTGTTAAATAAGGAATTCTCTCTATCATCTTGTCCCTCCCACACAGACCGATGAACTTGGCCTCCGTCTCCAGACACTTAAAAGCATCGGTTTGCAATTGATACAAGGAAATTGTTCGAAACTTTAGTTCATGTTTTCAGTTTTTGTTCACGAATTGAAGATATTCATAATTCCTTGGTGTTTCCAGAAAAGATTTAGAGTTCAAAAAATTGTTTGAAATTTTCAAAAATTGTTTGCCTTTTGCAAAAATTGTTCAATGTTTCCAAAAGGATTTTCGGTTTACAAATTTTGTTCACTTATTCAAAAAATGCCGTGCTTCCAAATTTGTTCGGGATTTCCTAAATTGTTCAACGTTTAAATTTTTTTAATTAAACTTGTTGTGCTTTCAAAAGTTGTATCTGTGAAAAAAAATGTTCCTACTTTTAAATATTACTCCCAAATGAAAAAAATGTTTACGTTTGCAAACAGTTTAGGAATTTCAGAAAATGTTCACGATTTCAGAAATTTTCAAAAATTGTTCGCGACTCTAAAAAATTGCTTAATTTTTGGAAAGAAAAATCGTGACTTTCCCAAAAGTGTTAAGTTTGATACTTTTGTTAGTTCTTGATGTTTTGCACTGCATATCAGTCAGATAGCTGTTTCGGTCGTAGTGGCTTTCCCCAACTACCCCGTACGCCGTCCCTGGTTCGATTCCTTAGCGAACGCTTGCTACAAGTTTTTTGCGATTTTCCAACCCTTTCTTTGCGTCGCACCACACTAGGCTGGCTTAAGTGGACTGCCCCCTGTGCGATTAGCCGACTACCTGCCATAAAGAGCGGCATATAGGGCACCCACGACCTTGCTCACGCGCGAGCCAACTTGGCCTGGCCCAACAGAAAGGAGAAGGGCTTGGGGCGTCCTTGGGTCGCACGATCGCTCCACCACCTGAGCCATTACCTTTTGCAAAAGTTCACGCATTTTTAAAAAAAAAATGAACAAGGAAAAAGAAAACCAAATAAAAGTTCATTGATGTTGAAAAAAGTTCACAAATTTGAAAAAAGTTCGTCAATTCTAAAAAAAGTTCATCAATTTTGAAAAAAAAGTTCATCGATTTGTGAAAAGTCCACGGATTTTAAAAAGAGCTCAGGAATTTAAGAATAGGAAAAAGGAAAGGAAAGGAAAAATAAAAGAAAAGAAAAATGATAAGAAAAAA
>NC_041388.1:631154960-631158133 GCF_002162155.2 Triticum dicoccoides | reverse complement strand
GGAATTCTGGAGAGTCGCCTGAGTACAGTCTGAAATCTCAAGGGTGTGGATGTAAAATTGGCATTCTGTAGAAAATGTTGTCTCATACTCCTACCAACAACAATTTCAGAACGGAGGGAGTAAATCATAACTTCAGTTCCAAAGGTGGACCGCTAATATTACCCAGATTTGATTACAAACCAAGCAGGTTCAAAATATGGTCCATCGCATCAATCCAACATTAAAATCCAACATTAACATCGCATCAATCCAACGTTAATACTGTGCATTACAAACCAACAAAGCAGAGAAAAACTACAACATTTTGATAGTTGTGCTGAGGGAGAAAATTTGCATATGGCATTACTAAAATCTTATCAATTGTTACTGTGGGAGAAAATACAATCTTCTGGCTAAGTCATCAATATATTATTATTAAACAAAGTCCACCGAACAGCAACACTCATTTAAAGGATGTCAAATTGGCACAAAAAACAAATTGTATCTACTATTCCACTAACCTACTATTTTTGACATCTTTAGGCAGAGCAATTACTAAGTCCTTCTGAACCCCGACAAGATGAATGAAGAATATATACAGGGCTTTATCAAAATGTGCTAACGGGCAACAATGTTAGCAAGCCTTTATCAATGAAGAATATATACAGCCTTAATCAAAATCTGTTTCACCTAATATAACAAACTTTTGAACCCCGATCTCAGAACGAGAAACACGAGACAGTAAATTTGAGTGGGTCATTCAATACATTCTACTGTCTTCAGGATGACAGCATCCCAGAGGAGAAAATTATCAACCATCAGAACAGCAACAGGCTGGCATAAAGCCAAACAAGTTATACTTACAGTTATTATGCAGTTTCCATGTAAGCTTCTTCTTCGGTCTTCTTTTTCCACATGTATTCTTCCCCAGTCTTCTGATTCACATTCTCCATGTTTTCCTTAGCATCATTCATTTCTGTACACCCATTACTTAGTGTCCTCTTATTATCTTCCTTGCCACTAGATGCAGTACAAGTCAAGTCCCCAAGAGCTCTGATCCTGCTTATAGTAACACAACACAATACATTGCTATTACATATACATGATGCCTCTCCAAGACCCTAAACAAGAACAAATAAGATACACTTCTATGTACATACCTTGAAGATTTCCCTACTCCAGCAGCAGCAGCAACAATGTTGTTCCCATTACTACTCTCCATGTTTTCCTTATCATCATTCCATTCTGTACAACCATTACTTCCTAGCTCTTTCTTGTTATTAGCTGCAGTACAAGTCAAATTCCCAACAGTGCTGATCCTGCTTATAGTAAAACAACATGATACATTACTATCACATATACAGGAACAAATAATATGCTCTAAAAGACCCTAAACAAGAACAAATAATATGCTCTTTCACAGACCGTGCCTAGTAGATATATCTGCTCCAGCAGCAGCAGCAGCAGCAATGTTGTTCTTCCCATTAGCACCAAAAGCTTCAGTGTGCATGTCCTGCAGAATGCAACAGGCTTCCTCCCGAATGGAAACAGACATTTCTTCATCACAGCTTAGATTGCTCAGATTCTCACGTAACAGCTTGGCCTCCTTTGCAGCGCCCTGCTTGAACCATCGTTTTTGCAGTAAATTTCATGCAATGTGTACAGATCTACGTATCTATGAAAAACAGTGAAGGTAGAAAGGTCAGCATTTGGGCGAGCCAGACACTTTCTTACCAGCATGGCGGCACCAGCAGCGGCGGCGATGGATCCAGACCCTTTGTACAACATAAGACTGATGGCATGCTCTCTGAGCTGATTGCAGAGCATGCAAGTCAAGTTACCAGAGTTGTATCTCCCGCACATAGCCCTCTCGCACATCAACTCAGCCTCTTTGCAGATACACTTGAAACCAAAATTTTAAATTTGTAGTTAGTGCAAAGAAAGCTACTACTGCTTAGTAAATGGAACAACGACTGATACAGATTAAGTAGGCATGCACATACCACCAAAGCAGCAGCAGCAGCATATGCACCAGCATATTCACACGCTCCATCAACTATGTCCTGCGCATGCTGCTTGATTTTGTGGCTCAGGGCAGTCTCAGTGTCAGTTAATTTTATCTTGTTCCTCTCACACAGACCGATGAACTTGGCCTCCATCTCCAGGCACTTGAAACCATCGTTTTGCAATTGATATAAGCAAGTAGATTAGCAAGCAGTTAAAGAATAGATGACCATTCAATCGAGCTAGAAATGAAGCAGGGCAAAAATACTTTCAGTTATTCCAGAAACTGAAGAAGAGCCAGTTTATGAGTGGTTTGTATTATGGAGACCAAACAACGTTTACGCACTACATTGAAGGAATTGGTAGGATAGAAATTCTTTCTACTAGGTGCCTACCTAGTAGGATGCTTCTGGGAACTCTATAGATTGAGTGCCGAGTCAGAGTATTAACAAATAAACTGATCATGCAAAAAGAAAAGTCAACCAATCTATCATCAGTAGCGCACATGAAACACAATAATATGAGCAATATATTAAAGATACACTACAATCCATAAAAAGATGGGGAATAGGCTACTTTTGGGAACCTAAATACTATGGCACACCACAGTTCTTAAAACCTTTCCTGATACATGGGTCAAACATCTACCAGATGCAGGCAGGAGGTTTCCAAGTAAATTACCTTGCGGGCGAGAGGAATGAGACGGCCATTCTCATTTGTCCATGCAGATCGGACCACAAACTTGTGCCTGGTACAGGCAGAGTCATCGACAGATTCAGGAGGATTGCGGAGGTAGTACTCGCAGAGGTACTCCCGGTAGAGGGGCATGTCCGAACCGAGGCCCTGATAGATGGGCAGCAGCCTCCACCATCCCCATGCCTTCTCCATTTGATCTATCTATCACAACCAAGTACGCAGAAGAAGCAGATGAGCACAATAACATATATACGAATTCAATTGTTCATTAGGATGAAATGGACGGCTACTCAACGACAGATGAGGTTTGGGGAACAAATTGGCCATCATCAACAACAACTCTATCCAATGAATCAAAGCACAAAGTCATGATAGATTTCCACAACGGAGAAAATAGATCAGCATACCTGGGTACCTGATGATCTTTGCCGAAGGTACCGACATATTTGTAGGTCTCAAATTACCCTCTACTTGCATCAGAAAAGCCCACCACT
>NC_041388.1:631078828-631154660 GCF_002162155.2 Triticum dicoccoides | reverse complement strand
GTCGTAGCGGTGGAACAACTCGTCGTCGTCGTCCATCCTGAAGTTCTCCATCCCGGAAGCCTCGGCGCTACTCAGATCTGATCTGCTCTCTGTACGAGGGTTTGTCCTTTTCTAGGAGGGGGGAGGGAACGGGATGGCACGGGATCTAGGGTTTGTAGATGGGGAATGGAGAAGACTGGACGGGGAGGGGACTTTTTTTTTTTTGAGTATCAGTACAGACCCAAGCGCTCATATACACGCGCATACACTCACCCCTATGAACGCACACACGCACACCCTACCCCTATGAGCATCTCCGAGAGACTGAGCCGGCATATCATCTTGAGATTTACGAAGTCACCGTAGGCGCCTCGTCGTCGACGGGAACGTCTTCTCCCATTGAAAGCGCATCGCCGGAAATCCTGAAATAAATTCAGGAATAATGCGAGCATCAGGATTGACCCTGGTGGGTTGGGAATACCACGGTCCACCTAACCAACTCAACCACAGGTTGATTCGCGGGGAGGGGACTTTTGAAAGGGCGAGACCTCCTCAGCCTTTTTTTTCGAGACAAGCGACCTGTTGCTGCCCAAGGATACACGCGAACCGCTAGACAACGGAATCCATCTCCAAATTTGAGCCGGTTTAGCGCCGTCTGATTTGCTCCCTCTCTTTGATTTTGCAGTACGCCACACCCCTCCTGATCAACAAGACCCCGTTTCGACCGTAGAAGGTCTGTTTCCTCTGTTTTGCCCGTCCGCGCTGGCTTACAACGCCGCGATCGGGTCATCTGTCTGAGCCGCCTCTCATGTTGCGGTCGTTTTTTCCGTCTGTCTCTCGCGGCCTGATCTACATCAACACACTGGGGCGCACCTATCTACATGAGCTGTTTATTGAGTATCAAGCAAGTCACAGCTTGGGTAGCCCGGTTTTCTTTTAAATTGGAGGCAAAGTATCATCAACCACCGTCTGCACTGGATGGATCAATGGGCAGGCACGCAAGTCGCCGCCACTACAGTTTGGTTAATTTCAAATAGCCAGTTGGAAGGAACCATTGGCCAAGTTGTTGACACGGCTTATACAGATCATTTATAACCCGCCGCAGTCACCTTAACCTTCCGTGGATTCACATCGTGTATCAACACCAATGATATACAACTTATGCCGGTTTATATCACGGTCGAATATGGAGAATCTCAAGCCAACACCTTGAGTCACCTTGAGACTCGAGGGCTACGATGACATGACTCAGCAAATGTTGCCAGTTTCAGCAAATTTAAAAACCCCAGGACGATGGAGGGAAAGATAACCCGGTCCCGGAGGCTACTGTTATTTGAAGGCCGTCGGAAAATTTTCGGCTTAGAAAGTATATGGCAGTTACAAAATTTCGGCTCAATGAAGAAGTTCCAGATCATCAGAAAGGATTCCGGTTTAAATTCTGGCTCAAGGGAAGTCAGTCTCACTGAAGCTCTCAAATATCCGGTTTACAATCCGGTTCAAGGGAAATCTGTCTCCCGCAAAGCTCTGAAGCACTCAAATCCGGTTTAAAAATGTCCGGTTTAAAAAGGAATTAACTTCTCGTAAGTTCGAGTTGAAAGGCCGTCAGAAAATTTCTGGCTGAAAATGAAGATTCCAGTTTACAATCCGGTTCAAGGTAAAGATGTCTCCTACAAAGCTTTGAAGCTCTCAATATCCGGTTCAAAATCCCGGCTCAAGAAGAATTTATCTCTTGCAAAAAGTTAAAGGTTGCCGAAGAGGACCTGCTGCCATGATGCGCGGTTCAAACATGGGTATCCTGCCTTATTGGCTTATCATATTATTGATCACGTGGGGGCTTCTGTTTATAAAGCGGCGTCTGGTTTACCCCTTGATTCAGCTTATCGAAGCTTTATACAATATCACTTGGGGGCTTGGTCGTATCTGAACCATAGCTACACCTCTTGATCGTCGCAATGCCACAACATCACTTGGGGGCTTGGTCGTATCTGAACCATAGTCACACCTCTTGATCAGCTCAAAGCCAAATCAATCCGGGGCCAAAGAGAGTGTTGTAAAACAACAACTCAAACATAGGCACCCACTGAGCACAGCTCAAAATGTTACTTGGGGATTCTTTGCTGTCGAAATGAACAAAGGATCTACACTTGTAATAGGCTATCAAGCCATGGCTTGGAAGCCTGGTGTATACACCTAAAACCCCGGGTTAGCCTGCCTCTTTAAGTAAGTCACTCCGCCCAGGTAAACCTGGTATGACCCATCGAACTTTGACAAGTTACTCTAATAAGACCCTGAACTTGTCAAGTTAAAATGATGATTGGTTAAGGATTGAGGACCATCTTAAAAGGCTTTGTAAAATGGTTTAACTCAGTGGCCTGGCAGCCCATGAAAAGCCTCGAATTTGGGGCCTGGCAGCCCGTGAAAAGCCTCGACTACAAGGGTTTTCGTTTGCTTTTATTTATTAAGTTTTTCTCCTCGCATGAGATTTCTACTGTTTTGATAAACCGGCATTGTTCACCCGGTTTGACTTTCAACTACAAGTTGACAGTACATGCTCAGTTATAATTCGGAGACTATCAGCCCGGTCTGGTTTCGACTCAAAGTCACCAGTATTGAATAAACCGGTGTTTATCACAACCCGGTATGGTTTTATCATAAACCGGCACAATATGGAAGGAATTATCCGTACTCGAGATTTGGGTTATCACCCTTACTACAAAAAGTTGGTAAGCCAACGATGTGATTCAATGTCACAGGTATGATATATTTCATATTTGATTATTCTTAAGTGCAGCCTTGGTTATAAACCCGGGTTATATATTGGGCATTATGACCGTCCGACGGTAAACCGCCAGGACACTTTAAACTTGTTGTATGCAGAAACAGGTTGAATAAAGCATGATTATAAATCACCGGCGTTTGTTAACCCGGTCTGACTTTCGACTATAAGTCGCCAGTATGATGATAAATTATCCGGTGTTTGTTAACCCGGCCTGGCTTTGGACTATAAGTCGCCAGTATATATATTTGGATTGCGCCATTGGAATTATGTGCTTATAAATCATTGGGTATATTATTCAAATCTTTAATAGCCAACATAGCTGGATTTTTATTATGGTTATCAATAGCCAATGTTATGATGGAGGTCTTCAAAGTCGCTTCAGCTCAATGGTTATTATTTTATTAATGGACATGATTTATTTTTACAATGGAGGAATAGTCCCGAGTCGCTGCAGGCTTACGACCCGGCACTTGGAGGCTACATTATTCAAATTGAGATTACATCAAATATGCAAGTCCCATGTCACTGTCGGCATGCACCATGACACTTGGGGGCTAATGCAAAGTCATTTTTACTGACCTTATTGAAGACCCGACTCATCACATCATAATGAGCCAGCCCTTGGGGGCTACCAATTGCTCCTGTCAACAATTTAAGGTACACAAGTCTTAATCCATTATATTGAAGGATCCACTGCTCAGTTGGTAAAGCACAAAGCTCTTAACCTTGTGGACGTGGGTTCAAGCCCCATGATGGGGGTTACATTATATGATGTTCTTTTCAAATAAGTATATATAAAGTACCAGCTCAATATTATCTTACTGAGCCGGTCCTTGGGGGCTACACGTTATTGTTCAAGTCTACATGATCATATTTATAAAGTCCCTGCTCATTATTAACATAATGACCCAGCCCTTGAGGATTGCACTGGTTGAAGTTTTTATGAGTATAAGGCAATTACAAGTCCCAGGTTGCTGCAAGCATGACAACCCGACACTTGGGGGCTACATATATGGAGTATTCAGTTTTTACTAGTAACTGAGATGAACAACATGGATTTCTTCAAAGTGGCACTAATTATATGGAAACAAGTCTCAAATCATCACTTTGTTTCTGTTCAAGACTTGGGGGCTACATGTAATATGGATATAAGGGAGAAATATGTTCCAATTTTCAGTTTTGAGCTAACCAGATTGACCTGGGGTCTGTAACAATTATGACTCAGTGTCACCAACAATTATTGACCCGGCGTCACCAACAATTATTGACCGGGCGTTACCTATCATTATGACTCGGTGCCATCGATATTTACAAACCAGTAATTTTGGTAATATTAAACCGGCAAGTTCTACATTTTGAAACCGGCTGGTATCAGCTGAATATTTGAAGATCAATATTTTTATCAAATCAGAGCATTGAAGGCCGATTCAAATGGATTCTTTATTTACAAAATATCTTCTGCAAGCAAATTGATTATGAAGCTGGTATATTTACAAGGTAATTTGAGTCGGTTTAGCGCCGTCTGATTTGCTCCCTCTTTCTGATTTTGCGGTACGCCACATCCCTCCCGATCAATAGGACCCCCGTTTCGACCGTAAGAGGTCTGTTTCCTCTGTTTTACGGTACGCTAGACCCCTCCCGATGAACAGGATCCCGTTTCGAACATGGCCAGTCGAACACAAGGCCGTTTTCTCCGTTCTGCGATACGCCAGATCTCGTTTCCATCGGCTATTCCTTCCAAGCCCTCCCGATGAACACGACGACGCATTCCGTTCCGACCCAGCCGGTTGGCTCCCCATGAACACGACGGCGACGTAGTTTCTCCGTTCCGACCCAGCCATGTACACGAGCCCTGGCCGTACGTATGCGCGAGTAGGCATTCGAGACCCTGCCTGCATGTACGTGCATGGTCGTATTTTCTTTCTTGCACATTGGCCGTTGTACGTACGTGTACATGCTACGTGCGCGCCTCTACTACGACACGTGCGCGCCTCTACATCGACCAGTATGTACGTACACATTCGGGACCAGAATGACAATGCTACGTACGCTTCGACCAGGTGGGTCCCGACTGTCACGCACTTCCTTGCGTGCGAAGATGTAGCTGGTGGGTCCCAGCAGTCAGGGGGGCGAATTGTTTTTTTTTTTGCCCGGGCGCACTTCCTTGCGTGCAAAGATGTGGCTGGTGGGTCACAACAGTCAGGGGGAAACATTTTTTTCATGAAATACGGTGGCCCGTCCGGTGGGTCCCCGCTGTCAGGTGGAGGAATAATTATTTTGCGCGTAATAAGGAGGCACTTCCTTGTTGCGGCCATGGACCCAGCTGTCAACCTCTTCACGTACAGTCTACGTCTGATGTAAACCGTTCCTTGACCACATTGACCACGCTGTGCCGAGAGCACCAGGGTGGTGGACGATGGCGAGGCCTAGGAAGGGGACGACACGAAGCCGGGAAAGACACCGCAGTGGAAGCCCGCGCGGAGAGGAGTACGAGGGTTCACTAGTTTGGCTGCGGTGTGAGGCTGCCGTCGTCGCAGGGCCTGGCCAGCGGTGGGAATAGTAGGGGGCGGTGAGGCCTCCGCGGCAGCACAGCCGGCCACGGGAGGCAGGAGCATGCGGCACGACCGGCGCTGCTTTGGGCGGCTGGAGCAACAAGACCAGAGGTTGAAGAAGCACTACGGGCGTTGGATGGACATCGTACGGTCACTGCAGCTAGAATCGTTCATATTGACTAAGTTGACAAAGCACCCCATCCCCGTCAACTTAGTAGGACCACAAGTCAGCCTCCCACCAAGGTGGGACCCAACCAGCAGGGGGGGTATTCATTTTTTTGTGCGTAATAAGAAGGCACTTCCGGTGGGTTTGAGCCCACAGCGGGGGGAACGTTTTTTTCGCACAATACGGTGGCCCGTCCAGTGGGTCCCAGCAGTCAGGGGGCAAACGTTTTTTCGCGAAATACGATGGCCCATCCAGTGGGTCCCTGCTGTCAGGTGGAGGAACAATTATTTTCCGCGTAATAAGGAGGCACTTCCTTGCTGCCGTCATGGACCCAGCTGTCAGCCTCTCCACGTACAGTCCACATCCGATGGAAGCCATTCCTTGACCACGTTGACCACGCCGCGCCGAGAGCACCAGGGCGGTGGACGACGGCGAGGCCTAGGAAGGGGACAACGTGGAGCCGGGGAAGATGCGGCAATGGAAGCCCGCGCAGAGAGGAGTACGAGGGTTCACTGGTTCGGCTGCGGTGTGAGGCTGCCGTCGCCGCAGAATAACAGGGCGTGTGGGTGAGTAGAGGGATGGCCTGGGCAGTGGGAGTAGTAGGGGGCGATGAGGCCTCCGCAGCATCACAGCCGGCCACGGGAGGCAGGAGCACGCGGCACGACCGACGCTGCTTTGGACGGCTGGAGCAAGAAGACCAGAGGTTGAAGAAGCACTAGGGCCGTTGGATGGACATCGTACGGTCAGTGCAGCTAGAATCGTTCATATTGACTAAGTTGACAAAGCCCTTGGTACGCGTCAACTTAGTAGGCCCACAGGCTAGCTTCCGAAACGGTGCGCCCAGATGTCAGGGGGACGAATCATTTTTTGGGCGGGTGAAGCTAGAATATCCGAGATTGAAGAAGAAGCACAGCATCCGTTGGATGGACATCCAACAGCCACTGCTGCTAGAACCGTGTGTTGACTATAATAAGTTGACAAAGCCTTGCATACGCGTCAACTTCTTTTTTTAGGGGACGCGTCAACTTAGTAGGCCCACAAGTGTGTGGGTATAGCCCATTTGCGATTTGTAAGAATGTACAGCCCATTTTTTAATTCTAATGGAATTTACTGCAGCCCATTTATAGTTTGTTAAAAGTACATCCCATTTTCTAGCTAGGACAACGATTAATAATTTCAACCAACCGTTCAAGACAGAATTCAATAAAATTTCCCACATTTTGATGGGATCCGAAATATTTTTATCCCGAAATTTCTAGTGAGATTAATATTGTTGGAAATATGCCCTAGAGGCAATAATAAAATGGTTATTATTGTATTTCCTTGTTCATGATAATTGTCTATTGTTCATGCTATAATTGTATTAACTGGAAACCATAATACATGTGTGAATACATAGACCACAACATGTCCCTAGTAAGCCTCTAGTTGACTAGCTCGTTGATCAATAGATGTTTATGGTTTCCTGACCATGGACATTGGATGTCATTGATAACGGGATCACATCATTAGGAGAATGATGTGATGGACAAGACCCAATCCTAAGCGTAGCACAAGATCGTGTAGTTCGTTTGCTAAGAGCTTTTCTAATGTCAAGTATCATTTTCTTAGACCATGAGATTGTGTAACTCCCGGATACCATAGGAATGCTTTGGGTGTACCAAACGTCACAACGTAACTGGGTGGCTATAAAGGTGCACTACAGGTATCTCCGAAAGTGTCTGTTGGGTTGGCATGAATCGAGACTAGGGTTTGTCACTCCGTATAACGGAGAGGTATCTCTGGGCCCACTCGGTAATGCATCATCATAATGAGCTCAACGTGACTAATGAGTTAGCCACAGGATCATGCGTTACGGAACGAGTAAAGAGACTTGCCTGTAACGAGATTGAACAAGGTATAGGGATACTGACGATCGAATCTCGGGCAAGTAGCATACCGATAGACAAAGGGAATTGTATACGGGATTGATTGAATCCGCGACATTGTGGTTCATCTGATGAGATCATCGTGGAACATGTGGGAGCCAATATGGGTATCCAGATCCCGCTATTGGTTATTGGCTGGAGAGGTGTCCCGGTCATGTCTGCATGGTTCCCGAACCCGTAGGGTCTACACACTTAAGGTTCGGTGACGCTAGAGTTGTTATGGGAAATAGTATATGGTTACCGAAGGTTGTTCGGAGTCCCGGATGAGATCCCGAACGTGACGAGGAACTCCGAAATGGTCCGGAGGTGAAGATCGATATATTGGACGAAGGGAACTGGAGTCCGGAATTGTTCTGGGAGTACCGGGTGCCGACCAGCGTGACCGAAAGGTATTTCGGAGGCCCTGGCAAGCATTGGGGGGCCTTATGGGCCAAGGGGAGGGGGCACGTCAGCCCATGATACGTCCATTTTGCATCATGCTTTGATATTGATATTTATCGCATTATGGGTTGTTATTACATATTATGTCACAATACTTATACCTTTTCTCTCTTATTTTACAAGGTTTACATGAAGAGGGAGAATGCCGGCAGCTGGAATTCTGGGCTGGAAAAGGAGCAAATATTAGAGACCTATTCTGCGCAACTCCAAAAGTCCTGAAACTCCACGGAAGTTATTTTTGAAAAATATAAAAAATACTGGATGAAGAAAGTACCAGAGGGGGCCCACACCCTGTCCACGAGGGTGGGGGCGCGCCCTACCCCCCTGGGCACACTCCCCTGCCTCGTGGGCCCCCTAGTGGCCCTACGGTGCCCATCTTCTTCTATATGAAGTCTTTCGTCCGAGAAAAAATCAGAAGCAAGCTTGCGGGATGAGACTTCGTCGCCACGAGGCAGAACCTTGACGGAACCAATCTAGGGCTCCAGCGGAGCTGTTGTGCCGGGGAAACTTCCCTCCGAGAGGGGGAAATCATTGCCATCATCATCACCAACGCTCCTCTCATCGGGAGAGGGCAATCTCCATCAACATCTTCACCAGCACCATCTCCTCACAAACCCTAGTTCATCTCTTGTATCCAATTCTTGTCTCTAAGTCTGAGATTGGTACCTGTAGGTTGCTAGTAGTGTTGATTACTCCTTGTAGTTGATGTTAGTTGGTTTACTTGGTGGCAGATTATATGTTCAGATCCTATATGCATATTAATACCCCTCTGATTATGAACAGAATATGATTTGTGAGTAGTTACGTTTGTTCCTGAGGACATGGGAGAAGTCTTTCTATTAGTAGTCATGTGAATTTGGTATTCGTTCGATATTTTGATGATATGTATGTTGTCTCTCCTCTAGTGGTGTCATGTCAACGTCGAATACATGACACTTCACCATTATTTGGGCCTAGAGGAAGGCATTGGGAAGTAATAAGTAGATGATGGGTTGCTAGAGTGACAGAATCTTAAACCCTAGTTTATGCGTTGCTTCGTAAGGGGCTGATTGGATCCATATGTTTCATGCTATGGTTAGGTTTACCTTAATACTTTTTTTGTAGTTGCGGATGCTTGCATTAGGAGTTAATCATAAGTGGGATGCTTATCCGAGTAAGGGCAGCACCCAAGCACTGGTCCACCCACATATTAGATTATCAAAGTAACGAACGTGAATCGTATGAACGTGATGAAAACTAGCTTGACGATAATTCCCATGTGTCATCGGGAGCGTTTTCCTTTATATAAGAAATAGTCCAGGCTTGTCCTTTGCTACAAAAAGGATTGGGAAACCTTGCTGCACCTTATTCACTTTTATTACTTGTTGCTCGTTACTATTTACTATTGGAAATATGCCCTAGAGGCAATAATAAAAGGATTATTATTATATTTCCTTGTTCATGATAATTGTCTATTATTCATGCTATAATTTTATTATTCTGAAATCGTAATACATGTGTGAATACATAGACCACAATGTGTCCCTAGTGAGCCTCTAGTTGACTAGCACGTTGATCAACAGATAGTCATGGTTTCCTGGCTATGGACATGGGGATGTCATTGATAACGAGATCACATCATTAGGAGAATGATGTGATGGACAAGACCCAATCCTAAACATAGCACAAGATCGTATAGTTCGTTTGCTAGAGTTTTTTCAATGTCAAGTATCTTTTCCTTAGACCATGAGATCGTGTAACTCCCGGATACCGTAGGAGTGCTTTGGGTGTACCAAACATCACAACGTAACTAGGTGACTATAAAGGTATACTGCGGGTATCTCCGAAAGTGTCTGTTGGGTTGACACGGATCAAGACTGGGATTTGCCACTCCGTATGATGGAGAGGTATCTCTGGGCCCACTCGGTAATGCATCATCACAATGAGCTCAAAGTGACCAAGTGTCTGGTCACGGGATCATGCATTACGGTATGAGTAAAGTGACTTGCCGGTAATGAGATTGAACAAGGTATTGGGATACCGACGATCGAATCTCGGGCAAGTAACGTACCGATTGACAAAGGGAATTGTATACGGGGTTGCTTGAATCCTCGACATCGTGGTTCATCCGATGAGATCATCGAGGAGCATGTGGGAGCCAACATGGGTATCCAGATCCCGCTGTTGGTTATTGACCGGAGAGCCATCTCGGTCATGTCTACATGTCTCCCGAACCCGTAGGGTCTACACACTTAAGGTTCGGTGACGCTAGGGTTGTAGAGATATGAATATGCAGTAACCCGAAAGTTGTTCGGAGTCCCGGATGAGATCCTGGACGTCACGAGGAGTTCCGGAATGGTCCGGAGGTGAAGAATTATATATAGGAAGTGCAGTTTCGGCCATCGGGAGAGTTTTGGGGGTCACCGGTATTGTACCGGGACCACCGGAAGGGTCCCGGGGGTCCACCGGGTGGGGCCACCCATCCCGGAGGGCCCCATGGGCCAAAGTGGGGAGGGGAACCAGCCCATAGTGGGCTGGTGCGCCCCCCTTGGCCCACCCCATGCGCCTAGGGTTGGGAACCCTAGGGTGGGGGGCGCCCCACCTGGCTTGGGGGGCACTCGACCCCTTGGCCGCCGCCCCCCTAGGAGATCCCATCTCCTAGGGCCGGCGCACCCCCTAGGTGGCCTATATAAAGGGGGGAGGGAGGGGGCCACCGCACCCTTGAGTCTTGGCGCCTCCCTCTCCCCTGCAACACCTCTCCCTCTCGTAGTAGAACAGCGAAGCCCTGCTGCGGTGACCCTTGCATCCACCACCACGCCGTCGTGCTGCTGGATCTTCATCAACCTCTCCTTCCCCCTTGCTGGATCAAGAAGGAGGAGACGTCACGCTGACCGCACGTGTGTTGAACGCGGAGGTGCTGTCCGTTCGGCGCTAGGATCTCCGGTGATTTGGATCACGTCGAGTACGACTTCCTCATCCCCGTTCTTTGAACGCTTCCGCGCGTGATCTACAAAGGTATGTAGATGCAATCCGATCACTCGTTGCTAGATGAACTCATAGATGGATCTTGGTGAAACCGTAGAATTTTTTTTGTGTTCTGCAACGTTCCCCAACAGTGGCATCATGAGCTAGGTCTATGCGTAGTTCTCTTTGCACGAGTAGAACACAATTTGTTGTGGGCGTAGATGTTGTCAACTTTCTTGCCGCTACTAGTCTTATTTTGCTTCAGAGGTATTGTGGGATGAAGCGGCCCGGACCGACCTTACACGTACGCTTACGTGAGACTGGTTCCACCGACTGACATGCACTAGTTGCATAAGGTGGCTAGCGGGTGTCTGTCTCTCCCACTTTAGTTGGAGCGGATTCGATGAAAAGGGTCCTTATGAAGGGTAAATAGAAGTTGACAAATCACGTTGTGGCTTTCACATAGATAAGAAAACGTTCTTGCTAGAACCCTTTTGCAGCCACGTAAAACTTGCAACAACAATTAGAGGACGTCTAACTTGTTTTTGCAGCAAGTGCTTTGTGATGTGATATGGCCAAAGTTGTGATGAATGATGAATGATATATATGTGATGTATGAGATCATGTTCTTGTAATAGGAATCACGACTTGCATGTCGATGAGTATGACAACCGGCAGGAGCCATAGGAGTTGTCTTTATTTTTTGTATGACCTGCGTGTCATTGAGAAACGCCATGTAAATTACTTTACTTTATTGCTAAACGTGTTAGCCATAGCAGTAGAAGTAATAGTTGGCGAGCAACTTCATGGAGACACGATGATGGAGATCATGGTGTCATGCCGGTGACAAGATGATCATGGAGCCCCAAGATGGAGATCAAAGGAGCTATGTGATATTGGCCATATCATGTCACTATTATTATTTGATTGCATGTGATGTTTAACATGTTTTTGCATCTTGTTTACTTAGAACGACGGTAGTAAATAAGATGATCCCTCATAATAATTTCAAGAAAGTGTTTCCCCTAACTGTGCACTGTTGCAACAGTTCGTTGTTCCGAAGCACCACGTGATGATCGGGTGTGATAGATTCCAACGTTCACATACAACGGGTGTAAGACAGATTTACACATGCAAACACTTAGGTTGACTTGACGAGCCTAGCATGTACAGACATGGCCTCGAAACACAGAAGACCGAAAGGTCGAGCATGAGTCGTATAGAAGATACGATCAACATGAAGATGTTCACCGATGTTGACTAGTCCGTCTCACGTGATGATCGGACACGGCCTAGTTAACTCGGATCATGTTATACTTAGATGACGGGAGGGATGTCTATCTGAGTGGGAGTTCATTATATAATTTGATTAGATGAACTTAATTATCATGAACTTAGTCTAAAATCTTTACAATATGTCTTGTAGATCAAATGGCCCACGTTGTCGTCAACTTCAACGCGTTCCTAGAGAAACCCAAGCTGAAAGATGATGGCAGCAATTATACGGACTGGGTCCGGAACCTGAGGATCATCCTCATAGCTGCCAAGAAAGATTATGTCCTAGAAGCACCGCTAGGTGACGCACCCATCCCATAGAACTAAGACGTTATGAACGCTTGGCAGACACGTGCTGATGACTACTCCCTCGTTAAGTGCGGCATGCTTTACAGCTTAGAATTGGGGCTCCAAAAGCGTTTTGAGAGACAAGGAGCATATGAGATGTTCGAAGAGCTGAAAATGGTTTTTCAAGCTCATGCCCGGGTCGAGAGATATGAAGTCTCTGACAAGTTCTTCAGCTGTAAGATGGAGGAAAATAGTTCTGTCAGTGAGCACATACTCACTATGTCTGGATTACATAACCGCTTAAGTCAGCTGGGAGTTAATCTCCCGGATGACGCGGTCATTGACAGAATCCTTCAGTCGCTTCCACCGAGCTACAAGAGCTTTGTGATGAACTTCAATATGCAGGGGATGGAAAAGACCATTCCTGAGGTATTTTCAATGCTGAAATCAGCAGAGGTAGAAGTCAAAAAGGAACATCAAGTGTTGATGGTCAATAAAACCACCAAGTTCAAGAAAGGCAAGGGTAAAAAGAACTTCAAGAAGGACGACAAGGGAGTTGCCGCGCCCGGTAAGCAAGCTGCCGGGAAGAAGCCAAAGAATGGACCCAAGCCCGAGACTGAGTGCTTTTATTGCAAGGGAGTGGTCACTGGAAGCGGAACTGCCCCAAATACTTAGCGGACAAGAAGGCCGGCAACACAAAAGGTATATGTGATATACATGTAATTGATGTGTACCTTACTAGTATTCGTAGTAGCTCCTGGGTATTTGATACCAGTGCGGTTGCTCACATTTGTAACTCAAAGCAGGAGCTGCGGAATAAACGGAGACTGGCGAAGAACGAGGTGACGATGTGCGTCGGGAATGGTTCCAAGGTCGATGTGATCGCCGTCGGCATGCTACCTCTACATTTACCCACGGGATTAGTTTTAAACCTCAATAATTGTTATTTAGTACCAGCTTTGAGCATGAACATTGTATCAGGATCTCGTTTAATTCGAGATGGCTACTCATTTAGATCCGAGAATAATTGTTGTTCTATTTATATGAGAGATATGTTTTATGGTCACGCTCCTATGGTGAATGGTTTATTCTTAATGAATCTCGAGCGTAATGCTACACATATTCATAGTGTGAATACCAAAAGATGTAAGGTTGATAATGATAGTCCCACATACTTGTGGCACTGCCGCCTTGGTCACATAGGTGTCAAACGCATGAAGAATCTCCATGCAGATGGACTTTTAGAGTCTCTTGATTACGAATCATTTGACACGTGCGAACCATGCCTCATGGGTAAGATGACCAAGACTCCGTTCTCAGGAACAATGGAGCGAGCAACCAACCTATTGGAAATCATACATACTGATGTGTGCGGTCCAATGAGTGCTGAGGCTCGTGGTGGCTATCGTTATGTTCTCACCCTCACTGATGACTTGAGTAGATATGGGCATGTCTACTTAATGAAACACAAGTCTGAAACCTTTGAAAAGTTCAAGGAATTTCAGAGTGAGGTTGAAAATCAACGTGATAGAAAAATCAAGTTTTTGCGATCAGAGTGGAGGAGAATACTTGAGTCACGAATTTGGCACACACTTAAGAAAATGTGGAATAGTTTCACAACTCACGCCGCCCGGAACACCTCAGCGTAATGGTGTGTCCGAACGTCGTAATCGCACTCTATTGGATATGGTGCGATCTATGATGTCTCTTACCGATTTACCGCTGTCATTTTGAGGCTATGCTTTAGAGACTGCCGCATTCACTTTAAATAGGGCTCCGTCGAAATCCGTTGAGACGACACCGTATGAATTATGGTTTGGGAAGAAGCCTAAGCTGTCGTTTCTAAAAGTTTGGGGATGCGATGCTTATGTCAAGAAACTTCAACCTGAAAAGCTCGAACCCAAGTCGGAAAATGTGTCTTCATAGGATACCCTAAATAAACTATTGGGTATACCTTCTACCTTAGATCTGAAGGCAAGATCTTTGTTGCCAAGAATGGATCCTTTCTAGAGAAAGAGTTTCTCTCGAAAGAAGTAAGTGGGAGGAAAGTAGAGCTTGATGAAGTACTGCCTCTTGAAGCAGAGAGTAGCGCAGCTCAGGAAAATGTTCCTGTGGTGCCTGCACCAATTAGAGAGGAAGTTAATGATGATGATCAAGATATTTCTGATCAAGCTCCTACTGAACTTCGAAGGTCCACAAGGACACGTTCCGCACCAGAGTGGTACGACAACCCTGTCTTGGAAATCATGTTGTTAGACAACGGTGAACCTTCGAACTATGAAGAAGCGATGGCGGGCCCAGATTCCGAAAAATGGCTGGAAGCCATGAAATCCGAGATAGGATCCATGTATGAAAACGAAGTATGGACTTTGACTGACTTGCCCGATGATCGGCGAGCCATAGAAAAAAATGGATCTTTAAGAAGAAGACAGACGTGGATGGTAATGTGACCATCTATAAAGCTAGGCTTGTCGCTAAGGGTTATCGAAAAGTTCAAGGGGTTGACTACGATGAGACATTCTCTCCCGTGGAAAAGCTGAAGTCCATCCGAATCATGTTAGCAATTGCCGCATACTATGATTATGAGATATGACAAATGGACGTCAAAACGACATTCCTTAACGGTTATCTTAAGGAAGAACTGTATATGATGCAGCCGGAAGGTTTTGTCGATCCTAAGAATGTTGACAAGGTGTGCAAGCTCCAACGCTCGATTTATGGGCTGGTGCAAGCATCTCGGAGTTGGAACATTCGCTTTGATAAGATGATCAAAGCGTTTGGGTTTATGCAGACTTATGGAGAAGCCTGCGTTTACAAGAAAGTGAGTGGGAGCTCTGTAGCATTTCTCATATTATATGTAGATGACATACTTTTGATGGGAAATGATATAGAACTTTTGGACAGCATTAAGGCCTACTTGAATAAGAGTTTTTCAATGAAGGACCTTGGAGAAGCTGCTTATATATTAGGCATCAAGATCTATAGAGATAGATCAAGACGCCTCATAGGTCTTTCACAAAGCACATACCTTGATAAGATATTGAAGAAGTTCAATATGGATCAGTCTAAGAAGGGGTTCTTGCCTGTGTTGCAAGGTGTGAAATTGAGCTCAGCTCAATGTCCGACCACGGCAGAAGATATAGAAGAGATGAGTGTCATCCCCTATGCCTCAGCCATAGGTTCTATTATGTATGCCATGCTGTGTACCAGACCTGATGTAAACCTTGCCGTAAGTTTGGTAGGTAGGTACCAAAGTAATCCCGGCAAGGAACACTGGACAGCGGTCAAGAATATCCTGAAGTACCTAAAAAGGACTAAGGAAATGTTTCTCGTTTATGGAGGTGACGAAGAGCTCGTCGTAAAGGGTTACGTCGACGCTAGCTTCGACACAGATCTGGATGACTCTAAGTCACAAACCGGATACGTGTATATTTTGAATGGTGGGGCAATAAGCTGGTGCAGTTGCAAGCAAAGCATTGTGGCGGGATCTACATGTGAAGCGGAGTACATGGCAGCCTCGGAGGCAGCACACGAAGCAGTCTGGGTGAAGGAGTTCATTACCGACCTAGGAGTCATACCCAATGCGTCGGGCCCGATGACTCTCTTCTGTGACAACACTGGAGCTATTGCCCTTGCCAAGGAGCCCAGGTTTCACAGGAAGACCAGGCATATCAAGCGTCGCTTCAACTCCATTCGTGAAAGTGTTCAAAATGGAGACATAGAGATTTGTAAAGTACATACGGACCTGAATGTAGCAGATCCGTCGACTAAACCTCTCCCTAGAGCAAAACATGGTCAACACCAGAATTCCATGGGTGTTCGATTCATCACAATGTAACTAGATTATTGACTCTAGTGCAAGTGGGAGACTGTTGGAAATATGCCCTAGAGGCAATAATAAAAGGATTATTATTATATTTCCTTGTTCATGATAATTGTCTATTATTCATGCTATAATTTTATTATCCGGAAATCGTAATACATGTGTGAATACATAGACCACAATGTGTCCCTAGTGAGCCTCTAGTTGACTAGCTCGTTGATCAACAGGTAGCCATGGTTTCCTGGCTATGGACATGCGGATGGCATTGATAACGGGATCACATCATTAGGAGAATGATGTGATGGACAAGACCCAATCCTAAACATAGCACAAGATCGTATAGTTCGTTTGCTAGAGTTTTTCCAATGTCAAGTATCTTTTCCTTAGACCATGAGATCGTGTAACTCCCGGATACCGTAGGAGTGCTTTGGGTGTACCAAACGTCACAACGTAACTGGGTGACTATAAAGGTATACTGCGGGTATCTCCGAAAGTGTCTGTTGGGTTGACACGGATCAAGACTGGGATTTGTCACTCCGTATGACGGAGAGGTATCTCTGGGCCCACTCGATAATGCATCATCACAATGAGCTCAAAGTGACCAAGTGTCTGGTCACGGGATCATGCATTACGGTACAAGTAAAGTGACTTGCCGGTAACGAGATTGAACAAGGTATTGGGATACCGACGATCGAATCTCGGGCAAGTAACGTACCGATTGACAAAGAGAATTGTATACGGGGTTGCTTGAATCCTCGACATCGTGGTTCATCCGATGAGATCATCGAGGAGCATGTGGGAGCCAACATGGGTATCCAGATCCCGCTGTTGGTTATTGACCGGAGAGCCATCTCGGTCATGTCTACATGTCTCCCGAACCCGTTGGGTCTACACACTTAAGGTTCAGTGACGCTAGGGTTGTAGAGATATGAATATGCAGTAACCCGAAAGTTGTTCGGAGTCCCGGATGAGATCCTGGACGTCACGAGGAGTCCCGGAATGGTCCGGAGGTGAAGAATTATATATAGGAAGTGCAGTTTCGGCCATCGGGAGAGTTTCGGGGGTCACCGGTATTGTACCGGGACCACTGGAAGGGTCCCGGGGGTCCACCGGGTGGGGCCACCCATCCCGGAGGGCCCCATGGGCCAAAGTGGGGAGGGGAACCAGCCCATAGTGGGCTGGTGCGCCCCCCTTGGCCCACCCCATGCGCCTAGGGTTGGGAACCCTAGGGTGGTGGGGCGCCCCACCTGGCTTGGGGGGCACTCCACCCCTTGGCCGCCGGCCCCCCTAGGAGATCCCATCTCCTAGGGCCGGCGCACCCCCTAGTGGGCCTATATAAAGGGGGGGAGGGGGCAGCCGCACCCTTGAGTCTTGGTGCCTCCCTCTCCCCTGCAACACCTCTCCCTCTCATAGTAGAACGGCGAAGCCCTGCTGCGGTGACCCCTGCATCCACCACCACGCCGCCGTGCTGCTAGATCTTCATCAACCTCTCCTTCCCCCTTGCTGGATCAAGAAGGAGGAGACGTCATGCTGACCGTACGTGTGTTGAACGCGGAGGTGCCGTCCGTTCGGCGCTAGGATCTCCGGTGATTTGGATCACGTCGAGTACGACTTCCTCAACCCCGTTCTTTGAACGCTTCCGCGCGTGATCTACAAAGGTATGTAGATGCAATCCGATCACTCGTTGCTAGATGAACTCATAGATGGATCTTGGTGAAACCGTAGAATTTTTTTGTTTTCTGCAATGTTCCCCAACAAATACATCCACAATCAACAGCTAACCCTGAAATAATCCAGTGACATTAAATGGCATTGCTTAAATTTATGGGTGGAATTAGACTGAGAGCGGCATTAGTTAAATGTGGCATCACTTTAGCAGTAGCATTGCTTGACTTGACTGTTGGCATTATACTAACAACAAAAAAGTGGCAATAAGAGCATGGGAGGTCCATTCGGACAGTGGGCGCGCCAGTACAATGTACCTCCACGGACGCAGAGTGGTGAGGGAGGTATGGTTGCCCAGAGCAACAAATATCCAGGCAGCATATGTGGATTACGGTCCCATTTTTGTTCTCTTTAGCCACCTTTTTCCTATGCGAGGACAACAAACCAATCGACCTGGTCATTCTCTATTGCGTTGTCATGCCTTTCTACCCTTCTTCAACCAAGAGACACGAGACTCGTTCCTTAGCTACTGATTTTCCCCTTTTCAACCTAGATGCGGGTTCGATGCCTACTCTCTTGGACAGTACAGACTCCCTTCCTTTCCTTATTCAACCCAGACATGGATTAGTCTACATGAAGTAGGGTTTCCTTTAATAGTGCAAATTATGGTTTTCGTCTGCGTGGCCAGCAGAGTAGAGGATAGCAAATTAGGAAGATGGTGGAGTGGAAAAAGATCCACATGCAACGACATAGCAAATGGGGCAATAGAACAAGGTTATGGCTCGAAAAGAGGTAGCATACTTGAGGGTCGGCGGGAAGTGGCTTCGCTCGTGGTCGTCGTCCTCCGCACACACTACGGCAGCGAGCTTGGGGAGGGAGGCCATCCCGCGCGGGCGCTAGGTCTAAGAGGACGGCCTTGTCGTCAGTGCGTGACCTCGCCCGCCGACGACGAGTGCGCCAACGCTACACGTCCTTTTCTTCCCCGGCGGATCTGTGACCACCGGTGAGGAGGGAGAGAGGGCCCATCTTTTTTAGATCCGGAGAGAGGGTGGTAGTGTGAGAAGCAAGTGGGTAGCCCTTAGCAAGAAAGCGCTGAAGCTCCAGCCTATTTATCTTTTTTATACTACTAGTACTGGAGGTGGGGTAGTGGTAGAGTAGTTTATATTTTCTCTGCGTATAGTACCAGTTAGTCGTGCTTCAAAACTGATCGGCACGCCATTAAAAAAAATAAAGATCGATAACTAATGCGGCACCTCGGGCCAACGCGGCCAGATCGCATTTTGCACGAGAAATTACACACCATGTTTCGTTGACATGTGGTCCCGTTCCAACATATCAGTGAGACGATGGCGAGTAGTAGGAGTATTTCTGAACGGACGTATAGGCCGGGCGCCTCTTCGTGAACCGTGGCAAACTCGCAACCGTCCACCGACTCTTCGCCTTTCCCTCTCGATTTGGAACTGCTGTCGCACACTCTTCCTCTCCCTCCTCCATTTTCCTTCAGCCCTTCACCCTTTCTTATGCCATTGTTCGATCGTCTTCTCCATGGAGGGAACAGGCCGGAAACGACCCCGTTATTCTTGCCCCGATCTGAAAGATGACGTGGTGGAGGAACTCATTGATCGGTGCGACGTCATCACCTTGGCTAGCATGGCAGGTTCGTTCAAGCCCATTCTCGACTCAACTAATAACATCATTGCAAGAAACCCAAGGGTCCAGGAGCGGTTTGATCTCCCCTATCTTCTTCGCCGTGATCCTGATGACTGGCGCCGGCACGACAAAGGCCTTGCCCTGTGCAAGTTGATGCCGCTTGATAATGATACGTGTGATGTTAAGATGCCATCGCTTGAGAGCAAGGCTTGGGCGGGCGTAAATGGAGATTGGGTTGTTTACATTGGGTCCAACTGCGAGTGGGAACTTGTGAATGTGTACACTCGTCACCGGGTTCCACTTCCAAAAATCTCAGCACACTGCCCAGAGGTTGAGCACACCGGTAATGTACGCACGTTCAAATATGATCATGGTGACTGTCTTCTATGGAAGATAGCAATTTGTCGAGTTCCCAACCGCTCTTGGAATTACAAAAACTATGATGTTGTTGCTATCTTCGACAAGCTTGTTGCCGTCCTTGATGGTTTGACTCGATGGATATTGCTCAAAAATCAGTTTCTGTGCATGAAGGAGTACTGTGATGCAATTGAATACGAGGGCCTTGTGTTTGCTGCCACCACTCGTGTCACTCTTTATGCATGGTATCCTCGTAGTTTCGGTACGTTTGTCTTCCACCGTAATTATAATTGTTTCATCCACATGCATGCGGGTTAGCAAGTTTCCCTTTACTAATTAACCTTCTTCTTGTGTTTCCAAGGTCCTGTGAACATCCCACCACCGATACTTGAAAAATTTTATAACCAAGGGGGAGATGCCGATGGTGATGATCATGAGCATGAGGACGAGCAGTGCTGATATACTCTGTGGCGCCTGGCAACTAATTCCGATGGATCACCTCTTCTTGTGTGTATACAGCCCACTGATGATGTTATTGCTAAGGAAGCAGGTGTAGTCTCCCATGGTCGCACTCTCCGGACCTATTCCAACACCCGTTGCATGGTATTCGAGATGGATACTAGTGTGCTAGCGCCAACTCCTTCTCCCTGGTACAGAATTGATAGTCTTGGAGAAAACTCACTCTTCCTTGGACAAAACTATCTGATGATGGTGAAAGGCGATCCAACCGCTGTTGACACATTTATGAGAAGCAACTGTGTCTATACCTCGGACATTTGGGTGGTTCCCTACCCTGGTACTGATATAGTAGGCCGCTTCAGCCTGGATGACCAGTCCTGCGTTGGTCTCCAGATCAACAATGCATGGCCCGTCCCAGAGAATCACTTGTGGTTCAAAGCAAGCGTTTCCAACGCCGAGCAATGATTGAGTTGAAGTTCATTTCATTGCTTGTTATTTGTTGTGTGGTGAAAACTTTAGTATTTATAATGTATCCTCGTTGTCGATGTGGGTTGATGACCTGTTGTTCTATGTGATAAAATGATATGCCTGTGATAAACTTACTAAATTTATGAATGGCTTTCGAGTCGCTTCTCTGAGTGAGTGGTGCGACGAGGCAAAAAAATATTTTCCGAATACATAATTGTACGTGCATTGCAACAGGTTATCGGATGAGGCCAATCAACAATAGTAGTACACTATTTGTACTAGCTTCACATGCTTCGCGCGTCGGACGGGTGTTTTTACTGTAGCCATATATTAATGTGTTCATTGTATGTAACCAGCACCTCGAATCCTCGATACTAGTATACTATATAGTAGGAGTAAGTAGTAGGAGTAGTAGGGTGGCATGGGCCAGAACAAGCATTCACGTCCAGGAGTACGGCACACGCCACCACCACGACATCCATCTGACACCATATTATTTCTTGGAGTCCATGCGAGAGCAATCTCTTCAACCTCGTCGTTTCTCTAACTTTAGCCATCGCGCGGCGGGCGAGGTGGGGTTTGCCGATAGTCGATTTCCTTAACTGTGGCCCCACTTGTAAGGCCAACTCCAACGCACGACCCCAAACGGACCTCCATTTTGCACTAACTCCAACGATAATTTTGACTATAAAAGCAAGACTAAAGAAAACAAGAACCACAAGAATACATTTTGCTACTCCTGTAAGTTGGATTAGTGCCTTCTCGATGCATTCATTATTGATCTGTGGAGGCTCGATCTAGCGTGCTTCTTTCTTCTTCGAGTGTAAAGAAGTAGACGTTGCTTCCTCGCATCTAGTCTCATGTCTAGCCTCTATTCTATACTAGCTAAAAGTGATAGAACATCTACTAAATTGTGCTCTATCAATATATGGATGTACTCTTCTTCCCAATACAAAAACTTGCATCCATTCTACTCCCTCCGTTGCACAATACATGCCTTCTATTTGTCAAAATATATATGTATCTAGACATGTCTTAGTATATAGGCACATCCATTCTACTCCCTTCATTGCACAATACATGCCTTCTATTTGTCAAAATATATATGTATCTAGACTTGTCTTAGTATATAGGTACATCCATTTTTGGACAAATGGAAGTCAAGTATTTTGGAACGGAGGGAGTACACAATAAAAATTTTAAGTTAGCACAACTAGTCTAATCCGAGAGCAGAACCGAAGATTTTGTCGGGTTCTTCCTCCTTTTGCCGACACGTGGGATATCCAGCATCCAGGTCGTGTCATGAAAGAAAATAGAGTGGTAGTTGAAGCCACGAGATGTGCATCTTGGGTTAAACTGTAAATAGAATCTTACTACTCTTGAGTAACTCCAAAAGCGGCCACCGAAGATCTTTATTGGATTTGTTTTTCATCACCAGCACATCGAGGTGAAAGATGTGCAGGTTCAGTGGGTCCTCTTGCGTTTTCACTGACATGTGGGGCCGCATGTGAGCTAACAGACGATGGGCTCTGCACATCCGCTGGCTAGCTGAGAAGAGAGATAGAGGAGGGCTGAGCACGGACTGCAGGAAATTTGTTCTACATACCTCGATATAGGCTCGATATAGTGGGGTGGCATGGGCCATAACTAGCATTCACGTCTAGCAGTACGGCACACGCCACCCACACGAGTCCCATCCGACACCAATTTTCTTGGAGTACGTGCTACAGCCATCTCTTCTCCCTCCTGTTTTCTCAGCCATCACACGGTGGGCGGGGTGGGGATTTGCCGATAGTCGGTTTGCTCAACTGCGGTCCCACTTGTAAGTGAAAATGCAACACCGCACGCATTCCCACTTGAGCGGCGTGCCGGACCAACCGTGTGGGGGTGCGACGCAAACACGACAGGCTTTTCCTTTTGAACTCGTAACTTGTAAAATTTGGTTCTGCTCCATGGCGTGACCGATAGATAGAAAATAACGATTTTGCCTAGAGTAATGAGAAGTTTGGTTCTGGCGTCGTTCATGCATGGAGTACGTACGAAAATTATGAAGTTGATGCGAAAGGTAAGATAATTACTATAGTATCATATACTACTACATGGATTTGATGGAAAGATAAAAATACATCCTCACGCCCTAGTGCGCCGGGTCACCAACCGACGTGTGAGGAGCAGCAGCGTTGGCGGCGAGCTCAACGTGCTTCTGAACAGTGCCGTCCAAGGTTGCCCTGCGCTCCAAGAAGGCCAGCGTCCTATCGTCCTCCTCTTGCATGTAGTAGTCCTTGTGGACGATTTACGCGTAGACGTGGGTAATTATGTTGATGGTGTCTTGCTGCGCCAGGCGCTGCGCGCCGAGCGCGACCTCAAGGTGGACATTCTCCGGCGCGACGGCGGGCAGTCACAGGGCCACCAGTGCATCAAAGAGGTTGTTACCATAGTGGCCGTTGAGGGTGGAGGGCATCGCAGAGCCTGGGCGCTCGGCTGGAGGCTTACGTCAAAGTCGTCCGCAAGCTTCTTGACGACGGTGAACTTGTCGAGGGAACCGATGAGGCCTCATCGAACAAGGAGACGAAGCTGTCGTCCAAGCGGCCCCTCACCCTGGCGGCCTCAAACAATACTACCTGCCGGGCCGCAGGCCGGCGTCGTAGACCATCTGGCACAGCCGGCTGATGCTCGCGCTCATCGCCTCCATGGGTCTAGCGTAGCTTCTAGTCAACTGATCTTGCGATTCGAGTGATCACTCAGCCCTTGGTTAGCGTGCGTAGGTGCGTAGGATTTCGTACTACTCCTCGGCCCTCTACTGCACCTGCCTTTGGCTGTATGATAGGTGGGCCAGCCACCCCCTGGGGCCACGTGTCATTCACCTCCTGGCCCATCTCTCACACGCACCCTGCTAGTGTATATATAGTGGTTTTCTTTTTCTCTCCATATCAACCATTTTATATTGCGTACGTGTCATTCAAGAGTGAAATGATGGTTGCTTCTTCCGACTAACTTACTATGTGATTTGACTGCTCCTTAGTGGCCCCTACACGTACTCCCCCTACGTGTATGCAACAGTCACACGTACACATGGACGCAAAAACACGCGCGACGCCCTAATGCATGCATGTCCAAGCACACGGCGGAACACACACGGTCACGCTCAAGTGCTCAACCTACACGTGCATGCACACACATACTCAGTCAGGGTGAGCTAGTGACCGTATGAACACCGAAAATTATATATATTGAGTGCAATGAGCGTATTATGAAGTCCACTGACCGTATTTTTACAAATATACAGTGACAGACAGTGTATTTATCTCGTTTGAAATTAAGCCATGTTAACCGGAGAGGAGGCAGCATGGACTAGCATTACTTTGTTGTGTCCCGTCAACTTGTCGAACTAGGAGAAGGTTGTAGGACGGGAGAAGCTTGCGCGCGATGGCTCACAGGACAAGGAGAAACTTTTGACTAATGCAAGCTCTCCCTCGCTCAGGCGGTGGACGTGCAACAGTTAATTCGGTGTCAGATTGCCAGAAGCATACTACACTATACTAGTAGTGCTATTATTGCTCGACTTCCCGAACAACCAAGCGCAAAGTTTACTAGTACTACTACTATAGTCCATAAAGGTACGTACTATACTAGTACTACTAGGAACCGGATGGAGGAGCGTCTGCACTCTTATTATAATTTTAAAATGTGATAAAGCAATCTTCAACACATTTGGTTCTCTTTGAGGGTTCTCGCATGTGATAATGGAAGTTGATTGCATGGAACACTCGCCACAATTCTCACTTAATTCTGGCTCATATCCTGTTACAAATAATAGCGCTCAGTAATATTTACTCTTTTTTTGTTATTCAGCATGTAAATAGGTCAGCAAACCTTGCGGCGCATCTTCGTGCGGACCGTGCTTGCTGCACTTTGAATGTGGCCGAGAGCTGGCTTGATGAAACACCACGCTTCCTACTTACTAGCACTACTTTTTGGTGTGTCCCGTCAACTCGCAGAACGAGGAGAAGCTTGCAGGACAAGGTGAAGCTCGCTTACGCCTTTTGACTAATGCAGCCTACCCTTGGTGGACATGCATCAGTCCATTCGGTGTCAGATTGTCAGAGGCATACACTGTAGTACCCAACATGCGGAGTACCATCATTGTTCGACTTCACGAATGCGTACTCTACTTGGTTTTGCACCTTCATACTACTCCACCCTCCGTCACATTATAGGGCGCACTTCATTATGATGCATTTCTCTCAATGCATTTCCACCACCAGAGAGACTTTAGACGCGTTTGGTTTAATGCTCAATTAATTAGGGCGTGGTAACCGCAATCAAGTCCACAATTTTCTCTCCATGTACTGTACTACTACGGAGTGCATGCATGTGTGTACCCGGGGTGGAAGCACTGCATGCTTGTGTGTACGCATTATTCCCTCTAGTAATAGATGCCGTGCTATAACTACCAATGCTATTTTTCAGGCCGATCGCTAGTCGCCTTGGTCCCACAGATTTTTTTCTTTTTTCTGAAGCGTGTTGTATAAACAGTGACGGATGGAGTAGTATGAGCGGATTCAAAGAAGAGCGTATTGATGGTTGCTTCTTTAGAGCAACTTACAGTGGGAAAGGTGGGGCTTATGATTTGACTGTTCATTACTCACTAATAATGCGGCGCAACGACCAGGCTGAGTCTCCCATGCGGTTGTGCACTACCCCCTCGGTTCTTAAATATACTCTGGAGTATTTGTCTTTCTAAAATATGTTGAAATCTCTGTTAAGACAAATATAATATTTAGGAACGGAGGGAGTACACATACGAAGCAAAATGAGTGAATCTACACTCTAAAATATGCCCGTTTGAAATTTGTAAAAAGACAAATATTTAGGAACGAAGGAGTATAATTTTGTGCATGGCTCATGGTCCCGGATGATGAAGAGGCTTTTGGCAATGCTATCAAGCTTCCATCATTTGTTTACATAATTGACGTACTATACAAATAATTTTCTAGCGACATGAAATTGTACAATGGTGTGAGCTTTCAGCTTTTGTTTCGCGTGTCTTGCCATCGATGCTCTTTCGGAAACAATAAAAAACTAACTTCCTTGCTAATGCATGTCAATTATTAGCAGATCAGAGCTAATAATTACATCACAACTGAAGACAAAGTTGTGAGAAGGTGTTAAATTAAAATTGATCCATGCTTTAATTGGCAGCAACGTCCCCCCAGCTCTGTCTAAATCAACAAGGCATGCTGGGAAAAAAAGTAGCTATCTGGAGCATGCAACATTCCGATCATTTTGTGCAGTTCCACTAAAATAGAGCTGAGCGTCCCTGTTCCAAAGATATCAAGTGTGATTACGATAATAGAGGACTACTGATGAAACAATAAACACACAAATAGAAGCCGATCACCTTTGTAGTCTCTCTTAAGACTAAGTAGTTGGAGAAGATTAGGCTCGGAGTTGGATGAGGAGGATAGAGCAAAACCAATCTCCCTTTGTGCAGTCGCACTGAAATGTAGAGACGTTACCCGTGTGACATTTTAGTACAACTGCACAAAACACTCTTAAGAAAAAGTGATTTGTGCAGTTCACCAAAAGGTCGCAATAGCAACGAGGTGAAATGGATAGCCCTGTTTGCAAAAAAGAGGTAGAAAGGAAACAATTATTGGCCAATAACAGTTGATGACACATGCGACGACAAAAAAGAAGCATATTCCTTGTCCTAAGGGAAGATAACAACACGGTTGTGTTTGTCTAAAACGGTGTGAGGACGAGAATGCAATATGGAAAGTATGCCGGACGAGCTATGTTTTGGGCAAAGAACTATGGAAGATCCACATGCAGCGACGTGGGAAAACGGGCAGTGGAGAAAGGCTGGAGGGGATACCTGGAGGTTGTCGGGATGTAACTAGGTGAGCGGCGGCGGGCGAAATCTGCGAGCAGGTGGCGTAGGCCCTGCCGCGTCGGATCTTGGTCAGAGAGAACGGCATGTACAGCAGATCGGGACGTGCTGCCTCGGCGCCGTCGAACGGAGAAACGATGCACTTCCTCCCTTTTCCCTGGTGGACGGGATGCGGCCGGATCAGTGACCAACGGTGAGAGAGAGAGGCCACCGCACTCCCTATCCCCCGGCGGACGGGATGCGGCCGGATCAGTGACCAACGGTGAGAGAGAGAGGGGCCACCGCACTCCCTTTCCCCCGGCAGACGGAATGCGGCCGGACCAGTGACCAACGGTGAGAGAGAGAGGCCACTGGAGCCTTGTGTGAGTTACTCTGAAGAGCGGACTACCTTTTCCTCCATAAAAATCGTTTTATATTTTGTGTACGTGCCATTGAGCGCTATAACTTTATTTAAAAATAACGCGGCAACGCGTCAAGTCAAACTTTGTTTCGTGCACGCGTGGTACACGACCTCCCTAGGTAAACAACCACTACAGGCGTTCAAATTAGCACGTGGGCTGCCATTTCATAAAGAAATGAGCTCCACTGTGTACCCGCGCGGGTGTGGCTGGGCACGAAGCGTGAGTACATGCACGGTGCACCTATTCTCTTCTTGTATACGTACACCACCTACATGGGGTTGTGTGAGAGAGATACAAACCTAGAGAGATATAGTGTGTGGGTTCTTGAGAGTTTTTTTTGGGGGGGGGGTCAATCAAAAAATTTAACATATGCAATGTGTGTGAAATAGAGTCCTAGATATAACATATATATAGAGGGGGCGATCCACGAGAAGAGAGTGGAGGTATCATCGGCTTGAGGTGTCTATCGAATCGAAGAGAGGGATGATGTGTGTGTGTGCGCGCGCGCGATCGATAAAGAGTGCCATCGAATTTGTGTGCGCCCACGTCAAAGATATAGAGTGGCTGGCCTACTGGAACGTGAGATGGGACATGTGCAGTTTGTCTCTGTGGCATGGATACCTATCTGCAGCGCTCGACTATCAGTGTGTGGTGGGGGAAGAGGGAGGCCCAATTAACTATAGAGGTACAATGGCTGGTATATGTGTGGAGGAGGAGAGATGCCTACCTCATGTATTAAGGAGATCGATCTGCCTCATGTATTAAGGGAGATCGATCGGCATCCATGCATATGTGCAGGAGATGAATAAGGTTGGGAGAGAGACAGAGCTAGAGTGTTGGAGGGGGTGGTAGTGGAGTTGCTTCTAGAAAATGGTGGGATAGGCTTGCTAAACAAACGGAGGGCACGCCCGCAATATCAATAAGAGAGGAGATGGCTGCTTGTTGTCTGTGCAAGTGCGTGTGAGAGACGGGTCAGGAGGCATGCACGAATGATGAGGGGGACGATGTGGCTGTGGTAAGCAGATGTAACTACATAGGAAGATCAATCGCCCTTTGTAAGAGAAAGGAGAGACATAACTGGTGAGGTACGTCGATCAATGGGGGGGGGGTAGTTAAAGTCGATCTAGGTATATGTTGGGAGATCGATCGGTATACATGCATGTGTGTGTTAGAAGCAAATGAGGCACGAGGAGAAGGATAGAGAGAGAGGGATGCATGTAGGAGGTGGTACGAGAGGCATACTATATCGAGGGGGAGGAGTGTGCGAGTACGAGAACGATGAAAAGAGTGGTGGGAGTGAGGCATGGACGGTGACAAGAGAAGAGGGGAAGCTTGTTTTTGTGCTAGGCACACCTGGCTAGAGAGGCATATCGATCGATGTGTGCTATAAAGAAGGAGCTGGGGGACCTACACACACCGTGGGTGAACGACCTAAAGTGAAAAGACGAATTTGCGCGATGGAGCTAGAGAATGCGGAGGGAGGGTGAGAGGGATGCGGGCGTGTGCATGCACAAGAGAAAGTTAGAGCTAGCTACAAAGATAAGAGGGTTGTGTGGGTGTAAAAGATGAATAGAGATCATATATACTTCATTATAAAAAGCGAATTCAGATATTTGAATAATTTATCATAGTGTTTCAAACCGACGGATGTGTGAATATATATAACGGTGATACACATGGTGTGGTTATGAACATGGTATGCTACATTTAATATATTTTATCTCTACTCTTATAAAAAACGGAGTTGTTGATGATGGTGTGCCTGCCATCCTGCATTATAGGCCGTCTGATTTATATCTCGCGGATAGCAAGGAAACTATGATGGTTGAAGTTGGCAACAATCATGATTGTAGATTCTTATTGAAATAGAGAAATGAATTCAAATTTAGTTCGAATTGCAGCGGTAGTATAGACATTTGGAATGCACTAAAATGTTGGTATGAGTAGGTTACATGGATTATACAACAAGCGAAAAAATTTAATCGGACATAACATGGATTCATACTCCCTCCTTCCATCTACATAGGGCGTAATGAGATTTTTAAGACCGCCTTTGACTATTGACAAGATTAATAGTACATGACATGCACAATGTGAAAATTATATCATTGAAAGAACCTTTCACAGACGAATTTAACGGTGTGCTTTGTGTAAGTTGCATGTCATATATCATTGCTCTAATATTTGGTCAAAGTTAGCATCGAAAAACGCATTAGGCCCTACATAGATGGAAGGAGGGAGTAGCTTTGAATAGTATTTGTATAGTAAAACGGGGCAAGACTCTCTCTTTGTGTGGTGTGAATAGTTTCATCTTTTTCGTTTTCTTTTTGGTTGAGGGAAGTGCAAATTGATTTGGTACATACAAGTACAATATTACGACACGTTAGGCTTGTCCCTAAAATTCAACCCGCGTCTTGTTATATCCCGAAAATTCAGATATCGTGCTCCCAAAACTGGCGCCTTCACAACCCGCGCCTTGCTATCCCGAAATTATAACGCACGCGAAAACTCCCTCCAGCTGCCAAATCCAGATGATACGTCTCCAACGTATCTATAATTTTTGATTGCTCCATGCTATATTATCTACTGTTTTAGGCAATATTGGGCTTTATTATCCACTTTTATATTATTTTTGGGACTAACCTATTAACCGGAGGCCCAGCCCAGATTTGCTGTTTTATGCCTATTTCAGTGTTTCGAAGAAAAGGAATATCAAACGGAGTCGAAACGGAACGAAATCAACTGGAGAAGTTATTTTTGGAAGGAAACACACCTGATGGACTTGGACCCCACGTCAGAAGATACGGGTGCTGCTCACGAGGGTGGGGGGCGCGCCCACCCCCCTAGGGCGCGCCCCCTGCCTCGTGGGGCCCCCGTGGCTCCCCTGACGTGCTTCTTCTGCCTATATATGTCGCCATACCCTAAAACTTCTAGAACAGACAATAGATCCGGAGTTCCGCCGCCGCAAGCCTTTGTAGCCACCAAAAACCTCTCGGGACCCTATTCCGGCACCCTGCCGGAGGGGGGGAACCCTCACCGGTGGCCATCTTCATCATCCCGACGCTCTCCATGACGAGGAGGGAGTAGTTCACCCTCGGGGCTGAGGGTATGTACCAGTAGCTATGTGTTTGATCTCTCTCTCTCTCTCTCGTGTTCTTGATTTGGCACGATCTTGATGTATCGCGAGCTTTGCTATTATAGTTGGATCTTATGTTTATTCTCCCCCTCTTCTCTCTTGTAATGGATTGAGTTTTCCCTTTGAAGTTATCTTATCGAATTGAGTCTTTAAAGACTTGAGAACACTTGATGTATGTCTTGCCGTGCGTATCTGTGGTGACAATGGGATATCACGTGCCACTTAATGTATGTTTTGGTGATCAACTTGCGGGTTCCGCCCATGAACCTATGCATAGGGGTTCGCACATGTTTTCGTCGTGATTCTCCGGTAGAAACTTTGGGGCACTCTTTGAGGTTCTATGTGTTGGTTTGAGTAGATGAATTGAGATTGTGTGATGCATATCGTATAATCATACCCACGGATACTTGAGGTGACATTGGAGTATCTAGGTGACATTAGGGTTTTGGTTGATTTGTATCTTAAGGTGTTATTCTAGTACGAACTCTAGGGCTGTTTGTGACACTTATAGGAATAGTGTTGGGGAACGTAGTAATTTCAAAAAAAATCGTACGCACACGCAAGATCATGGTGATGCATAGCAATGAGAGGGGAGAGTGTGATCTACATACCCTTGTAGACCGACAGCGGAAGCGTTAGCACAACGCGGTTGACGTAGTCGTACGTCTTCACGGCCCGATCGATCAAGCACCGAAACTACGGCACCTCCGAGTTCTAGCACACGTTCAGCTCGATGACGATCCCCGGACTCCGATCCAGCAAAGTGTCGGGGAAGAGTTCCGTCAGCACGATGGCATGGTGACGATCTTGATGTACTACCGTCGCAGGGCTACGCCTAAGCACCGCTACAATATTATCGAGGATTATCGTGGAAGGGGGCACCGCACACGGCTAAGAATATGATCACGTGGATCAACTTGTGTGTCTATGGGGTGCCCTCTGCCCCCGTATATAAAGGATCAAGGCGGGGTGCGGCCGGCCAGGAGGAGGGCGCGCCAGGAGGAGTCCTATTCCCACCGGGAGTAGGATTCCCCCCCTTTCCTAGTTGGAATAGGATTCGGGAAGGGGGAAAGAGGAGAGAGAGAAGGAAGGGGGGGCGCCGCCCCCTTCTCCTTATCCTATTCGGACTAGGGGGGAGGGGCGCGCGTCCCAGCCCTGGCCACCTCTCCTCTCTTCTACTAAAGCCCACTAAGGCCCATATACCTCCCGGGGGGTTCCGGTAACCTCCCGATACTCCGGTAAAATCCCGATTTCACCCGAAACACTTTCGATATCCAAATATAGGCTTCCAATATATCAATCTTTATGTCTTGACCATTTCGAGACTCCTCGTCATGTCCGTGATCACATCCGGGACTCCGAACAAACTTCGGTAATCAAAAAGCATAAACTCATAATATAACTGTCATCGAAACCTTAAGCGTGCGGACCCTACGGGTTCGAGAACAATGTAGACATGACCGAGACACGTCTCGGGTCAATAACCAATAGCGGAACCTGGATGCTCATATTGGCTCCTACATATTCTACGAAGATCTTTATCGGTCAGACCGCATAACAACATACTTTGTTCCCTTTGTCATCGGTATGTTACTTGCCCGAGATTCGATTGTCGGTATCTCAATACCTAGTTCAATCTCGTTACCGGCAAGTCTCTTTACTCGTTTCGTAATACATCATCTCGCACTAACTCATTAGTTGCAATGCTTGCAAGGCTTATGTGATGTGCATTACCGAGAGGGCCCAGAGATACCTCTCCGATAATCGGAGTGACAAATCCTAATCTCGAAATACGCCAACCCAACATTTACCTTTGGAGACACCTGTAGAGCTCCTTTATAATCACCCAGTTACGTTGTGACGTTTGTTAGCACACAAAGTGTTCCTCCGGTAAACGGGAGTTGCATAATCTCATAGTCATAGGAACATGTATAAGTCATGAAGAAAGCAATAGCAATATACTAAACGATCGGGTGCTAAGCTAATGGAATGGGTCATGTCAATCACATCATTCTCCTAATGATGTGATCCCATTAATCAAATGACAACACATGTCTATGGCTAGGAAACATAACCATATTTGATCAACGAGCTAGTCAAGTAGAGGCATACTAGTGACGTTTGGTTTGTCTATGTATTCACACAAGTATTATGTTTCCGGATAATACAATTCTAGCATGAATAATAAACATTTATCATGATATAAGGAAATAAAATAATAACATTATTATTGCCTCTAGGGCATATTTCCTTCAGTCTCCCACTTGCACTAGAGTCAATAATCTAGATTACACAGTAATGATTCTAACACCCATGGAGCTTTGGTGCTGATCATGTTTTGCTCGTGGAAGAGGCTTAGTCAACGGGTCTGCTATATTCAGATCTGTATGTATCTTGCAAATCTCTATGTCTCCCACCTGGACTAGATCCTGGATGGAATTGAAGCGTCTCTTGATGTGCTTGGTTCTCTTGTGAAATCTGGATTCCTTTGCCAAGGCAATTGCACCAGTATTGTCACAAAAGATTTTCATTGGACCCGATGCACTAGGTATGACACCTAGATCGGATATGAACTCCTTCATCCAGACTCCTTCGTTTGCTGCTTCCGAAGCAGCTATGTACTCCGCTTCACATGTAGATCCCGCCACAACGCTTTGTTTAGAACTGCACCAACTGACAGCTCCACCATTTAATGTAAACACGTATCCGGTTTGCGATTTAGAATCGTCCGGATCAGTGTCAAAGCTTGCATCAACGTAACCTTTTACGATGAGCTCTTTGTCACCTCCATATATGAGAAACATATCCTTAGTCCTTTTCAGGTATTTCAGGATGTTCTTGACCGCTGTCTAGTGATCCACTCCTGGATTACTTTGGTACCTCCCTGCTAGACTTATAGCAAGACACACATCAGGTCTGGTACACAGCATTGCATACATGATAGAGCCTATGGCTGAAGCATAGGGAACATCTTTCATTTTCTCTCTATCTTCTGCATTGGTCGGGGATTGAGTCTTACTCAATTTCACACCTTGTAACACTGGCAATAATCCTTTCTTTGCTTGATCCATTTTGAACTTCTTCAAAACTTTGTCAAGGTATGTGCTTTGTGAAAGTCCAATTAAGCGTCTCGATCTATCTCTATAGATCTGAATGCCCAATATGTAAGCAGCTTCACCGAGGTCTTTCATTTAAAAACTCTTATTCAAGTATCCTTTTATGCTATCTAGTAATTCTATATCATTTCCGATTAGCAATATGTCATCTACATATAATATCAGAAATGCTACAGAGCTCCCACTCACTTTCTTGTAAATACACGCTTCTCCAAAAGTCTGTAAAAACCAAATGCTTTGATCACACTATCAAAGCGTTTATTCCAACTCCGAGAGGCTTGCACCAGTCCATAAATGGATCGCTGGAGCTTGCACACTTTGTTAGCTTCCTTTGGATCGACAAAACCTTCCGGCTGCATCATATACAACTCTTTTGCAGAAATCCATTCAGGAATGCAGTTTTGACATCCATTTGCCAAATTTCATAATCATAAAATGCGGCAATTGCTAACATGATTCGAACAGACTTAAGCATCTCTACGGGTGAGAAGGTCTCATCGTAGTCAATCCCTTGAACTTGCCGAAAACCTTTTGCGACAAGTCGAGCTTTGTAGACAGTAACATTATCGTCAGCGTCAGTCTTCTTCTTGAAGATCCATTTATTATCAATTGCTTGCCGATCATCGGGCAAGTCAACCAAAGTCCATACTTTGTTCTCATACATGGATCCCATCTCAGATTTCATGGCTTCAAGCCATTTTGCGGAATCTGGGCTCACCATCGCTTCTTCATAGTTCGTAGGTTCATCATGATCTAGTAGCATTACTTGCAGAACAGGATTACCGTACCACTCTGGTGCGGATCTTACTCTGGTTGATCTATGAGGTTCAGTAGTATCTTGTTCTGAAGTTTCATGATCATTATCATTAGCTTCCTCACTAATTGGTGTAGGTGTCACAGAAACAGGTTTCTGTGATGTACTACTTTCCAATAAGGGAGCAGGTACAGTTACCTCGTCAAGTTCTACTTTCCTCCCACTCACTTCTTTCGACAGAAACTCCTTCTCCAGAAAGTTCCCGAATTTAGCAACAAAAGTCTTGCCTTCGGATCTGTGATAGAAGGTGTATCCAATGGTTTCCTTTGGATATCCTATGAAGACACATTTCTCCGATTTGGGTTCGAGCTTATCAGGTTGAAGCTTTTTCACATAAGCATCGCAGCCCCAAACTTTCAGAAACGACAACTTTGGTTTCTTGCCAAACCACAGTTCATAAGGCATCGTCTCAGCGGATTTCGATGGTGCCCTATTTAACGTGAATGCGGCCGTCTCTAGAGCATATCCCCAAAACGATAGCGGTAAATCAGTAAGAGACATCATAGATCGCACCATATCTAGTAAAGTATGATTACGATGTTCGGACACACCATTATGCCGTGGTGTTCCGGGTGGCGTGAGTTGCGAAACTATTCCACATTGTTTCAAATGTACACCAAACTCGTAACTCAAATATTCCCCTCCACGATCAGATCGTAGGAATTTTATTTTCTTGTTACGATAATTTTCAACTTCACTCTGAAATTCTTTGAACTTTTCAAACGTTTCAGACTTATGTTTCATTAAGTAGATATACCCATATCTGCTTAAGTCATCTGTGAAGGTGAGAAAATAACGATATCCGCCACGAGCCTCAACATTCATCGGACCACATACATCTGTATGTATGATTTCCAATAAATCTGTTGCTCTCTCCATAGTATCGGAGAACGGTGTTTTTGTCATCTTACCCATAAGGCACGGTTCGCAAGTACCAAGTGATTCATAATCAAGTGGTTCCAAAAGCCCATCAGTATGGAGTTTCTTCATGCGCTTTATACCGATATGACCTAAACGGCAGTGCCACAAATAAGTTGCACTATCATTATCAAGTCTGCATCTTTTGGCTTCAACACTATGAATATGTGTGTCACTACTATCGAGATTTAATAAGAATAGACCACTCTTTAAGGGTGCATGACCATAAAAGATATTACTCATATAAATGGAACAACCATTATTCTCAGATTTAAATGAATAACCGTCTCGCATCAAACAAGATCCAGATATAATGTTCATTCTTAACGCTGGCACCAAATAACAATTATTTAGGTCTAATACTAATCCCGAAGGTAGATGTAGAGGTAGCGTGCCGACTGCGATCACATCGACTTTGGAACCATTTCCCACGCGCATCATCACCTCGTCCTTAGCCAATCTTCGCTTAATCATTAGTCCCTGTTTCGAGTTGCAAATATTAGAAACAGAACCAGTATCAAATACCCAGGTGCTACTGCGAGCATTAGTAAGGTACACATCAATAACATGTATATCACATATACCTTTGTTCACCTTGCCATCCTTCTTATCCGCCAAATACTTGGGGCAGTTCCGCTTCCAGCGACCAGTCTGCTTGCAGTAGAAGCACTCAGTTTCAGGCTTAGGTCCAGGTTTGGGTTTCTTCTCTTGAGTAGCAACTTGCTTGCTGTTCTTTTTGAAGTTCCCCTTCTTCTTCCCTTTGCCCCTTTTCTTGAAACTAGTGGTCTTGTTGACCATCAACACTTGATGCTCCTTCTTGATTTCTACCTCCGCAGCTTTCAGCATTGCGAAGAGCTCGGGAATAGTCTTATTCATCCCTTGCATATTATAGTTCATCACGAAGCTCTTGTAGCTTGGTGGCAGTGATTGGAGAATTCTGTCAATGATGCAATCATCTGGAAGATTAACTCCCAATTGAATCAAGTGATTATTATACCCAGACATTTTGAGTATATGCTCACTGACAGAACTGTTCTCCTCCATCTTGCAGCTATAGAACTTATTGGAGACTTCATATCTCTCAATCCGGGCATTTGCTTGAAATATTAACTTCAACTCCTGGAACATCTCATATGCTCCATGACGTTCAAAACATCGTTGAAGTCCCGATTCTAAGGCGTAAAGCATGGCACACTGAACTATCGAGTAGTCATCAGCTTTGCTCTGCCAGACGTTCATAACATCTGGTGTTGCTCCAGTAGCGGGCCTGGCACCCAGCGGTGCTTCCAGGACTTAATTCTTCTGTGCAGCAATGAGGATAATCCTCAAGTTACGGACCCAGTCCATGTAATTGCTACCATCATCTTTCAACTTTGCTTTCTCAAGGAACGCATTAAAATTCAACGGAACAACAGCACGGGCCATCTATCTACAATCAAGCATAAACAAGCAAGATACTATCAGGTACTAAGTTTCATGATAAAAATTTAGGTTCAATGAATCATATTACTTAAAGAACCCCCACTTAGATAGACATCCCTCTAATCCTCTAAGTGGTTATGTGATCCAAATCAACTAAACCATGTCTGATCATCACGTGAGATGGAGTAGTTTCATTGGTGAACATCACTATGTTGATCATATCTACTATATGATTCACGCTTGACCTTTCGGTCTTCGTGTTCCGAGGCCATATCTGTATATGCTTGGCTCGTCAAGTATAACCTGAGTATTCCGCGTGTGCAACTGTTTTGCACTCGTTGTATTTGAACGTAGAGCCTATCACACCCGATCATCACGTGGTGTCTCAGCACGAAGAACTTTCGCAACGGTGCATACTCAGGGAGAACACTTCTTGATAATTAGTGAGAGATCATCTTATAATGCTACCGTCAATCAAAGCAAGATAAGATGCATAAAAGATAAACATCACATGCAATCAATATAAGTGATATGATATGGCCATCATCATCTTGTGCTTGTGATCTCCATCTCCGAAGCACCGTCGTGATCACCATCGTCATCGGCGCGACACCTTGATCTCCATCGTAGCATCGTTGTCGTCTCGCCAATCTCATGCTTCCACGACTATCGCTACCGCTTAGTGATAAAGTAAAGCATTACAGCGTGATTGCATTGCATACAATAAAGCGGCAACCATATGGCTCCTGCCAGTTGCCGATAACTCGGTTACAAAACATGATCATCTCATACAATAAAAATTAGCATCATGTCTTGACCATATCACATCACAACATGCCCTGCAAAAACAAGTTAGACGTCCTCTACTTTGTTGTTGCAAGTTTTATGTGGCTGCTACGGGCTTAAGCAACAACCAATCTTACCTACGCATCAAAACCACAACGATAGTTTGTCAAGTTGGTGCTGTTTTAACCTTCGCAAGGACCGGGCGTAGCCACACTCGGTTCAACTAAAGTTGGAGAAACTGTCACCCGCAAGCCACCTATGTGCAAAGCACGTCGGGAGAACCGGTCTCGCGTAAGCGTACGCGTAATGTCGGTCCGGGCCGCTTCATCCAACAATACCGCCGAACCAAAGTATGACATGCTGGTAAGCAGTATGACTTATATCGCCCACAACTCACTTGTGTTCTACTCGTGCATATAACATCAACACATAAAACCTAGGCTCGGATGCCACTGTTGGGGAACGTAGTAATTTCAAAAAAAATCCTACGCACACGCAAGATCATGGTGATGCATAGCAACGAGAGGGGAGAGTGTGATCTACGTACCCTTGTAGACCGACAGCGGAAGCATTAGCACAACGCGGTTGATGTAGTCATACGTCTTCACGGCCCGACCGATCAAGCACCGAAACTACGACACCTCCGAGTTCTAGCACACATTCAGCTCGATGACGATCCCCGGACTCCGATCTAGCAAAGTGTCGGGGAAGAGTTCCGTCAGCACGACGGCGTGGTGATGATCTTGATGTACTACCGTCGCAGGGCTACGCCTAAGCACCGCTACAATATTATCGAGGATTATCATGGAAGGGGGCACCGCACACGGCTAAGAATATGATCACGTGGATCAACTTGTGTGTCTATGGGGTGCCCTCTGCCCCCGTATATAAAGGATCAAGGGGGGTGCGGCCGGCCAGGAGGAGGGTGCGCCAGGAGGAGTCCTACTCCCACCGGGAGTAGGATTCCCCCCTTTCCTAGTTGGAATAGGATTCGGGAAGGGGGAAAGAGGAGAGAGAGAAGGAAGGGGGAGCGCCGCCCCCCTCTCCTTGTCCTATTCGGACTATGGGGGGAGGGGCGCGCGGCCCAGCCCTGGCCACCTCTCCTCTCTTCCACTAAAGCCCACTAAGGCCCATATACCTCCCGGGGGGTTCCGGTAACCTCCCGGTACTCCGGTAAAATCCCGATTTCACCCGGAACACTTCCGATATCCAAATATAGGCTTCCAATATATCAATCTTTATGTCTTGACCATTTTGAGACTCCTCGTCATGTCCGTGATCACATTCGGGACTCCGAACAAACTTCGGTACATCAAAAAGCATAAACTCATAATATAACTGTCATCGAAACCTTAAGCGTGCGGACCCTACGGGTTCGAGAACAATGTAGACATGACCGAGACACGTCTCGGGTCAATAACCAATAGCGGAACCTGGATGCTCATATTGGCTCCTACATATTCTACGAAGATCTTTATCGGTCAGACCGCATAACAACATACTTTGTTCCCTTTGTCATCGGTATGTTACTTGCCCGAGATTCGATCGTCGGTATCTCAATACCTAGTTCAATCTCGTTACCGGCAAGTCTCTTTACTCGTTTCGTAATACATCATCTCGCAACTAACTCATTAGTTGCAATGCTTGCAAGGCTTATGTGATGTGCATTACCGAGAGGGCCCAGAGATACCTCTCCGACAATCGGAGTGACAAATCCTAATCTCAAAATACGCCAACCCAACATTTACCTTTGGAGACACCTGTAGAGCTCCTTTATAATCACCCAGTTACGTTGTGACGTTTGGTAGCACACAAAGTGTTCCTCCAGTAAACGGGAGTTGCATAATCTCATAGTCATAGGAACATGTATAAGTCATGAAGAAAGCAATAGCAACATACTAAACGATCGGGTGCTAAGCTAATGGAATGAGTCATGTCAATCACATCATTCTCCTAATGATGTGATCCCATTAATCAAATGACAACACATGTCTATCGCTAGGAAACATAACCATCTTTGATCAACGAGCTAGTCAAGTAGAGGCATACTAGTGACGTTTGGTTTGTCTATGTATTCACACAAGTATTATGTTTCCGGATAATACAATTATAGCATGAATAATAAACATTTATCATGATATAAGGAAATAAAATAATAACATTATTATTGCCTCTAGGGCATATTTCCTTCAAACAGCCCAACGGATTGATTGGAAAGAATAACTTTGAGGTGGTTTCATACCCTACCATATTCTCTTCGTTTGTTCTCCGCTATTAGTGACTTTGGAGTGACTCTTTGTTGCATGTTGAGGGATAGTTATATGATCCAATTATGTTATTATTGTTGAGAGGACTTGCACTAGTGAAAGTATGAACCCTAGGCCTTGTTTCAACTCATTGCAATACTGTTTACGCTCACTTTTACTGCTTGCTACCTTGCTGTTTTTATATTTTCAGTTTACAAAAACCTATATCTACCATCCATATTGCACTTGTATCACCATCTCTTCGCCGAACTAGTGCACCTATACAATTTACCATTGTATTGGGTGTGTTGGAGACACAAGAGACTCTTTGTTATTTGGTTGCACGGTTGTTTGAGAGAGACCATCTTCATCCTACGCCTCCCATGGATTGATAAACCTTAGGTCATCCACTTGAGGGAAATTTGCTACTGTCCTACAAACCTCTGCATTTGGAGGCCCAACAACGTCTACAAGAAGAAGGTTGTGTAGTAGACATCAAGCTCTTTTCTGGCGCCGTTGCCGGGGAGGCTAGGTAAGTGAAGGTATATCTTTAGATCTTGCAATCGAATCTTTTTGTTTCTTGTTTTAGCACTAGTCTAGTTTATAAAAGAAAACTTACAAAAAAATGGAATTGAGTTTGTCTCACACGCTTCACCTTTTTAATATCTTTCGTGAGTATGATGGAAAGGAAAATTGTGCCAAAGTATTAGAAGAAGAATGCATTAAAATGTTTGGCACTAAATATTTGAATGATGAGCATGATTGCAATGTTGTTAGTACTAATTCTTTGAATATCCATGATGCTAATAATGATTGCACTAGTTATGATGAAAATGCCTCCCATAAACATGTCAATTTTTGTGGAGTGCATTGGGTTTGCAAGGACACACCAAATAGAGAAGATAGATATTGCAAGAGGCATAAGCATTTAGAAACTAAATGGTTGCAAGAAAGGCTAGAAGTTAGTGCTGAAAATTTAAGATATCTTAGCCGTACTTGTGAACTTTGCAACGAACATGGTCATTTAAATATCAAATGCAAATTGTTTCATGACCGAATCGTGTCCAAAAATTGCGATGACTTGATTTCCCTTGCGCATTATAATGAACTAAGTTTGCTTTTGGGTTATGAAGAAATGAAACGTTAAACTAGGCATATTCCAGAATATAACCTTGAGAAATTCCTCGATATTGATCTAGAAGAAATTTATATGTATTGTGCGGTGAATTGCATTGAAAATCCTTATATTGCCAATTACATAAAGAAAAGAAAACAAATAGAAGATGAAGAGAATACTAACGAAAGGGAAGAGACTTCCCAATATTCTCCTATTATTTCTTATGATGAATCAGGTAACGAGGAGGAGCCTTCTATTCAACCAATCTCATTAATAAGGAGCCCCAAAAAGAGGATTGAACCCACACATGATGTGGTGAGGAAGAAGAAAAGAAAAAGGAAGAGAGGTAAAAAGGTATCTCTCCCAAATAAAGTTGCTCCTATTATTGTTGTGCCTCATGAAAATGAAGATGATACACTTGATGATGATCTTGTTATTCCTATTGCTTGTTGTGATGATTATGATTGGGAAGATAATGATACTTCTTATGATCTTGAAAATCTTTTTGGTACTTGCTTTAAAGAATATGATAATAATGTTTGCTATAGTATTGGTGCTATCCATACTATTAATGATGAGAGTGATTATGCTTATGATACGAAAAGGCCCAAGCTTGGGGAAGCTATGTTTGATGAGGATTACATATTTGAGAATATATTTGCTGCAATTAATGATTGTCCCAAGCTTGGGTATGCTATGTTTAATAATGATGATATTTTTAGCCTTCCATGTTTTGATATGCAAAGTGATTATGATGAGAACAAAGTTGCTACTTATGATGATTATTGTGATAAAACTTATGCTATAAAAAGTAGTGATGATTATATTTATAAAACTTGTCATGATTATGAGTACCCTTTCTCTGAACATTACTCTTTTAATGTGGAAGCAATTTATAGTATTCAAGTCTCTTATGATACTCCCACTATTCTGAATGAGAAGAATTTTGCTTGTGTGGAGAGTAGTAAATTTTCTATGCTTGTAGATCATGAAAAGAATGCTTTAGGTGCTGGTTATATTGTTGAATTCATTCATGATGCTACTGAAAATTATTATGAGGGAGGAATGTATGCTTGTAGGAATTGCAATAATATCAAGTTTCCTCTCTATGTGCTTAAAGTTTTGAAGTTATGCTTGTTTTACCTTCCTATGCAAGTTGATTATTGTTCCCATAAGTTGTTTGCTCACAAAATCCCTATGCATAGAAAGTGGGTTAGACTTAAATGTGCTAGTCATATTCTTCATCATGCTCTCTTTATGTTTCAATTCTTATCTCTTATGCGAGCATCATTGAAATCATCATGCCTAGCTAGGGGCGTTAAACGATAGCGCTTGTTGGGAGGCAACCCAATTTTATTTTAGTTTCTTGCTTTTTGGTTCTGTTTAGGAATAAATAATACATCTAGCTTCTGTTTAGATGTGGTTTTGTGTTTAATTTAGTGTTTGTGCCAAGTAGAACCTTTGGGAAGACTTGGGTGAAGTCTTTATGATCATGCTGTAAAAAACAGAAACTTTAGTGCTCACGAGATTAGCTAGAACTTTTTACTGGAGAGTGCTATTTAGTTTATTCTTTTTGCAGATGATTACTAGACAAATTCCTCAGGTCCACCAATTTATTTTAGAATTTTTGTAGTTCAAGAGGTTTACGTTAGTTACAGATTACTACAGACTGTTCTGTTTTTGACAGATTCTGTTTTTCGTGTGTTGTTTGCTTATTTTGATGACTCTATGGCTAGTAAAATAGTTTATAAACCAAAGAAAAGTTGGAATACAGTAGGTTTAACACCAATATAAATAAAGAATGAGTTCATTACGGTATCTTGAAGTGGTGTTTTGTTTTCTTTCGCTAACGGAGCTTACGAGTTTTCTGTTAAGTTTTGTGTTGTGAAGTTTTCAAGTTTTGGGTAAAGATTCGATGGACTATGGAATAAGGAGTGGCAAGAGCCTAAGATTGGGGATGCCCAAGGCACCCCAAGGTAATATTCAAGGATAACCAAGCGCCTAAGCTTGGGGATGCCCCGGAAGGCATCCCCTCTTTCGTCTTCGTTCATCGGTAACTTTACTTGAAGCTATATTTTTATTCACCACATGATATGTGTTTTGCTTGGAGCGTCATTTTATTTTCTTTAGTTTTGCTTTCTGTTTGAATAAAGTATCAAGATCTGAAATTATTAAATGGGAGAGTCTTCACATAGTTGCATGATTATTCGACTACTCATTGATCTTCACTTATATCCTTCGGAGTAGTTTGTTGTTTGCTCTAGTGCTTCACTTATATCTTTTAGAAGCACAATGGTGGTTTTATTTTGAAGAAATAGATGAACTATCATGCTTCACTTATATTATTTTGAGAGTCTTAAATATCATGGTAATTTTCTTAAATAATCATAATATGCTAAGCATACAAGATTTGTAAGAATTTTTATGAGTGTGTTGAATATTAAGAGAAGTTTGATGCTTGATGATTGTTTTGAGATATGGAGATGGTGATATTAGAGTCATGCTAGTTGAGTAGTTGTGAATTTGAGAAATACTTGTGTTAAAGTTTGTGATTCCCGTAGCATGCACGTATAGTGAACCGTTATGTGATGAAGTCGGAGCATAATTTATTTATTGATTGTCTTCCTTATGAGTGGCGGTCGGGGACGAGCGATGGTCTTTTCCTACCAATCTATCCCCCTACGAGCATGTGCGTAATACTTTGCTTTGATAACTTGTAGATTTTTGCTATAAGTATATGAGTTCTTTATGACTAATGTTGAGTCCATGGATTATACACACTCTCATCCTTCCACCATTGCTAGCCTCTCTAATACCGCACACTTTTCACCGGTATCATACACCCACCATATACCTTCCTCAAAACAGCCACCATACCTACCTATCATGGCATTTCCATAGCCATTCCGAGATATATTGTCATGCAACTTTCCACCGTTCCGTTTATTATGACACGCTCCATCATTGTCATATTGCTAGCATGATCATGTAGTGGACATTGTATTTGTGCCAAAGCCACCGTTCATAATTCTTTCATACATGTCACTCTTGATTCATTGCATATCCCGGTACACCACCGGAGGCATTCATATAGAGTCATATCTTGTTCTAAGTATTGAGTTGTAATTCTTGAGTTGTAAGTAAATAAAAGTGTGATGATCATCATTATTAGAGCATTGTCCCAGTGAGGAAAGGATGATGGAGACTATGATTCCCCCACAAGTTGGGATGAGACTCCGGACGAAAAATAAAAGAAAATAAAAGAAAAGAGGCCATAAAAAAGGAGAAAAGGCCCAAATAAAAAAAATAAAAAAGAGAGAAAAAGAGAGAAGGGGCAATGCTACTATCCTTTTACCACACTTGTACTTCAAAGTAGCACCATGATCTTCATGATAGAGAGTCTCCTATGATGTCACTTTCATATACTAGTGGGAATTTTTCATTATAGAACTTGGCTTGTATATTCCAATGATGGGCTTCCTCAAAAATTGCCCTAGGTCTTCGTGAGCAAGCAAGTTGGATGCACACCCACTTAGTTTCTTTTGATGAGCTTTCATAAACTTATAGCTCTAGTGCATCCGTTGCATGGGAATCCCTACTCACTCACATTGATATCTATTGATGGGCATCTCCATAGCCTGTTGATACGCCTAGTTGATGTGAGATTATCTTCCCCTCTTTTTGTCTTCTCCACAACCACCCTTCTATTCCATATATAGGGCCAGTTCTTTTCGGCGATTCTCCCAGAATCGCCCCCCTCCCCAGCTTTTCTCAGAATTGCCACTCCATATTTTTTTACAATCCTATCTAGTTAAGGTCTAATTAGTTAGGATTGTAAAAAATATATGAAGTGGTGATTCTGGGAGAAGCTGGGGAGGGGAGCGATTCTGGTAGAATCGCCCAAAAGAACTGGCCCATAGTGCTATATCCATGGCTCACGCTCATGTATTGCGTGAAGATTGAAAAAGTTTTGAAAAAGTTGGAGTATGAAACAATTGCTTGGCTTCTGATCGGGGTTGTGCATGATTTAAATACTTTGCGTGGTGAAGATAGAGCATAGCTAGACTATATGATTTTGTAGGGATAACTTTCTTTGGCCATGTTATTTTGAGAAAACATAATTGCTTAGTTAGTATGCTTGAAGTATTATTATTTTTATGTCAATATGAACTTTTGCCTTGAATCTTTTGGATCTGAATATTCATATCACAAGTAAGAAGAATTACATTGAAATTATGCCAACTAGCATTCCACATCAAAAATTATCTTTTTTATCATTTACCTACTCGAGGACGAGCAGGAATTAAGCTTGGGGATGCTTGATACGTCTCCAACGTATCTATAATTTTTGATTGCTCCATGCTATATTATCTACTGTTTTAGGCAATATTGGGCTTTATTATCCACTTTTATATTATTTTTGGGGCTAACCTATTAACCGAAGGCCCAGCCCAGATTTGCTGTTTTATGCCTATTTCAGTGTTTCGAAGAAAAGGAATATCAGACGGAGTCGAAACGGAACGAAATCAACTGGAGAAGTTATTTTTGGAAGGAAACACCCCAATGGACTTGGACCCCATGTCAGAAGATACAGGAGCTGCCCACGAGGGTGGGGGGCGCGCCCACCCCCCTAGGGCGCGCCCCCTGCCTCGTAGGGCCCCCGTGGCTCCCCTGACGTGCTTCTTCTGCCTATATATGTCGTCGTACCCTAAAACTTCCAGAACAGACAATAGATCGGGAGTTCCGCCGCCGCAAGCCTCTGTAGCCACCAAAAACCTCTCGGGACCCTGTTCCGGCACCCTGCCGGAGGGCGGGGGAACCCTCACCGGTGGCCATCTTCATCATCCCGGCGCTCTCCATGACGAGGAGGGAGTAGTTCACCCTCGGGGCTGAGGGTATGTACCAGTAGCTATGTGTTTGATCTCTCTCTCTCGTGTTCTTGATTTGGCACGATCTTGATGTATCGCGAGCTTTGCTATTATAGTTGGATCTTATGTTTATTCTCCCCCTCTTCTCTCTTGTAATGGATTGAGTTTTCCCTTTGAAGTTATCTTATCGGATTGAGTCTTTAAAGACTTGAGAACACTTGATGTATGTCTTGCCATGCGTATCTGTGGTGACAATGGGATATCACATGCCACTTGATGTATGTTTTGGTGATCAACTTGCGGGTTCCGCCCATGAACCTATGCATAGGGGTTGGCACACGTTTTCGTCGTGATTCTCCGGTAGAAACTTTGGGGCACTCTTTGAGGTTCTATGTGTTGGTTTGAGTAGATGAATTGAGATTGTGTGATGCATATCGTATAATCATACCCACGGATACTTGAGGTGACATTGGAGTATCTAGGTGACATTAGGGTTTTGGTTGATTTGTATCTTAAGGTGTTATTCTAGTACGAACTCTAGGGCTGTTTGTGACACTTATAGGAATAGCCCAACGGATTGATTGGAAAGAATAACTTTGAGGTGGTTTCGTACCCTACCATAATCTCTTCGTTTGTTCTCCGCTATTAGTGACTTTGGAGTGACTCTTTGTTGCATGTTGAGGGATAGTTATATGATCCAATTATGTTATTATTGTTGAGAGGACTTGCACTAGTGAAAGTATGAACCCTAGGCCTTGTTTCAACTCATTGCAATACCGTTTACGCTCACTTTTACCGCTTGCTACCTTGCTGTTTTTATATTTTCAGTTTACAAAAACCTATATCTACCATCCATATTGCACTTGTATCACCATCTCTTTGTCGAACTAGTGCACCTATACAATTTACCATTGTATTGGGTGTGTTGGGGACACAAGAGACTCTTTGTTATTTGGTTGCACGGTTGTTTGAGAGAGACCATCTTCATCCTACGCCTCCCACGGATTGATAAACCTTAGGTCATCCACTTGAGGGAAATTTGCTACTGTCCTACAAACCTCTGCACTTGGAGGCCCAACAACGTCTACAAGAAGAAGGTTGTGTAGTAGACATCACCCGACACGCGAAATCCCCCTTCTAACCCTGAGCTGAAAGCGCCGCTAGTTCAAGTCGGTGGGGGGTACTTTTGTAACACACCCTACATTTTGGACAAGCGCGTTCCTAAGTCATGCTTCACCCCCTCCCATCACCCCCTTTTCGCCATTCGGAACCCCAAGCCGCCATAACCTCTCCGCTCCAGCCGCGAAACCCCACCCTCCTTCGTCCGCCACGTCACCGCTGCCTAGCCGGAGCCTCTTCCCCAACGATGTCGTCCACTGCAACAGCTCGACGTCCCTCGTCCACCTCCCCGGATGAGGATCCGTCGTCCATCTTGCCGTCCCGCCGGTTCAGCCGCCCCGTCCTCCACCTCCAAGGAGCTGCTCCGATGATCGCCTCGTCTATCGCGGCTGCTCCATCCCCACAGCGCCGCCTTAACCTGCTCCACCGGAATCGCAGCATCTTCACCGACTCCTCGGACGAAGCCGAGGCCTACTCGGCGCCACCAAAGAGGTTGTACACTCATCGCATCACACCTTCTCCTTAACTCGACCTCCTGATATGTCTCCAACGTATCTATAATTTTTGATTGCTCCATGCTATATTATCTACTGCTTTAGGCAATATTGGGCTTTATTATCCACTTTTATATTATTTTTGGGACTAACCTATTAACCGGAGGCCCATCCCAGATTTGCTGTTTTATGCCTATTTCAGTGTTTCGAAGAAAAGGAATATCAAACGAAGTCGAAACGGAACGAAATCAACTGGAGAAGTTATTTTTGGAAGGAAACCTACCGGATGGGCTTGCAGTGCACGTCAGGGAAGAAGGGAGGTTCCCACGAGGGTGGGGGCGCGCCCACCCCCCTGGGGCGCGCCCCCTACCTCGTGGCCCCCCTTCGGTCCACCGACGTACCCCTTTCACCCATATATACCTATGTATCGCAAAACTTCCAGAACAGAACCTAGACCGGGAGTTCCGCCGCCGCAAGCCTCTGTAGACACCAAAAACCAATTGGGACCCTGTTCTGGCACCCTGCCGGAGGGGGGGGACCCTCACCGGTGGCCATCTTCATCATCCCGGCGCTCTCCATGACGAGGAGGGAGTAGTTCACCCTCGGGGCTGAGGGTATGTACCAGTACCTATGTGTTTGATCTCTCTCTCTCTCTCTCTCTCGTGTTCTTGATTTGGCATGATCTTGATGTATCGCGAGCTTTGCTATTATAGTTGGATCTTATGTTTCTTCTCCCCCTCTTCTCTCTTGTAATGGATTGAGTTTCCCCTTTGAAGTAATCTTATCGGATTGAGTCTTTAAAGATTTGAGAACACTTGATGTATGTCTTACCGTGCGTATCTGTGGTGACAATGGGATATCACGTGATTCACTTGATGTATGTTTTGGTGATCAAATTGCGGGTTCCGCCCATGAACCTATGCATAGGGGTTGGCACACGTTTTTGTCGTGATTCTCCGGTAGAAACTTTGGGGCACTCTTTGAGGTTCTATGTGTTGGTTTGAGTAGATGAATTGAGTTTGTGTGATGCATATCGTATAGTCATGCCCACGGATACTTGAGGTGACATTGGAGTATCTAGGTGACATTAGGGTTTTGGTTGATTTGTATCTTAAGGTGTTATTCTAGTACGAACTCTAGGGCTGTTTGTGACACTTATAGGAATAGCCCAAGGGATTGATTGGAAAGAATAACTTTGAGGTGGTTTCGTACCCTACCATAATCTCTTCGTTTGTCCTCCGCTAATAGTGACTTTGGGGTGACTCTTTGTTGCATGTTGAGGGATAGTTATGTGATCCAATTATGTTATCATTGTTGAGAGGACTTGCACTAGTGAAAGTATGAACCCTAGGCCTTGTTTCCTATCATTGCAATACCGTTTAAGCTCACTTTTACCGTTCGTTACCTTGCTGTTTTTATATTTTCAGTTTACAAAAACCTATATCTACCATCCATATTGCACTTGTATCACCATCTCTTCGCCGAACTAGTGCACCTATACAATTTACCATGCTATTGGGTGTGTTGGGGACACAAGAGACTCTTTGTTATTTGGTTGCAGGGTTGCTTGAGAGAGACCATCGTCATCCTACGCCTCCCACGGATTGATAAACCTTAGGTCATCCACTTGAAGGAAATTTGCTATTGTCCTACAAACCTCCGCACTTGGAGGCCCAACAATGTCTACAAGAAGAAGGTTATGTAGTAGACATCAAGCTCTTTTCTGGCGCCGTTGCCGGGGAAGCTAGGTAAGTGAAGGTTTATCTTTAGATCTTGCAATCGAATCTTTTTGTTTCTTGTTTTAGCACTAGTTAGTTTATAAAAGAAAATTACAAAAAAAATGGAATTGAGTTTGCCACATACGCTTCATCTTTTTAATATCTTTCGTGAGTATGATGGAAAAGAAAATTGTGCCAAAGTGCTAGAAGAAGAAATCTATAAAATGTTTGGCACTAAATTTTTGTATGATGAGCATGATTGCAATGTTGTTAGTATGAATTCCTTGAATATCCATGATGCCAATGATATGCAAAGCCACAAGCTTAGGGAAGCTATGTTTAATGAAGATGATATTTTTTGTCCCCCAAGCTTTGATGAGCAAATTTACTATGATGAAAGCATGCCTCCTATCTATGCTGATTATTTTGATGACACATATGCTATAAAGAATAATGATAACCATGGAACTTGTCATCTTGATTTCAATTTTCAATCACATGATAGTTATTTTGTTGAGTTTGCTCCCACTATTATTCATGAGAAGAATTTTGCTTATGTGGAGAGTAGTAAAATTTCTATGCAAGTAGATCATGAAAAGAATGCTTTAGGTGCTGGTTATATTGTTGAATTCATTCATGATGCTACTGAAAATTATTATGAGGGAGGAATATATGCTTGTAGGAATTGCAATAATATCAAGTTTCCTCTCTATATGCTTAAAGTTTTGAAGTTATGCTTGTTTTGCCTTCCTATGCAAGTTGATTATTGTTCCCATAAGTTGTTTGCTCACAAAATCCATATTCATAGGAAGTGGGTTATACTTAAATGTGCTAGTCATATTCTTCATGATGCTCTCTTTATGTTTCAATTCTTATCTTCTATGTGAGCATCATTGAAATCATCATGCCTAGCTAGGGGCGTTAAACAATAGCGCTTGTTGAGAGGCAACCCAATTTAGTTTCTTGCTTTTTAGTTCTGTTTAGGAATAAATAATACATCTAGCTTCTGTTTAGATGTGGTTTTATGTTTTAATTAGTGTTTGTTCCAAGTAGAACCTTTGGGAAGACTTGGGTGAAGTCTTTATGATCATGCTGTAAAAAAACAGAAACTTTAGTGCTCACGGGATTAGCTAGAACTTTTTACTGTAAAGTGCTATTTAGTTGATTATTTTTGCAGATGATTACTAGACAAATTCCTCAGGTCCACCAATTTATTTTAGAATTTTTGGAGTTCCAGAAGTTTGCGTTAGTTACATATTACTACAGACTATTCTGTTTCTGATAGATTCTATTTTTCGTGTGTTGTTTGCTTATTTTGATGAATCTATGGATAGTAAAATAGTTTATAAACCATAGAGAAGTTGGAATACAGTAGGTTTAACACCAATATAAATAAAGAATGAGTTCATTACAGTACCTTGAAGCGGTGCTTTTGTTTTCTTTCGCTAACGGAGCTCACGAGTTTTCTGTTAAGTTTTGTGTTGTGAAGTTTTCAAGTTTTGGGTAAGGATTCGATGGACTATGGAATAAGGAGTGGCAAGAGCCTAATCTTGGGGATGCCCAAGGCACCCCAAGGTAATATTCAAGGATAACCAAGAGCCTAAGCTTGGGGATGCCCCGGAAGGCATCCCCTCTTTCGTCTTCATTCATCGGTAACTTTACTTGGAGATATATTTTTATTCACCACATGATATGTGTTTTGCTTGGAGCGTCATTTTATTTTCTTTAGCTCTGATTGCTGTTTGAATAAAATACCAAGATCTGAAATTATTAAAATGGGAGAGTCTTCACATAGTTGTATAATTATTCGACTACTCTATGTTCTTCAATTATATCTTTCGGAGTAGTTTGTCATTTGCTCTAGTGCTTCAGTTATATCTTTTAGAGCACGGTGGTGGTTTTATTTTGAAGAAATAGATGAACTCTCATGTTTCACTTATATTATTTTGAGAGTCTTAAATAGCATGGTAATTTGCTTAAAATCCTAATATGCTAAGCATACAAGATTTGTAAGAATTCTTATGAGTGTGTTGAATACTAAGAAAAGTTTGATGCTTGATAATTGTTTTGAGATATGAAGATGGTGATATTAGAGTCATGCTAGTGGAGTAGTTGTGAATTTTAGAAATACTTGTGTTAAAGTTTGTGATTCCCATAGCATGCACGTATGGTGAACCGTTATGTGATGAAGTCGGAGCATAATTTATTTATTGATTGTCTTCCTTATGAGTGGCGGCCGGGGACGAGCGATGGTCTTTTCCTACCAATCTACCCCCCTAGGAGCATGCGTGTAATACTTTGCTTTGATAACTTATAGATTTTTGCAATAATTATATGAGTTCTTTATGACTAATGTTGAGTCCATAGATTATACGCACTTTTCCCATCCTTCCACCATTGCTAGCCTCTCTAATACCGCGCACTTTTCGCCTGTATCATACACCCACCATATACCTTCCTCAAAACAGCCACCATACTTACCTATCATGGCATTTCCATAGTCATTCCGAGATATATTGCCATGCAACTTTCCACCATTCCATTTATTATGACACGCTCCATCATTGTCATATTGCTTTGCATGATCATGTAGTTGACATCGTATTTGTGGCAAAGCCACCGTTCGTAATTCTCTCATACATGTCACTCTTGATTCATTGCACATCCCGGTACACCGCCGGAGGCATTCATATAGAGTCATATTTTGTTCTAAGAATCGAGTTGTAATTGTGAGTTGTAAGTAAATAAAAGTGTGATGATCATCATTATTAGAGCATTGTCCCAGTGAGGAAAGGATGATGGAGACTATGATTCCCCCACAAGTCGGGATGAGACTCTGGATGAAAAATAAAAAAAAGAAAAGAAAAAAGAGGCCATAAAAAAAGAGAAAAGGCCCAAAAAATGAGAGAAAAAGAGAGAAGGGACAATGTTACTATCCTTTTACCATACTTGTGCTTCAAAGTAGCACCATGATCTTCATGATAGAGAGTCTCTCGTTATGTCACTTTGATATACTAGTGGGAATTTTTCATTATAGAACTTGGCTTGTATATTCCAATGATGGGCTTCCTCAAAATTGCCCTAGGTCTTCGTGAGCAAGCAAGTTGGATGCACACCCACTTAGTTTCTTTTGATGAGCTTTCATATACTTATAGGTCTAGTGCATCCGTTGCATGGCCATCCCTACTCACTCACATTGATATCTATTGATGGGCATCTCCATAGCCCATTGATACGCCTAGTTGATGTGAGACTATCTTCCCCTACTTTTGTCTTCTCCACAACCACCATTCTATTCCACCTATAAGTGCTATATCCATGGCTCATGCTCATGTATTGCGCGAGGATTGAAAAAGTTTTGAAAAAGTTAGAGTGTGAAACAATTGCTTGGCTTGTCATCGGGGTTGTGTAGGATTTAAATACTTTGTGTGGTGAAGATAGATCATAGCCAGACTATATGATTTTGTAGGGATAACTTTCTTTGGCCATGTTATTTTGAGAAGACATAATTGCTTTGTTAGTATGCATGAAGTATTATTATTTTTATGTCAATATGAACTTTTGTCTTGAATCTTTCAGATCTGAATATTCATATCACAATTGAGAAGAATTACAATGAAATTATGCCAACTAGCATTCCACATCAAAAATTATCTTTTTTTATCATTTACCTACTCGAGGACGAGCAGGAATTAAGCTTGGGGATGCTTGATACGTCTCCAACGTATCTATAATTTTTTATTGCTCCATGCTATATTATCTACTGTTTTAGGCAATATTGGGCTTTATTATCCACTTTTATATTATTTTTGGGACTAACCTATTAACCGGAGGCCCAGCCCAGATTTGCTGTTTTATGCCTATTTCAGTGTTTCGAAGAAAAGGAATATCAAGCAAAGTCGAAACGGAACGAAATCAACTAGAGAAGTTATTTTTGGAAGGAAACCTACCAGATGGGCTTGGAGTGCATGTCGGGGAAGAAGGGAGGTGCCCACGAGGGTGGGGGCGCGCCCCCTGCCTCGTGGCCCCCCCTTCGGTCCACCGACGTACCCCTTTCACCCATATATACCTACGTATCAGAAAACTTCCAAAACAGTACCTAGATCGGGAGTTCCGCCGCCGCAAGCCTCTGTAGCCACCAAAATCCAATCAGGACCCTGTTCTGGCACCCTGCCGGAGGGGGGGAACCCTCACCGGTGGCCATCTTCATTATCCCGACGCTCTCCATGACGAGGAGGGAGTAGTTCACCCTCGGGGCTGAGGGTATGTACCAGTAGCTATGTGTTTGATCTCTCTCTCTCTCTCTCTCGTGTTCTTGATTTGGCATGATCTTGATGTATCACGAGCTTTGCTATTATAGTTGGATCTTATGTTTCTTCTCCCCCTCTTCTCTCTTGTAATGGATTGAGTTTCCCCTTTGAAGTAATCTTATCGGATTGAGTCTTTAAAGATTCGAGAACACTTGATGTATGTCTTGCCGTGCGTATCTGTGGTGACAATGGGATATCACGTGATTCATTTGATGTATGTTTTGGTGATCAACTTGCGGGTTTCGCCCATGAACCTATGCATAGGGGTTGGCACACGTGTTCGTCGTGATTCTCCGGTAGAAACTTTGGGGCACTCTTTGAGGTTCTATGTGTTGGTTTGAGTAGATGAATTGAGATTGTGTGATGCATACCGTATAATCATGCCCACGGATACTTGAGGTGACATTGGAGTATCTAGGTGACATTAGGGTTTTGGTTGATTTGTATCTTAAGGTGTTATTCTAGTACGAACTCTAGGGCTATTTGTGACACTTATAGGAATAGCCCAACGGATTGATTGGAAAGAATAACTTTGAGGTGGTTTCGTACCCTACCATAATCTCTTCGTTTGTTCTCCGCTAATAGTGACTTTGGGGTGACTCTTTGTTGCATGTTGAGGGATAGTTATGTGATCCAATTATGTTATCATTGTTGAGAGGACTTGCACTAGTGAAAGTATGAACCCTAGGCCTTGTTTCCTATCATTGCAATACCGTTTACGCTCACTTTTACCGTTTGTTACCTTGCTGTTTTTATATTTTTAGTTTACAAAAACCTATATCTACCATCCATATTGCACTTGTATCACCATCTCTTCGCCGAACTAGTGCACCTATACAATTTACCATGCTATTGGGTGTGTTGGGGACGCAAGAGACTCTTTGTTATTTGGTTGCAGGGTTGCTTGAGAGAGACCATCGTCATCCTACGCCTCCCACGGATTGATAAACCTTAGGTCATCCACTTGAGGGAAATTTGCTATTGTCCTACAAACCTCCGCACTTGGAGGCCCAACAATGTCTACAAGAAGAAGGTTATGTAGTAGACATCACCTCCCAGCGCCAACGGTGCTCCATCCCGCACCCCCATGGAGCGGCTACCTTGAAGTCGGCGCCGCGGGCGACATCTCCACAGCGGCTCTCCCCCACTGTGAGGCCCCTTCAGTGGCAGCGTCCATACCAGCCGGATCTGCTGCTGCTGCTCCGGCTCTCGCTCGATTGCTTGCTCGCCCAGCTGCTGCTGCTGCTCTCCCCCTTGCTCGTGCTGCTGCTCTGCTCCGATTAAGCCACACTTCAGTCGACTGAATCGACTTTTGGGTCAGTCGATTTTCAGGGGTTGGGGGGCTCACCGGAGTTAAGGAAGAACCACCCGCAGCGGGGACGGGGGCTCGCCGGAGAGGTACCCCACTATCTATCTTAGGGTTCAGGGTAGGGGGCCTAGAGGGCTGGCCGGGGCGGCGGTGGCGAGTTGTTTCGGGGTGGTGAGGCGGCGCTGGGGCCGGCGGTTCGGCCGGTGGTGGCTGGCGGCTCAGGGGGGTGCAGGTTGAAGATGAACTGCAGGCCCTCCCTAAACTACATGTCAAGTGCCTCTCTGCTACCATTGCGTTTAGTTTCGACAGTAGCATTTAGATTCCATAGTAAATTTCAGTTTCGACAGTTAAGTTCAGAGTCAACAGTTTTTACCTCATCTGTTGTAGTCAGGTGGTTTTTGGTGATGTTAATTTTACATCCATTTTACATCATCTATTGGAGATGCTATTAGAATCCCACTTGAGATTGACGATGTCTGTCTTGTACTGCTTTAGCCTTGACGTCTTACGGCTCACCGGAGCTGCTCCAACGACAGAACGATCCACCACAACAGAGCAGTGCCCTGGACGCCGTCTATAGATTTCTCAGATCTTCCTCCACACCTCCGACAGCCACCTCTGCCTCAACTGCTTCAGCGACCAACCCAATGATGCTGAGGTCGACACGACTACGGCAAAGAGGTTGTACACTTGTTGCATCACTTATTACTATACATTCACGTCGATCTATTAGGGCTATTTTGGTTCAACAGAAAAACATCGATCCACTGGTTGTTACCATCACTCTAAATTTCTGCATGCTCTCCTTACATAATCTCACCATATTTTTTCGTATGCATGTCAGATATTTTACACAGTCATGCTGAACATGTAGAGAAAAAGAGAAGAGTTTTGCGCGGCAATACAATATCATGCAGACATCGCTCCATGGTGGGTTCAATGGCAAACCCTCCCCACCCCTCTCCAGATTGTAATCCAGAGAAAGATATCTGTTCTGAGGCGGATTCGGACGCCGCTGACCACTCCTATTAACCCCCAAGGTGTTTGCTCTACCTTAGCATGATTGTCGGTGTAAAAACCGGCGGATCTCGGGTAGGGGGTCCCGAACTGTGCGTCTAGGCCGGATGGTAACAGGAGGCAAGGGACACGAAGTTTTACCCAGGTTCGGGCCCTCTCGATGGAGGTAAAACCCTACGTCCTGCTTGATTAATATTGATGATATGGGTAGTACAAGAGTAGATATACCACGAGATCAGAGAGGCTAAACCCTAGAAGCTAGCCTATGGTATGATTGTTGTTCTGTATGTTGTCCTACGGACTAAAACCCTCCGGTTTATATAGACACCAGAGAGGGTTAGGGTTACACAAAGTCGGTTACAATGGTAGGAGATCTACATATCCGCATCGCCAAACTTGCCTTCCACGCCAAGGAAAGTCCCTTCCGGACACGGGACGAAGTCTTCAATCTTGTATCTTCATAGTCCAGGAGTCCGGCTGAAGGTATAGTCCGGCCATCCGGACACCCCTAATCCAGGACTCCCTCAGTAGCTCCTGAACAAGGCTTCAATGACGACGAGTCCGGCGTGCAGTTTGTGTTCGGCATTGCAAGGCGGGTTCCTCCTCCAAGTACTTCATAGAAGATTTTGAACACAAAGATAGTGTCCGGCTCTGCAAAATAAGTTTCCACATATTGCCATAGAGAGAATAATATTTTCACAAATCTAATCTGCTGACATATTCCGTAGTGTGACGCACCATGTCCAAGCCTTTATTCGAATCGTTTTATTATCCCACCTCAGCGCATCATGCGGGGCGGTTTCCTTGGCACGTCTTGTCGAAGCAGAGATCGTGTCCCCTTATTCCGGGATTCTCATCAATACGGGCGTGGGTAACCCAACCGCGCCATTGATTACGGCGCTTGGGGATAAGCGAGTTTTACCAGGCTGGTGGGGACACATAGTTGCGTCCACCCATATAAGGGGATAAGGATCCACCTTTTCACATACGCCTTCTTCCTCCTTTGCCTATCCATTCTTGCGCACTCGAGCTCCAGCGCCCAAGTCCGCACTCCCCACCTCAACCTTCTCCAGCCATATCCGGAGCGGGAGGCAAGTGGATGGTCTCCCCCGTTACGGAGGGACACATCAAAAGACTAAGGAAGGCCGGATACTTGTCTAACGACATTGCGCACCGGCTTCCTGAAGAGGGGCAGCTCATCCCCACCCCTAGGCCCCATGAGAGGGTGGTGTTCCTCCCCCATTTCCTCCGCGGACTGGGCTTCCCTCTCCACCCATTTGTCCGGGGGCTCATGTTTTACTATGGCCTGGATTTCCACGATCTGGCCCCGAACTTTGTCCTCAACATCTCGGCGTTTATCGTCGTGTGTGAGGCTTTCCTCCGCATCCGCCCCCATTTCGGCCTATGGCTCAAGACTTTCAATGTCAAGCCGAAGGTGGTGCGCGGTAACCAGGCGGAGTGCGGAGGCGCCATGGTGGGCAAGATGCCCAACGTCTTATGGCTCGAGGGCTCCTTTGTGGAGACCCTGAAGGGGTGGCAATCGGGGTGGTTTTACATCACCGAGCCGCGCGACCCTGAATGGGTCGCAGCCCCCGACTTTCGATCCGGACCCCTTACGCGGCTCACCTCCTGGAAGGAGACGGGCCTGTCGTGGGGTAAAAAAGGAGAGCTGACCGGACTCCAAACATGCATCCAAACCCTGGTAGACAAGAAGCTCAAACTTGTCAACATAGTCCTGGTTATGCTCATCCGCCAGATCCCCCCGTGTGAACAATGGGCTTTCAACCTGTGGGAGTTCGACCCGGTGCGGCACCGAACTCTGAGCAGGCTCTTCGACACGACGTACGAAGATGCCTGGAAGGTGCTTTTCAAGGGCGCCGAGGCCCCCGCATCCGCTACCGAGGATCGCGGATTCAGTACGCAGCGTCACGCTCATGCGGTAAGCTGTTTTTACCTTTTACAGGGTATTAGTTTTTCATAGTTTGACTCCATGTGGGATCTAAGCTTCCTTACCTTTGACATGATTGGCAGGAGACGTCCGGACAGATCAACTATCCGGCTCCTTTGCCCGAAGGCCCAGCGGACGCTCGTTTGGCGAAGCTGCTGGTTCCGGCACCCCATGTGGTGCCGGAGAAGAAGGCCAAGAAGAAGGCCACGGGGACTCGAAAGAGTGCCCGGTGCCTAGAGGTGTCGGATCCCTCATCCGACGACTCCAAGACGCACTCCTCCCATGAAGACAAGGAGGAGGAAGAAGAGACCCCTCCCCCTCCAGCGGGGGAAGGGAAGAAAAGGAAGGCCGCCCCAACTGGGGAGGCCGAAGGGTCCAAGAAGGGGAAAACCCATCCTCCGGACTACTCCACCGACACCGACGACGGCGGAGAGGAGTGGCCACTCAGGGCCAAGCCCCTGGCTAAATCGTAAGTATCCGGATACCAGAGTAATTCATAGTATTCCTTTATTGCACAGCTTTCCCTTATGTCGAATATGTTTATGCAGCCCACCCAAAGTCCGGCTCGACGCGTTGTCGAGCGGTTCACTGGACTCGTCGGATGTGAATTCGCTTTCGACGGCTTACTCCCCCCGCCCTACAGACGACACCGAAGTGTTGTCCCAACAGGTTCCAAGCCGGGAGGAGGTGGTCCTGGAGGTGCCGCAAGGTGACCTCCCGGACTACAGGAGTGAAGGGGATAGAACCCCCCCAGGGCTCCAAGTCCGGCTCTAGGCCGGACACCGCTCCAGAACCTTCAAAGGTTCCAGAGTCTGGCGGGCGACCTCCTTCCAAGAGGAGCAAGCCCACCGTGCCGGTGACCCCCGTCCAACCGGAGGCACCGGACAATCTGTTGGAGGTGCTCGAAGGCGCCTCCATCAACGAGGAGCACCGCACCATCATGAGTGCGGTGGTCCAAAAGGTTCAGTCCGCCAAGAGCGGACTGACTGAAGCTTGTACTAGCCTTTTAACAGGCTTTGAGGTAAGTAAAGAATGTGTAAATAATATTACCGCATAGACAGTAGCCCCTGATGCTTTTAGCGTTCGGGAAGAAAAGCCGAATAGAGGATCAAATAAAATTCGCAGGAGTCTAACAAAAAGGAGTCAATACGCGTATGCAGGCTTCTCTGCTGGCGTCCGCCGCACTGACTGTGGAAGTGGACACGCTAAAGCAGAACCTCGAGCAGTCCGAGCAAGAGCTCGGGCGTGCCAAGAAGCGGCTCGAGGACAAGGAAGGTAAGAAATACCTTGTTTAAATATAAAAAAAGTGCAATTGCAAAAAATGACAGGATCATCGTGGCTATTGTAGGGGCCACGTCTGAGGTGGCGACCCTTAAGCAAGCGCTGGTCGAGGCCGAGAAGAGGGCGGCCACGGAGCGCACCGAGCAGGAGAAGTATGAGTCCGAGGTTGGCAAGGTGCGGCAAGAGCTCCAGACTCTCATGGGAAAACATGAGAGTTTGGAGCTTGACTCAAAGAGGCGAGCGTCCGAGCTCGCGGTGGCTATTGAAAATGCCAGGTCTGCCAAGGCCGAATCCCAGAAGACCCTCCAGGAGTTGGATGAGGTGAAAAAGATAGCGGCGGGTAAGGCATTCTTTATGCAAAGCAAACACATAAACGTAAGTTACTTGTTACTTTCCCGAATCCGGAGCTCTCCAGGAGCATTCGCAGATCTTCCCCGTAGTGTGTCCGATGCCGCCGCATTCTATCGAGCCGAGGAGGGCAGCTCGACAGAGAAGGTGTTCTGGTCTCAGTATGCTGAGGCCGGACACCCCGTGCCCCTGAGCGACCAGCTGAAGCAACTGGTCGAGCTCCACAAGGCGGCCGAACAGGCCATGAAGGGCCTCATAGTTCGGCTGTGGCCTGGAGAGGCTCTGTCTGGGAGCTATTTCGGGCTGGTGCGGCGGCTGGTGGGGGCCTGTCCAAGGCTCGAAGTCAGCAAGCGCTCCGTCTGCATTGAAGGTGCCCGTAGGGCCCTTGCCCGTGCTAAGGTGCACTGGGGCAAGCCGGATGCTGAGAAGCTTGTGAAGGACGGGCCACCGCCGGGGAAGGAGCATCGCAAGCCCGAGAATTATTATAAGGATGTTCTGGTGGGTGTCTGCCTTATGGCAGATGAGTGTTCCAGGGATGTAATTTTTGAGTAAAACTCGCTCGTTTTGTCCTGTGCGCTGAAAACTTGTTCATATGCGCTAAGCAATGCTGTTGGAATTTAAAATATTACCTTCTGTGCGGCTGTTTATCAATTCTGAGAGATGGCGAGTCGTCGGCTTCTGCCCACATGCCGCTAGTGCTGGGGTGTTCGGGGATAAACCTGAGCGCTCTTTTTCCCATGTTTGGGTCCTTCGAGGGAGGCGCTCAGCACAACGAACAAGGCAATCTGACTATAATGCCTGAACACTCTCACTTAGCCATAGAATTCTATAATTTTAAATTTCGGCAAAGCCCCTGGTATTCGGAAGATCGAGTTCGTGGCGCTATCCACGCCTTGGCCGGACAGAGCCGACTCCACGCTCTAAGCGGCATAAGTCTTTAAGGACTCGAAGAACCTCTCGAACAGCGACCAGCTCTCGCTTCATCATGACAGTCAGTTTTAGCTTTCTCTACTGAGGTGCTCGACCCAGCTCAACTGGGGCACAATCACAATAGTTCTCCTAGTGCTACCTTAGCCGATATAGCGGAACGTAAGGCACCAAAACATAGGAGCCGGGCAAACCCAACTATTGACCCAAGACATGATTCGGAGCCGATGCATATAATGCTATAAGTTCGAGGTGCCACACTTGTTAAAGTGTTCGGACTTCTCACACCATATTGAGGGGTACTAAAGCCCCTGGCGTATTTTGGCCGTACCAAAGTGTACGGGTGCAACATGTCGTTAAGGAACATATATTTGTAAAAGAAATAGTAATGCAAAAATAGACAGACGCTATGCATTGTTTATTAAAAAGGGCTGCGATCGAAGCAGAACAATACAAATAATGCGATAAGCAAAAGGTTGGACTATTTAACATGTCCGTTCGAGGGGCAGGCTGCGGAATGGTAAGCAAAACAGGTATACTGCTCGTGATAAAGACCACCTGGGAGTTCCGTAATGCGGCATGGCTTGTCTGCTTCCCTGGTTCTTGCATCATTTGTGCGGCAATTGATCTGCCAAACAGGCCTTCAGAAGAGTGGAGTCCTGAAAGTAAGAGAAAATTAAAAAATCGGCAGCCCCTGGTGCGGTTTAAGCCGTGTTTCGGGCGTGTCGTGATGGTGCCCCTCCCCCTGCACCCATGGTATTTCTAGAGCGTAGTTATGTACGCGAAGTACTGGTGTCGCATTTTTGCGAGGGCTGGGGTTGGGACCGCATTGCTACGCCTGCTCAGAACGTGCCAGGCGGTCTTGTTGTAGGTTACTCCGGGCGCGCTTGACGGTGTCCGGACGTTTAATGGCCGGACTGGAGAACTGCCTGGAGAGGCTGCTTTGTACTTCCGCAGCAAGGGCCGCAGTGTGCTCCTCCGTTCGGAGAGAGCGTTCGGTGTTTCCATTGACCGTAATTACTCCTCGAGGACCTGTAATCTTGAGCTTAAGGTATGCGTAGTGCGGTACCGCATTGAACTTGGCAAATGCGGTTCGCCCGAGTAGTGCGTGATAGCCACTGCGGAATGGGACTATGTCGAAGATTAGCTCCTCGCTTCGGAAATTATCCGGGGATCCGAAGACCACTTCAAGTGTGACTGAGCCTGTACAGTTGGCCTCTACACCTGGTATTACGCCTTTAAAGGTCGTTTTGGTGGGCTTAATCCTCGAAGGATCTATGCCCATTTTCCGCACTGTATCCTGGAAAGCAGGTTCAGGCTACTGCCGCCGTCCATAAGGACTCTAGTGAGATGAAATCCATCAATAATTGGGTCTAGAACCAATGCGGTGAATCCGCCATGACGGGTGCTAGTGGGATGATCCCTTCGATCAAAGGTGATCGGGCAGGAGGACCATGGGTTGAACTTTGGGGCGACTGGCTCTATCGCGTATACGTCCCTTAACGCGCGCTTCCGCTCCCTCTTGGGGATGTGGGTTGCATATATCATGTTCACCGTCCACACTTGTGGGGGAAAACCCTTCTGTCCACTCTTGTTCGGCGGCCGGGGCTCCTCATCGTCATCGCTATGCGGCCCCTTGTCTGTATTTTCGGCATTTAACTTGCCTGCCTGCTTGAACACCCAACAATCCCTGTTGGTGTGATTGGCCGGCTTTTCGGGGGTGCCATGTATCTGGCACAAGCGGTCGAGTATTCGGTCCAAACTAGACGGGCCCCTAGGATTTCTTTTGAATGGCTTTTTCCGCTGACCGAATTTATGGCCTCTGAATCCGGCATTAACTGCCGTATCCTCAGCATTGTCGCTGTTAGTGCAGCGCTTCTGCTTGTTGCAACACGACCTGCCACTACTCTCCCTGGTATCCGAATTACCAGGGTTCTTGGTCATATTGTTGCTACGAGCAAGCCAGCTGTCTTCTCCCGCGGAAAAGTGGGTCATGAGTGTCGTGAATGCTGCCATAGATTTCGGCTTTTCCTGTCCAAGGTGCCGGGCAAGCCACTCGTCACGGATATTGTGCTTGAAGGCTGCTAGGGCCTCAGCGTCCGGACAGTTGACTATTTGATTTTTCTTTGTTAGGAACCGTGTCCAGAATTGCCTGGCCGATTCCTCTGGCTGTTGAATTACGTGGCTTAGGTCGTCGGCGTCTGGTGGTCGCACATAAGTGCTCTGGAAATTGTCGAGGAATGCGGCTTCCAGGTCCTCCCAACAACCGATTGATCCTGCTGGCAAGCTGTTAAGCCAATGCCGAGCTGGTCCTTTAAGCTTGAGTGGGAGGTATTTGATGGCGGGGAGATCATCGCCGCGGGCCATGTGGATATGAAGGAGATAATCCTCAATCCATATCGCAGGATCTGTTATGCCATCATATGATTCGATGTTTACGGGTTTGAAACCCTCGGGGATTTGATGATCCATTACTTCGTCTGTGAAGCATAGTGGGTGTGCGGTGCCTCTCTGCTACCATTGCGTTCAGTTTCGACAGTAGCATTCAGATTCCGCAGTAAATTTCAGTTTTGACAGTTAAGTTCAGAGTCAAAAGTTTTTACCTCATCTATTGTAGTCAGGTGGTTTTTGATGATGTTAATTTTACATCCATTTTACATCATCTATTGGAGATGCTATTAGAATCCCACTTGAGATTGATGATGTCTGTCTTGTACTGCTTCAGCCTTGACGTCTTACGGCTCACCGGAGCTGCTCCAACGACAGAACGATCCATCACAACAGAGCAGTGCCCTGGACGCCGTCTACAGATTTCTCAGATCTTCCTCCACACCTCCAACAGCCACCTCTGCCTCAACTGCTTCAGTGACCAACCCAATGATGCTGAGGTCGACACGGCTACGGCAAAGAGGTTGTACACTTGTTGCATCACTTATTACTATACATTCACGTCGATCCATTAGGGCTATTTTGGTTCAACGGAAAAACATCGATCCACTGGTTGTTACCATCACTCTAAATTTCTGCATGCTCTCCTTACATAATCTCACCATATTTTTTCGTATGCATGTCAGATATTGTACACAGTCATGCTGAACATGTAGAGAAAAAGAGAAGAGTTTTGCACGGCAATACAATGTCATGCAGACATCGCTCCATGGTGGGTTCAATGGCAAACCCTCCCCACCCCTCTCCAGATTGTAATCCAGAGGAAGATATCTGTTCTGAGGCGGATTCGGACGCCGCTGACCACTCCTATTTACCCCCCAAGGTGTTTGCTCTATCTTAGCATGATTGTCGGTGTCAAAACCAGCGGATCTCGGGTAGGGGGTCCCGAACTGTGCGTCTAGGCCGGATGGTAACAGGAGGCAAGGGACACGAAGTTTTACCCAGGTTCGGGCCCTCTCGATGGAGGTAAAACCCTACGTCCTGCTTGATTAATATTGATGATATGGGTAGTACAAGAGTAGATATACCAAGAGATCAGAGAGGCTAAACCCTAGAAGCTAGCCTATGGTATGATTGTTGTTCTGTATGTTGTCCTACGGACTAAAACCCTCTGGTTTATATAGACACCGGAGAGGGTTAGGGTTACACAATGTCGGTTACAATGGTAGGAGATCTACATATCCGCATCGCCAAACTTGCCTTCCACGCCAAGGAAAGTCCCTTCCGGACACGGGACGAAGTCTTCAATCTTGTATCCTCATAGTCCAGGAGTCCAGCTGAAGGTATAGTCCGGCCATCCGGACACCCCTAATCCAGGACTCCCTCAGTAGCTCCTGAACAAGGCTTCAATGACGACGAGTCCGGCGTGCAGTTTGTGTTCGGCATTGCAAGGCGGGTTCCTCCTCCAAGTACTTCATAGAAGATTTTGAACACAAAGATAGTGTCCGGCTCTGCAAAATAAGTTTCCACATATTGCCATAGAGAGAATAATATTTTCACAAATCTAATCTGCTGACATATTCCATAGTGTGACGCACCATGTCCAAGCCTTTATTCGAATCGTTTTATTATCCCACCTCAGCGCATCATGCGAGGCGATTTCCTTGGCACGTCTTGTCGAAGCAGAGATCGTGTCCCCTTATTCCGGGATTCCCATCAATACGGGCGTGGGTAACCCAACCGCGCCATTGATTACGATGCTTGGGGATAAACGAGTTTTACCAGGCTGGTGGGGACACATAGTTGCGTCCACCCATATAAGGGGATAAGGATCCACCTTTTCACCTACGCCTTCTTCCTCCTTTGCCTATCCATTCTTGCGCACTCGAGCTCCAGCGCCCAAGTCCGCACTCCCCACCTCAATCTTCTCCAGCCATATCCAGAGCGGGAGGCAAGTGGATGGTCTCCCCCGTTACGGAGGGACACATCAAAAGACTAAGGAAGGCCGGATACTTGTCTAACGACATTGCGCACCGGCTTCCTGAAGAGGGGCAGCTCATCCCCACCCCTAGGCCCCATGAGAGGGTGGTGTTCCTCCCCCATTTCCTCCGTGGACTGGGCTTCCCTCTCCACCCATTTGTCCGGGGGCTCATGTTTTACTATGGCCTGGATTTCCACGATCTGGCCCCGAACTTTGTCCTCAACATCTCGGCGTTTATCGTCGTGTGCGAGGCTTTCCTCCGCATTCGCCCCCATTTCGGCCTATGGTTCAAGACTTTCAATGTCAAGCCGAAGGTGGTGCGCGGTAACCAGGCGTAGTGCGGAGGCGCCATGGTGGGCAAGATGCCCAATGTCTTATGGCTCGACGGCTCCTTTGTGGAGACCCTGAAGGGGTGGCAATCGGGGTGGTTTTACATCACCGAGCCGCGCGACCCTGAATGGGTCGCAGCCCCCGACTTCCGATCCGGACCCCTTACGCGGCTCACCTCCTGGAAGGAGACGGGCCTGTCATGGGGTAAAAAAGGGGAGCTGACCGGACTCCAAACATGCATCCAAACCCTGGTAGACAAGAAGCTCAAACTTGTCAACATAGTCCTGGTTATGCTCATCCGCCAGATCCTCCCATGTCAACAATGGGCTTTCAACCTGTGGGAGTTCGACCCGGCGCGGCACCGAACTCTGAGCAGGCTCTTCGACACGACGTACGAAGATGCCTGGAAGGTGCTTTTCAAGGGCGCCGAGGCCCCCGCATCCGCTACCGAGGATCGCGGATTCAGTACGCAGCGTCACGCTCATGCGGTAAGCTGTTTTTACCTTTTACAGGGTATTAGTTTTTCATAGTTTGACTCCATGCGGGATCTAAGCTTCCTTACCTTTGACATGATTGGCAGGAGACGTCCGGACAGATCAACTATCCGACTCCTTTGCCCGAAGGCCCAGCGGACGCTCGTTTGAAGAAGCTGCTGGTTCCGGCACCCCATGTGGTGCCGGAGAAGAAGGCCAAGAAGAAGGCCACGGGGACTCGAAAGAGTGCCCGGCGCCTGGAGGTGTCGGATCCCTCATCCGACGACTCCAAGACGCACTCCTCCCATGAAGACAAGGAGGAGGAAGAAGAGACCCCTCCCCCTCCAGCGGGGGAAGGGAAGAAAAGGAAGGCCGCCCCAACTGGGGAGGCCGAAGGGTCCAAGAAGGGGAAAACCCTTCCTCCGGACTACTCCACCGACACCGACGAAGGCGGAGAGGAGTGGCCACTCAGGGCCAAGCCCCTGGCTAAATCGTAAGTATCCGGATACCAGAGTAATTCATAGTATTCCTTTATTGCACAGCTTTCCCTTATGTCGAATATGTTTATGCAGCCCACCCAAAGTCCGGCTCGACGCGTCGTCGAGCGGTTCACTGGACTCGTCGGATGTGAATTCGCTTTCGACGGCTTACTCCCCCCGCCCTACGGACGACACCGAAGTGTTGTCCCAACAGGTTCCAAGCCGGGAGGAGGTGGTCCTGGAGGCGCCGCAAGGTGACCTCCCGGGCTACAGGAGTGAAGGGGATAGAACCCCCCCAGGGCTCCAAGTCCGGCTCTAGGCCGGACACCGCTCCAGAACCTTCAAAGGTTCCAGAGTCCGGCGGGCGACCTCCTTCCAAGAGGAGCAAGCCCACCGTGCCGGTGACCCCCGTCCAACCGGAGGCGCCGGACAATCTGTTGGAGGTGCTCGAAGGCGCCTCCATCAACGAGGAGCACCGCACCATCATGAGTGCGGTGGTCCAGAAGGTTCAGTCCGCCAAGAGCGGACTGACTGAAGCTTGTACTAGCCTTTTAACAGGCTTTGAGGTAAGTAAAGAATGTGTAAATAATATTACCGCATAGACAGTAGCCCCTGATGCTTTTAGCGTTCGGGAAGAAAAGCCGAATAGCGGATCAAATAAAATTCGCAGGAGTCTAACAAAAAGGAGTCAATACGCGTATGCAGGCTTCTCTGCTGGCGTCCGCCGCACTGACTGTGGAAGTGGACACGCTAAAGCAGAACCTCGAGCAGTCCGAGCAAGAGCTCGGGCGTGCCAAGAAGGGGCTCGAGGACGAGGAAGGTAAGAAATACCTTGTTTAAATATAAAAAAAGTGCAATTGCAAAAAAATGACAGGATCATCGTGGTTATTGTAGGGGCCACGTCTGAGGTGGCGACCCTTAAGCAAGCGTTGGTCGAGGCCGAGAAGAGGGCGGCCACGGAGCGCACCGAGCGGGAGAAGTATGAGGCCGAGGTTGGCAAGGTGCGGCAAGAGCTCCAGGCTCTCATGGGAAAACATGAGAGTTGGGAGCTTGACTCAAAGACGCGAGCATCCGAGCTCATGGTGGCTATTGAAAATGCCAGGTCTGCCAAGGCCGAATCCGAGAAGGCCCTCCAGGAGTTGGATGAGGTGAAAAAGATAGCGGTGGGTAAGGCATTCTTTATGCAAAGCAAACACATAAACGTAAGTTACTTGTTACTTACCCGAATCCGGAGCTCTCGAGGAGCATTCGCAGATCTTCCCCGTAGCGTGTCCGATGCCGCCGCATTCTATCGAGCCGAGGAGGGCAGCTCGACGGAGAAGGTGTTCTGGTCTCAGTATGCTGAGGCCGGACACCCCGTGCCCCTGAGCGACCAGCTAAAGCAACTGGTCGAGCTCCACAAGGCAGCCGGACATGCCATGAAGGGCCTCATAGTTCGGCTGTGCCCTGGAGAGGCTCTATCTGGGAGCTATTTCGGGCTGGTGCAGCGGCTGGTGGGAGCCTGTCCAAGGCTCGAAGTCATCAAGCGCTCCGTCTGTATTGAAGGTGCCCGTAGGGCCCTTGCCCGTGCTAAGGTGCACTGGGGCAAGCTGGATGCTGAGAAGCTTGTGAAGGATGGGCCACCGCCGGGGAAGGAGCATCACAAGCCCGAGAATTATTATAAGGATGTTCTGAAGGGTGCCTGCCTTATGGCGGATGAGTGTTCCAGGGATGTAATTTTTGAGTAAAACTCGCTCGTTTTGTCCTGTGCGCTGAAAACTTGTTCATATGCGCTAAGCAATGATGTTGGAATTTAAAATATTACCTTCTGTGCGGCTGTTTATCAATTCTGAGAGATGGCGAGTCGTCGACTTCTGCCCCCGTGCCGCTAGTGCTGGGGTGTTCGGGGATAAACCTGAGCGCTCTTTTTCCCATGTTTGGGTCCTTCGAGGGAGGCGCTCAGCACAACGAACAAGGCAATCGGACTATAATGCTTGAACACTCTCACTTAGCCATAGAATTCTATAATTTTAAATTTCGGCGAAGCCCCTGGTATTCGGAAGACCGAGTTCAGTGCGCTATCCACGCCTTGGCCGGACAGAGCCGACTCCTCGCTCTAAGCGGCATAAGTCTTTAAGGACTCGAAGAACCTCTCGAACAGCGACCAGCTCTCGCTTCGTCATGACAGTCAATTTTAGCTTTCTCTACTGAGGTGCTCGACCCAGCTCAACTGGGGCACAATCGCAGTAGTTCTCCTAGTGCTACCTTAGCCGATATAGCGGAACGTAAGGCACCAAAACATAGGAGCCGGGCAAACCCAATTATTGACCCAAGACATGATTCGGAGCCGATGCATATAATGCTATAAGTTCGGGGTGCCGCACTTATTAAAGTGTTTGGACTTCTCACACCATATTGAGGGGTACTAAAGCCTCTGGCGTATTTTGGCCGTACCAAAGTGTACGGGTGCAACATGTCGTTAAGGAACATATATTTGTAAAAGAAAGAGTAATGCAAAAATAGACAGAAGCTATGCATTGTTTATTAAAAAGGGCTGCGATCGAAGAAGAACGATACAAATAATGCGATAAGCAAAAGGTTGGACTATTTAACATGTCCGTTCCAGGGGCAGGCTGCGGAATGGTAAGCGAAACAGGTATACTGCTCATGATATAGACCACCTAGGAGTTCCGTAATGCGGCATGGCTTGTCTGCTTCCCTGGTTCTTGCATTGTTTGTGCGGCAATTGAACTGCCAAACAGGCCTTCAGAAGAGTGGAGTCCTGAAAGTAAGAGAAAATTAAAAAATCGGCAGCCCCTGGTGCGGTTTAAGCCGTGTTTCGGGCGTGCCGTGATGGTGCCCCTCCCCCTGCACCCATGGTATTTCTAGAGCGTAGTTATGTACACGAAGTACTGGTGTCGCATTTTTGCGAGGGCTGGGGTTGGGGCCGCATTGTGACGCCTGCTCGGAACGTGCCAGGCGGTCTTGTTGTAGGTTACTCCGGGCGCGCTTGACGGTGTCCGGACGTTTAATGGCCGGACTGGAGAACTGCCTGGAGAGGCTGCTTTGTACTTCCGTAACAAGGGCCGCCGTGTGCTCCTCCGTTCGGAGAGAGCGTTTGGTGTTTCCATTGACCGTAATTACTCCTCGAGGGCCTGGCATCTTGAGCTTAAGGTATGCTAGTGCGGTACCGCATTGAACTTGGCAAATGCAGTTCGCCCGAGCAGTGCATGATAGCCACTGCGGAATGGGACTATGTCGAAGATTAGCTCCTCGCTTCGAAAATTATCCGGGGATCCGAAGACCACTTCAAGTGTGACTGAGCTTTTACAGTTGGCCTCTACACCTGGTATTACGCGTTTAAAGGTCGTTTTGGTGGGCTTAATCCTCGAAGGATCTATGCCCATTTTCCGCATTGTATCCTGGTAAAGCAGGTTCAGGCTACTGCCACCGTCCATAAGGACTCTAGTGAGATGAAATCCGTCAATAATTGGGTCTAGAACCAATGCGGCGAATCCGCCATGACGGGTGCTAGTGGGATGGTCCCTTCGATCAAAGGTGATCGGGCAGGAGGACCATGGGTTGAACTTTGGGGCGACTTGCTCTATCACGTATACATCCCTTAACGCGCGCTTCCGCTCCCTCTTGGGGATGTGGGTTGCGTATATCATGTTCACCGTCCGCACTTGTGGGGGAAAACCCTTCTGTCCACTGTTGTTCGGCGGCCGGGGCTCCTCGTCGTCATCGCTATGCGGCCCCTTGTCTGTATTTTCGGCATTTAACTTGCCTGCCTGCTTGAACACCCAACAATCCCTGTTGGTGTGATTGGCCGGCTTTTCGGGGGTGCCATGTATCTGGCACAAGCGGTCAAGTATTCGGTCCAAACTGGACGGGCCCCTAGGATTTCTTTTGAATGGCTTTTTCCGCTGACCGGATTTATAGCCTCTGAATCCAGCATTAACTGCCATATCCTCAGCATTGTCGCCGTTAGTGCGGCGCTTCTGCTTGTTGCGACGCGACCTGCCACTACTGTCCCTGGTATCCGAATTACTAGGGTTCTTGGTCATACTGTTGCTACAAGCAAGCCAGCTGTCTTCTCCCGCACAAAAGCAGGTCATGAGTGTCGTGAATGCTGCCATAGATTTCGGCTTTTCCTGTCCTAGGTGCCGGTTAAGCCACTCGTCACGGATATTGTCCTTGAAGGCTGCTAGGGCCTCAGCGTCCGGACAGTCGACTATTTGATTTTTCTTTGTTAGGAACTATGTCCAAAATTGCCTGGCCAATTCCTCTGGCTGCTGAATTACGTGGCTTAGGTCGTCGGCGTCTGGTGGTCGCACATAAGTGCCCTATAAATTGTCGAGGAATGCGGCTTCCAGGTCCTCCCAACAACCGATTGATCCTGCTGGCAAGCTGTTAAGCCAATGCCGAGCTGGTCCTTTAAGCTAGAGTGGGAGGTATTTGATGGCGTGGAGATCATCACCGCGGGCCATGTGGATATGAAGGAGATAATCCTCGATCGATACCGCAGGATCTGTTGTGCCATCATATGATTCGATGTTTACGGGTTTGAAACCCTCAGGGATTTGATGATCCATTACTTCGTCTGTGAAGCATAGTGGGTGTGCGGCGCCTCTGTATTGGGCTATATCACGACGTAGCTCCAATGAGCTTTGTCTAATGTGTTCGGCCCTACCGGATTTGTGTCCGGCGTGACGGTTACCGTCTCGAGTCATGGGGCGCCCACGCGATCCATAGATCGATCTTGTTTGCCTTGCCTTGTCCTCCAACATATCTTGCAGGTCTGGCGCATTTTCCCGTGCCTTGGTACGGGGTGCGGCTTGAGTGGAGGGCCGAGAGGCCTCTCTGTCGCGGCCACGAGGTGGCCGGTCGGCCATATCAAGTGCTGGTGATGTAGGTTTAAGTGCTTCCTCCTCTAATCGGGGTAGCAACCTGCGCTTTGGGTAGCTCTTGGAGGGGCGTTCGAGTTTATGCTCTTCGGTCGCAAGGACTTCAGTCCATCTGTCGACTAGCAAATCTTGATCAGCTCTAAGTTGTTGCTGTTTTTTCTTGAGGCTTCTTATCGTGGCCATAAGCCTGCGTTGAAAACGCTCTTGCTCGGCGGGATCCTCTGGCACGATGAATTCATCATCGTCGAGGCTTGCCTCGTCTTCGGAGGGAGGCGTATAATTATCGTCCTCGACCTCTCTGTCTGCCGCTTTCTCATGAGGGCTGGCTTCTCCATCCTCCTATGTTGAATCTTGCTGGAGGGGATTTTCTTCGGCATTCTCCGGAGTATTATTATCTCCCGTGCTGGAACCACCGTATTTGCTTTGGCGGGATTTTGAGGGGCGCCGCTGACGTCGACGCTTAGGTTGTTTCTTGGAGGGGTCATCCTCCATTGTTCCATCGCCATCTCCTTCTTTTGGGGTGTCCACCATGTATATGTCATATGACGAGGTGGCTTTCCAGGGCCCAATAGGCGCTGGTTCTTCATCGTCTCCTGCATCGGCGTCCATACCATCGATGTCTTCGAAGTCGAAGTCGAGCATGCTCGATAATTATACACCTCCCTCCGAAGATGATAATTATACGCCTCCCTCGGCAGACCTTGCTGACCGTAGTTCGGCCAGGGCTCTCCTGATAAAGAGAGAGACTTTAGTGTCTTCAGAATATCGCTGAAAGGCGAGTGCTGAAAGATGTCCGCGGCAGTAAACTCCATGATCGGCGCCCCATCGGATTCGATCGGCAGGGGCGCGGAGGGTTCAGAGTCCGGAGAGGAGTCCGGCTCCTTGGAGTCACGAGTCTCGCGGAGTGGAGGGCTGGTGTTCGGCTCGATCGCTGTTGGGATCGCAGCTCTCGAGGCGGCATCCAACCACCCATCCTCGATCGGCGTAGTTGGCTCCAAATTAAGGGTCGAAGCCGATGCGGGTGCGGCCTCCAGGGCACTGTTCGGTGGCGGAGCTAGGTCATGCTCGTCATGACAGTGCAACGCGCTCGGCAGTGGCTCGAATCCGTCGAGGATCAAGTCCCCGCGGATGTCAGTCGTGTAGTTTAAACTTCCAAATCTAACCTGACGGCCAGGGGCATAGCTTTCGATCTGCTCCAGATGGCCAAGTGAATTGGCCCGGAGTGCAAAGCCGCCAAAGACGAAGATCTGTCCGGGGAGGAAGGTCTCACCCTGGACTGCATCGCTATTGATGATCGTAGGAGCCATCAAGCCTAACGGCCACGACATAGAGGAACTCTCAATGAAAGCACCAATGTCGGTGTCAAAACCGGCGGATCTCGGGTAGGGGGTCCCGAACTGTGCGTCTAGGTCGGATGGTAACAGGAGGCAAGGGACACGAAGTTTTACCCAGGTTTGGGCCCTCTCGATGGAGGTAAAACCCTACGTCCTGCTTGATTAATATTGATGATATGGGTAGTACAAGAGTATATCTACCACGAGATCAGAGAGGCTAAACCCTAGAAGCTAGCCTATGGTATGATTGTTGTTCTGTATGTTGTCCTACGGACTAAAACCCTCCGGTTTATATAGACACCGGAGAGGGTTAGGGTTACACAAAGTCGGTTACAATGGTAGGAGATCTACATATCCGTATCGCCAAGCTTGCCTTCCACGCGAAGGAAAGTCCCTTCCGGACACAAGACGAAGTCTTCAATCTTGTATCTTCATAGTCCAGGAGTCCGGCTGAAGGTATAGTCCGGCCATCCGGACACCCCCTAATCCAGGACTCCCTCAATGATGATGTTAGTCATATCATGCATATGTTGCCTTGCAGTGCTTACTTTTGATGTCATATATGTCATCTGCTTAGTTAGACATGTTCTGTAATGCCACCTGTTTAGTTTCTATATCATATATGGGAATTATGCAGTCTCATGTCTTTTAGCCACCCATAATATATGTGAAATGTGCAATGCCATCCTGTTTAACCAGGCATCATATATTTGAATGATATCTTGCCCATCCTTTTCTTCATTACATTTCCATTTGTCGACAATGTTTGTACATTAAACTACTCTTCCTGTGAATCAGCCATTTGGGTGGGAGATGGAAAAATTTGGAGTGAAAACAAGGCCTTTAGAGCAGACAGTGCTACCTGTCGAAGCAGATCTCTTGTTGGGTCCCGATAGCTCCTCAGAGATGGATTCAGAGACAAATGACCATTCCTATTCCCCCACTGAGGTGTATGCTCTAAGTTGGCACGGTTATACTGCTCATATCATGCATACGGTGTCTTGCATTGCATAGTTTAGACATCATATACACAATATTCAACACCATGTTCTTAGTTCAGACATCATATCGAATGCCCTCTGTTTAGCATATCAATCATATATGTGAATTAAATGATGCGATCCTGATTACTTAGATAACATGTAGGTGAATTATGTCAGGCGATCTTGTTTAGTTATTCATCATATCTTTGAATTATGTTATGCTATGCTATCCAGTTTAGATAGACATCATATATGTGAAATTATGTCATGCTATCCATTTTAGTTAAACAATATACATGTCAACTATTTCATGCCCTCTTTTTCCACACTATCTATTGCATATGTCTCTCATACAATGTCTGTACATTCAACTATGTTTCCTGTTTATCAGCCATTTGAATTGGAGCGGGTGATGCCAGTATCTAGCGGACTAAAAACACGGTCTTCAAATAAAACAGTGCTACCTCTTGGTGGAGATAGCACCCCGGTTGTACATGCACAAGAACCAGCCCAACCACACATAACCCAAACTCTCGCAGATTCTACCCCTACTACGATGGACAGAGAACCAGCTTCACCCAATCTAACCCCAACCCCAGCCGATAGTAACCCAGTTCCTGTTGACACAGCACCATCTCCACCACAGAGCTCCCAAACAAGAGCAGTTAGTAAGGCAGCTCCAGTGCCCAAAGGGCCAGTACTATCACGGCGAACCCCAACTCCACCAGTTAGTACGCCTATTCCTGTGGAGGAAGCACAACCAGCTAGTTGTAGTTTAGCATCTATCACATTTGATGTTGTTAAATCGTATGTGTGTATCTTCCCATCTTGGAAATATTATACTGAAGATGAAGGAAAATGCCAGTTGCAGGTGTTTGTCCAGGAGTTATGTGTAAGTAATGTTATTCATGGCAATTACTTTGCTTTGTCCCATACATCCTACCTCCATGATGGTTATAACACAACAAATTTTCCCATTTTTCCCTATAGAGAAGGACCGACTTGGAAACTCAGGATGAGGTAACCTGTGCTAATACCTCTGCTATCTTCAAGAATGCTTGGTGGCAGTATCGAAATTACCTGAAGAAAACGTACTTCACCGGCAAAGAAACTCATCAAATTCCCTTACGTTCTCCTGAGACACATTTACTGGACGATGACTGGGAACGCCTTGTTCTGTAATGGTCCCGAACCAAGAATGTGGTAAGGTCTATGAGCTCATTTTCTATTTTTAAGTATTATATTCTTGCGTCTTACTGTACTCTGTTCATGTAGAACAAGTGCCTAAACCTGAAGAACAACTGTTCTGATTTAAGATTCCATTGCTACCATAGGGCATAGATATATGTTTGTTTGATGCTTTTATTATGTACTAGTACTTGGCAATAGAAGACTTGCTAGTTTAATCCTGTCCACCTTACTAATGAACTGGTTCACTGAAATAAGTTTCATATACTAGTACATGCTAAACTTGTTATGTGTCTGCTTGTTTCTTCTTTTAGAATGCTGACAGAATATTGGGGAAGAGTGCCTTATTAAGCAACGGTAAAGGAAGTAATGCAGATAAGGTTCAGGATAGTGACACATCCTGTCTTGGTTTAGTGTTGGAGTTACTGGCCACTACCGCTTCCACAAGCTATTCAAACTCACTATCTGAATCAGTTCGGTTTGTTGAGTCTCAACTACAAGCTGAAAGACATCGATCAGCTGTGCTGTGACAAGAAGCAGAAGGACTGCGGAAGTCCCTGGAGGATTCAGATGCATACTTTCTGGTGCAATAGCAAGCGTTGGAGGATTTTAGCGCCAAACAGGACAAAGCTAATCAGCTTGCTAAGCTTATTGCCAGCATGGTGGATACCCAGGATAACGTTTCTTAAGCTCTTCTGAAGTTGTTTCAGTTATGCTCTTGTTTTGCTGCCGCGTTTATTTGCACTGGTGGCCAATTTTGACGGCCAGTGTATATGATATGCTGCTTTGTTCCCTATATTTGCACTGGTGGCGAACTTTGATGCCCAGTGGATGTAATATGGGTAATAGCCGTGATAGCCTAGCGTTAGTTGCTTGCTTATTTATTTCCTTGTTGTCTTGTTTATTTGTTTGCTTCTAGTCATTGCAGTTATTTTTCCGCGGTTAACTAGTGCCTGCAATAACCTATTTTTTAAAACTAGGCCACAATAACCATGGGCTAATATTTACTGTAGTCACACTGGGCCTCCTACGGGCCGTAGAAACAGTGGGCCTTCTATGGGCCGTAGAAACAGTAGGCCTTCTATGGGCCGTAGAAACAATGGGCCTTCTACGGGCCGTATCTGTGACACCCAGATAATTAAGCTACAGTAACCCTCTGCTAATGATGCCACGTCACCTCGATTACTGTTGCTAACCTTGCGTTAGTTTGAAAACAATTCGATTTCAAATTCAAAATCAAGCAAGCAACAAAAGTTTTGAAATGCTAAAACAAAAATGTCCTAAAGGTGTCGGATAAATCATAGGTAATTGTGGTGGCGAAACCAAACTCTGAAGAAGTGTTTAAAGGCTCTAAAATGATTATGACAGTATCAAAAACAATTAATTACATGCCTTTTAAAATTAACAAAATACTAAACTATTTTATTGGGGTCCATAGTTAATGTGGCAGTAGTATATTTAGATACACTAAATTAGAAACTACTTTTATCATTTTAGATTTGAAAATAAACTAAAGGATAAAAGTAAACATGATAGGAGAAATAAATAAGCAGAAAAGAAAATAAAGAAAAAGGAAAAGATCAAAAAAAGAACACCCCCCCTCGCTGGGCCATGGCCCAGATGGCCTCGGTGCCAAACAGGCCGGCCCAGCCGGCGCCTACATCACCCATGGGGCGAACGAACCCTAAACTCCCTCCCCAGTCGCCCCACTCCCCACTCCCCTCGCCCCCCACACACCCCCACTCCCCCGCTGGATCTAGATCGAGGCAACCGTGCCCCGACCCCATCGACGCCCCTCGTCGGATCGCTCCCCCCCCTCCCGCCGGACT
>NC_041388.1:631075633-631078242 GCF_002162155.2 Triticum dicoccoides | reverse complement strand
TCCTCCCTCTCTCCCCTCTCTGACCCCGCGCCCATGGCTTCCTCGCCGGCGATGACCGCGCCCCGCTAGCCCGCGCTCAGGTCGCCCCATGCTCGCGCACCCACCCTGGCCTCGCCTCCTCCCGCAGCCCGCCTCGCGCCCACGGTCCCGCTTCGCCGCACGACAGCGCCCGTGCTCACTGCGCTCGGTCGCGTCCTAGGCAGCACGCACGCCCGCGCCCTGCCTCCTGCGCCCACGCACCATGTCGGACCGCGCCTGTGCTGCGTCTGGCCTCACGCGTGTCAGCGTGCCCCGCCACCACTCATGGCCACGCTGTCGCTGCTGGCCCCTCCGCACGTGCTTGCGCGGGTCGGCGCACCTCCGCTCGCCGACTGCATGGCGCGTCCACCCCCCTTCTCCGCCCGGCCGCTGCTCGCCGGCGCTCCACGCCGGTGCGCCAGCACCATCTTCCAACAGGCGCCCGCACGCCCCTACGAGCCTGATGCGCCTGAGCCCGTTAACGCTGGTTGCGCCCGCTCGGGCAGTGACTGCTGCCCACACCCGTTAAGGCCCCTAGGCCCTATGACATGTGGGGCCCCAACACCCCCCCAGAACGTTTTTTATAAAAAAAACAAATAATTTAAAATAATTAAAATTGTTAATTAATTAATTAAGTTAATTAATCATAATTAGATTAATCTAATCACTAATTAACCTAATTAACTGTTAGTTAACTAAACAGTCTATGACAAACAGGCCCCGTTTGTCAGTTTGACTGGTCAACGGTCATAGTTGACTGCTGTCGTCATGATGACGCTAGCAAACACTATTCTGGATAATATTAAATTAAATAAATTCTAAAAATGATTTAAAACTTTAGAAAATCATATAAAATAAACCGTAACTCAAATGAAAATACTTTCTACATGAAAGTTGCTCAGAACGACGAGACGAATCCGGATACGCAGCCCGTTCGTCCGCCACACATCCCTAGCATAGCAAACTCGCAACTTTCCCTCTCCGGTTCATCTGTCCAAAAACGCGGAACACCGAGGATACTTTCCCGGATGTTTCCCCCCTTCGCCGGTATCACCTGCCACTACGTTAGGTCACCCCTAGCACCGCATATTGCCGCGTCCTGCTTTGTGTTACATTTGATTGCTCTGTTATTTATTGTGTTCCCCCTCCGTTACTTCTTTCCGGTAGACTCTGAGACCGGTGTCGATGTCCGTGTGTTCGACTACACCGAAGATGACCCCTCCTTGCCGGAGCAACCAGGCAAGCCCCCCCCCCCTTGATCACCAGATATCGCCTTTCTTCTCTATACTGCTTGCATTAGAGTAGTGTAGCATGTTACTACTTTCAGTTAATCCTATACTGCTGCATAGCCTGTCCTTGCTACTACTGTTGTTACCTTTACCTGCTATCCTACTTCTTAGTATAGGATGCTAGTGTTCCATCAGTGGCCCTACACTCTTGTCCGTCTGCCATGCTATACTACTGGGCCGTGATCACTTCGGGAGGTGATCACGGGCATATACTATATACTTTACACTGTTACATTACCTATGATACTGTTCGGAGATGGGGGCTGAAGGGGCAGGTGGTTCCACCCAGGTAGTGGTGGGCCTGGGTTCTCAACGGCCCCCGACTGTTACTTTGTGGCGGAGCGACATGGCAGGTTGAGACCACCTAGAAGAGAGGTGGGCCTGGCCCTGGTCGGCGTTCGCGAATACTTAACACGCTTAACGAGATCTTGGTATTTGATCCGAGTCTAGCTACTGGCCTATACACACTAACCAACTACGCGGGAACAGTTATGGGCACTCGACGTCGTGGTATCAGCCGAAGCACTTCGTGACGTCAGCGACTGAGCGGCGCGCGCTGGATTGGAACATAAGCCTGCTCTTGTATTAAAGGGGCTAGTTCTGCTTCCGCCGCCCTCGCAACATGCAGGTGTGCAATGGGCGATGGGCCCAGACCCCTGCGCCATAGGATTTAGACCGGCGTGCTGACCTCTCTGTTGTGCCTAGGTAGGGTTGCGACGTGTTGATCTCCCGAGGCCGGGCATTGTGACGCCCGGATAATTAGGCTACATTAAAACTCTCCTAATGATGCCAAGTCATCTTTGGTTACTGTTGCTAAACTTCCGTTAGTTCAAACCGATTCAAAAATCAATTCAAAAAAATTGACAAACAACAAAAGTTTTTAAAATATTAAACTAAAATGTTCGGAGTGTGCAGTTAAATGCCAGGGTAATTATAATAAAGCAAACACATTTTTATAAAATGCCTAAATGATTTAAAATGATTTAAAACAGAAAAGAAAATAAATAGAAAGAAAAGAAACTACAAAAACAGAAAACAAACAAAAAAAGGAAAAGGAGAGAAAGGCCCCCACTGGGCTTCGGCCCAGCAGGCCGGCCCATTCGGCCACACGCCCAACCGGCCACCCCCCTCCCCTTATCCACTCAGTCCCTCCCGAAACACTAACCACCCCGCACCCTCCCCCCACCTCCTCGTCTCCCCCCCGATCCAGGTCAGATCGGGGCTGACCCCGTGGCCATCGCCCAAAGCCGCCTCGTCGGCCCCCTCCCTCATCCTCGCGCCCCCGTTCCCTCTCCCTCAGCG
>NC_041388.1:631049845-631074817 GCF_002162155.2 Triticum dicoccoides | reverse complement strand
CGCAGTCATGCGCACCTTGCCGTCGACGCGTTCCGCGCCTCGCGTCTGCTGGTCCGTCGCCGCGCCACCGTGCGCGACCGCACCTGCCCGCGCCCTTCGCCTCGCTCCACCGCGCCGTCACCGCGCGCCGCCTGCCCCCTACTCGTCTGCTCCAACGCGCCCGCCGCCTGATGTGCGTGCCCGCACACAACCACCCCGGCGCCGGCCACAACGCCTGCACACCCGCGCCAGCCTTCCCCGGTTGAGCCCGGTCGTGGCCTCCGCCGGCCGCCCCGCTGGATCCAGCGACACCGCCCGGGTCCGTTCCCTCGTGCACGCGCCCGTTCGTGCGCCCGTGAGCCCCTGCGCCCGAACGCCTAGCGCCCGTTAAGGCCCTGGGCCACTTACACGCGGGCCCCAGCGCCCAGAACGTTTATAAAAAGTAAATAAATAATAAAAATAAAAGTATATATAAAATAAAAATAAAATCAATCAATCAATCAATTAATTAAAGGAAATAATAATTAACTTAATTAATTTTGATTAATGAAATTAAACAACTAATTAAACTTTTTTTGAAAGAACTAATTAAACTAATTACACATTAGCTACCTAATTAACCTGATCTGTTAATTAGTTAATTAATTAGTATGACAGTGGGGCCCACCCCCCTAATTAATACTAATTAGGGTAATTAACTTATTTAATTAAAATGTGTCTCTGACCAGTGGGACCCACTGGTCAGGTTGACCAGTCAACCCTGTTGACTGCTGACGTCAGCATGACATCATGCTGATGTCATAAATCCAATTTCGAATTAAATTAAATAATTAATTAAATTCCAGAAATTAATAAAATCTTTAGAAAATCATATCTTTTAATCCGTAACTCGGATTAAATTATTTTTAACATGAAAGTTGCTCAGAACGACGAGACAAATCGGGATACGCAGCCCGTTCGTCCGCCACACATCCCTAACATACTGAACTCGCAACTTTCCCCCTCTGGCTCCTTTGCCCAAAGACGCAAAACACCGGGGATACTTTCCCGGATGTTTCCTCCCTTCACCGGTATCACCTCATACCGCATTAGGGCACGCCTAGCTTCACGCCTTGTCATGTCATGCATCGTCATGCATTTGCTTGCATTGTATTTATTGTTTCTTCCCCCTCTTCTCTCGCTAGACACCGAGACCGACGACGCTGCTACCCAGTATGACTAGGGAGTTGACGACCCCTCTCTCTTGCCAGAGCAACCAGGCAAGCCCCCCCCCCTTGATCACCAGATATTGCCTATTCTTCTCTATACTGCTTGCATTAGAGTAGTGTAGCATGTTACTGCTATTCGTTAATCCTATCCTGATGCATAGCCTGTCCTTGCTACTACTGTTGTTACCTTTGTTACCTTTACCTGCAATCCTACATGCTTAGTTTAGGATGCTAGTATTCCATCTGTGGCCCTACATTCTTGTCCGTCTGCTGTGCTATACTAGCGGGCCGTGATCACTTGGGAGGTGATCATGGGTATATAGTATATACTTTATAAATGATACATGTGGTGACTAAAGTCGGGTCGGCTTGAGGAGCACCCGCGAGTGATTCACGGATTGGGGGCTGAAAGGACCTTTGTCCCAACGGCCCTCTGTGTGGATCTTTGTGGCGGAGCGTCAGGGCAGGTTGAGACTACCTGGGTGAGAGGTGGGCCTGGCCCTGTTCGGCGTTCACGGATACTTAACATGCTTAACGAGATCTTGGTATTTGATCTGAGTTGGGTCGTTGACCTTATACGCACTAACTCTTGGGAAACGTTGCAGAAAACAAAAATTTATCTACGGTTTCACCAAGATCCATCTATGAGTTCATCTAGCAACAAGTGATCGGATTGCATCTACATACCTTTGTAGATCACGCGCGGAAGCGTTCAAAGAATGGGGATGAGGAAGTCGTACTCGACGTGATTCAAATCACCGGAGATCCTAGCGCCGAATGGACGGCACCTCCGCGTTCAACACACGTACGGTCAGCGTGACGTCTCCTCCTTCTTGATCCAGCAAGGGGGAAGGAGAGGTTGATGAAGATCCAGCAGCACGACGGCGTGGTGGTGGATGCAGGGGTCACGCAGCAGGGCTTCGCCGTTCTACTGCGAGAGGGAGAGGTGTAGCAGGGGAGAGGGAGGCGCCAAGACTCAAGGGTGCGGCTGCCCCCTCCCCCCCTTTATATAGGCCCCCTAGGGGGTGCGTCGGCCCTAGGAGATGGGATCTCCTAGGGGGGCGGCGGCCAAGGGGTGGAGTGCCCCCCAAGCCAGGTGGGGCGCCTCCCCCCCACCCTAGGGTTCCCAACCCTAGGCGCATGGGGTGGGCCAAGGGGGGAGCACCAACCCACTATGGGCTGGTTCCCCTCCCCACTTTAGCCCATGGGGCCCTCCGGGATGGGTGGCCCCACCCAGTGGACCCCCGGGACCCTTCCGATGGTCCCGGTACAATACCGGTGACCCCCGAAACTCTCCCGATGGCCGAAACTGCACTTCCTATATATAATTCTTCACCTCCGGGCCATTCCGGAACTCCTCATGACGTCCGGGATCTCATCCGGGACTTCGAACAAGTTTCGGGTTACTGTATATTCATATCTCTACAACCCTAGCGTCACCGAACCTTAAGTGTGTAGACCCTACGGGTTCGGGAGACATGTAGACATGACCGAGATGGCTCTCGGGTCAATAACCAACAGCGGGATCTGGATACCCATGTTGGCACCCACATGCTCCTCGATGATATCATCGGATGAACCATGATGTCGAGGATTCAAGCAACCCCGTATACAATTCCCTTTGTCAATCGGTACGTTACTTGCCCGAGATTCGATCGTCGGTATCCCAATACCTCGTTCAATCTCGTTACCGGCAAGTCACTTTACTCGTACCGTAATGCATGATACCGTGACCAGACACTTGGTCACTTTGAGCTCATTATGATGATGCATTACCGAGTGGGCCCAGAGATACCTCTCCGTTATACGGAGTGACAAATCCCAGTCTTGATCCGTGTCAACCCAACAGACACTTTTGGAGATACCCGTAGTATACCTTTATAGTCACCCAGTTACGTTGTGACGTTTGGTACACCCAAAGCACTCCTACGGTATCCGGGAGTTACACGATCTCATGGTCTAAGGAAAAGATACTTGACATTGGAAAAACTCTAGCAAACGAACTATACGATCTTGTGCTATGTTTAGGATTGGGTCTTGTCCATCACATCATTCTCCTAATGATGTGATCTCGTTATCAATGACATCCAATGTCCATAGTCAGGAAACCATGACTATCTGTTGATCAACGAGCTAGTCAACTAGAGGCTTACTAGGGACATGTTGGTGTCTATGTATTCACACATGTATTACGATTTCCGGATAACACAATTATAGCATGAATAAAAGACAATTATCATGAACAAGGAAATATAATAATAATCCTTTTATTATTGCCTCTAGGGCATATTTCCAACAGTCTCCCACTTGCACTAGAGTCAATAATCTAGTTACATTGTGATGTATCGAACACCCATGGAATTCTGGTGTTGATCATGTTTTGCTCTAGGGAGAGGTTTAGTCAATGGATCTGCTACATTCAGGTCCGTATGTACTTTACAAATATCTATGTCTCCATCTTGAACATTTTCACGAATGGAGTTGAAGTGACGCTTGATGTGCCTGGTCTTCTTGTGAAACCTGGGCTCCTTGGCAAGTGCAAAGCTCCAGTGTTGTCACAGAAGAGTTTGATCGGCCCCGACGCATTGGGTATGACTCCTAGGTCGGTGATGAACTCCTTCACCCAAATTGCTTCATGCGCTGCCTTCGAGGCTGCCATGTACTCCGCTTCACATGTAGATCCCGCCACGACGCTTTGCTTGCAACTGCACCAACTTACTGCACCACCATTCAAAATATACACGTATCCGGTTTGTGACTTAGAGTCATCCAGATCTGTGTCGAAGCTAGCATCGACGTAACCCTTTACGACGAGCTCTTCGTCACCTCCATAAACGAGAAACATTTCCTTAGTCCTTTTCAGGTACTTTAGGCTATTCTTGACCGCTGTCCAGTGTTCCTTGCCGGGATTACTTTGGTACCTACCTACCAAACTTACGGCAAGGTTTACATCAGGTCTGGTACACAGCATGGCATACATAATAGAACCTATGGCTGAGGCATAGGGGATGACACTCATCTCTTCTATATCTTCTGCCCTGGTCGGACATTGAGCTGAGCTCAATTTCACACCTTGCAACACAGGCAAGAACCCCTTCTTAGACTGATCCATATTGAACTTGTTCAATATCTTATCAAGGTATGTGCTTTGTGAAAGACCTATGAGGCGTCTTGATCTATCTCTATAGATCTTGATGCCTAATATATAAGCAGCTTCTCCAAGGTCCTTCATTGAAAAACTCTTATTCAAGTAGGCCTTAATGCTGTCCAAAAGCTCTATATCATTTCCCATCAAAAGTATGTCATCTACATATAATATGAGAAATGCTACAGAGCTCCCACTACTTTCTTGTAAACGCAGGCTTCTCCATAAGTCTGCATAAACCCAAACGCTTTGATCATCTCATCAAAGCGAATGTTCCAACTCCGAGATGCTTGCACCAGCCCATAAATCGAGCGTTGGAGCTTGCACACTTTGTTAGCATTCTTAGGATCGACAAAACCTTCCGGCTGCATCATATACAATTCTTCCTTAAGGAAACCATTAAGGAATGCCGTTTTGACGTCCATTTGCCATATCTCATAATCATAGAATGCGGCAATTGCTAACATGATTAGGACGGACTTCAGCTTCGCTACCGGTGAGAAAGTCTCATCGTAGTCGACCCCTTGACCTTGCCGATAACCCTTAGCGACAAGTCGAGCTTTATAGATGGTAACATTACCATCCGCGTCTGTCTTCTTCTTAAAGATCCATTTATTTTCTATGGCTCGCCGCTCAACGGGCAAGTCAGTCAAAGTCCATACTTCGTTTTCATACATGGATCCTATCTCGGATTTCATGGCTTCCAGCCATTTGTCGGAATCCGGGCCCGCCATCGCTTCTTCATAGTTCGAAGGTTCACCGTTGTCTAACAACATGATTTCCAAGACAGGGTTGCCGTACCACTCTGGTGCGGAACGTGTCCTTGTGGACCTACGAAGTTAAGTAGCAACTTGATCTGAAGTTTCATGATCATCATCGTTAACTTCCTCTCTAGTCGGTGCAGGCACCTCAAGAACATTTTCTTGAGTTGCGCCATTTTCCGGTTCAAGAGGTAATACTTCATCAAGTTCTACTTTCCTCCCACTTACTTCTTTCGAGAGAAACTCCTTCTCTAGAAAGGATCCATTCTTGGCAACAAAGATCTTGCCTTCGGATCTGAGGTAGAAGGTATACCCAATAGTTTCTTTAGGGTATCCTATGAAGACGCATTTTTCCGACTTGGGTTCGAGCTTTTCAGGTTGAAGTTTCTTGACATAAGCATCGCATCCCCAAACTTTTAGAAACGACAGCTTAGGTTTCTTCCCAAACCATAATTCATACGGTGTCGTCTCAACGGATTTTGACGGAGCCCTATTTAAAGTGAATGCGGAAGTCTCTAAAGCATATGAAAGCACAAGTGCTCCCTAGGTGGTTTTGATAATTGATGACAACATATCTCTTGTTGGACTAACATTTCGATCTAGCATGTTTCAGATAAGTTCAACAATGGAGTGGCATGGACTAAAGGTTGTGGGAACTCCTTCAAGATGCTAAGGACAAGGGATTGGCTAAAGCTTCAAGCTCAAGACTCTTCATTTTATATTTTAGTGATCCAAGATCACATTGAGTCTTTAGGAAAAGCCAATACTATTAAGGAGGGATGAGGTGTTGCTTAATGAGCCTCTTGCTTCATGTGCTTAGTGATATGCTCCAAAACCCTCAGCTACTTTCCCACTTCCACATATGACCTAAACCATAAGCCAAACTCGGTCCTACCGATTTTTCCTATCCGGCGCCACCGAGTTCCAATTGTCATAAGCCACTGCCAAACCCTAATCATTTCGGTCTCACCGATGGGATCTCGGTCTCACCGAGATGGGCTTGCAAACTCTCTGTTACCCATTGCAATATTCTCGGTCCCACCGAGATATGCAATCGGTTCCACCGAGTTTGCTTGGCCAAATCTCAGTTTCACTTATTACCCAAATCGGTCCCATCGAGTTTGAGTAATCGGTCAAACCGAGTTTTGGATTTACCCTAACCCCAGCACATCGGTCCCACCGAGTTGATCCAGTCGGTCCCACCGAAATTTCTAACGGTCACTAGGTTTACATTTTCGGTCCGACCGAGTTTATTGATTCGGTCCCACCGAGATTGGAAAACTGTGTAACGGTTGGATTTTGTGTGGAGGCTATATATACCCCTCCACCTTCTTCTCATTCGAGGAGAGAGCCATCAGAACGCATACACCATTCCAACTCATATGCTCTGAGAGAGAACCACCTACTCATGTGTTGAGACCAAGACATTCCATTCCTACCATATGAATCTTGATCTCTAGCCTTCCCAAGTTGCTTTCCACTCAAATCTTCTTTCCACCAAATCCAAATCCTATGAGAGAGAGTTGAGTGTTGGGGAAACTATCATTTGAAGCACAAGAGCAAGGAGTTCATTACCTACACACCATTTGTTACTTCTTGGAGAGTGGTGTCTCCTAGATTGGCTAGGTGTCACTTGGGAGCCTCCGACAAGATTGTGGAGTTGAACCAAGGAGTTTGTAAGGGAAAGGAGATCGCCTACTTCGTGAAGATCTACCGCTAGTGAGGCAGGTCCTGTGTGGGCGATGGCCATGGTGGGATAGACAAGGTTGCTTCTTCGTGGACCCTTTGTGGGTGGTTGCTTCTTCGCGGACCCTTCGTGGGTGGAGCCCTGTGTGGACTCGCGCAACCGTTACCCTTGGGTGGAGCCCTGTGTGGACTCGCGCAACCGTTACCCTTCGTGGGTTGAAGTCTCCATCAACGTGGATGTAGGATAGCACCACCTATCCGAACCACGGGAAAAACATCCGTGTCTCCAATTGCGTTTGATCTCTCCAAACCCTTCCCATTACATTCTTGCAAGTTGCATGCTTTACATTCCGCTGCTCATATACTCTTTGCATGCTTGCTTGATATGTATTGAGTGTGTTGAAATTGTGCCTAAACTCCACTTAAACCGAAAGAGCTTAAAAATTGCAACTTTAGCACTAAGTGTCTAATCACCCCCCTCTAGACACATCTACTTCTAGATCTTACAAGTGGTATCAGAGCTTTGGTCTCCATTGCCTTGGTTTAATCACCATTGGAGGAAGATGGATGTGTCTACATTAGGGAGTCTTAGACATAGAGTGCCTATTCTTGAGGGAGAATATTTTCATGAGTGAAAAAATGAGATGCTTGTAATCTTCAATCAATATCATTTGAACAAGTATATTGCTAGCCCTTGTGCACCTCATATTAATCCTTTGCATCCCACCCTAGATGAAGACATTGACATGATTCGCAATCTTAGAACTATCGAGCTCATCATTAGAGGATTGCCCAAAAATTTGATTGCTAGTTTGCCTACTCACAGTTGTGCCTATACCATATGGAAATTTCTTGAGGAACGATTTTCCGATTATTCCTTGAAAACTTTGGATGAAATTCTCCATAAATCTATTGCCTTGAGTAAGATGAACTCTAGTGATCCTAGTTTTGGTAAATGTCTTTTTGAACTTGCCAATCTTAAGCATGCTAAAGGAGATGTTGGAATCATTCATGATATCATATTCAAAGCTATAAGAATTCATAAAAGTAACCACTTTGATCATTTATCTAATGAATTACCCTCTCTAGGAAATGATGAGTCACAAGATCATGATGAACATGAATATTATGATGATGATGATAGTGACTTCGATCTTGATGATGCAATGAGACATTTTGATCTTATGGCAAATCTTCGGGGATATGAATCAGGAGGAAAGGAATGGGTTCTTGATAGTGGATGCACTGATCATATGACCGGAGATGAAGAGATGTTTCGTGAGCTTGCTGAAGACAACGGCCCTCGAAAATATGTCACCTTTGGTGATAATTCAAAGGGTAAAGTGGTTGGCCTTGGTAAGGTGGCCATCTCACATGATAGTTCCATTCAAAATGTCATGCTCGTTGAATCTCTTGGCTACAACTTACTTTCAGTATCTAGACTTGCTGATTTCGGTTTGAATGTATTATTTACTGAGGTAGATTGCCAAGTATTTCGTCGAGACAATCATAAAATGGTCTTTACGGGTATGCGTAGAGGTGATCTTTACATTGTCGATTTCTCTAAAAAGGCACAACCTAAAACTTGCTTTGTTGCTAAATCCTCAAAAGGTTGGTTGTGGCATAGACGACTAGGTCACGTTGGGATGAGAAACCTTGACAAGCTTATTAAAGGAAATCATATCCTTGGAGTTAACGATGTCATATTTGATAAGGATAGACTTTGCAGTGCTTGTCAAGCAGGTAAACAGGTTGGAGGAAGACATCCCGTGAAGAACATTATGACCACAAGGAGGCCACTCGAGCTACTTCACATGGATCTTTTTGGTCCCAACGCCTACAAGAGTCTCGGTGGAAATTCTTTTGGTCTAGTTATAGTTGATGACTTTTCAAGGTTTACGTGGGTATTCTTTCTTAATGACAAGTCGCAGGTCCAGAAGATCTTCAGAAACTTCGCTAGGAAAGCCCAAAATCAGTTTGATGTGAAGATCAAGAAGGTTCGGAGTGACAACGGAACGGAGTTCAAGAACGCAAATGTGGACACCTTTCTTGACGAAGAAGGGATTTCACACGAGTTCTCGGCTATGTACACACCTCAACAAAATGGAGTTGTTGAGAGGAAGAACCGGACGCTCATCGAAATGGCAAGAATGATGCTTGATGAATACAAGACGCCAAAGCACTTTTGGGCAGAAGCGGTTGAGACAGCTTGTCACGCAACAAATCGCTTATATCTTCACAAGCTACTCGGCAAGACGGCATACGAGCTCCTCACCGGTAACAAGCCTCAAGTTGGATACTTTCGAGTATTCGGCTCAAAGTGCTACATTCTTGATAAGCATCGTCGTTCAAAGTTTGCTCCTAAATCCCATGAAGGTTTTCTACTTGGTTATGGATCAAACTCTCACACTTACCGTGTCTACAACAATTTCACCCGAAAGGTTGAAGAGACGGTAGATGTGAAGTTTGATGAATCTAATGGCTCGCAAGTAGAGCAATTGCCAATTGATGTAGGAGACAAAGACCCTTCAGAAGTAATTCAAGACTTGTCCATTGGCAAAATTCGTCCAACGGAGGTGAAGGAGAATACTTCATCCGTCCAAGTGGAAGCTTCTACTTCACGACAAGGTGAACCAAGAATCGACACGGAAGCATCCACAAGTGGGACACATCAAGATGAAGAAAACGAGGAAATACGTCAAGACGAACATCAACAACCTCCTTCTCCACCACGACAAGAGAACGACGACGTCAACAATGAAGAAGGCCAAGAAGAAGAACAAGATGAAGAAGATGCTCAACGAAGACCCAAGCAAAAGCTCTCACGAGTTTGAGCAAGAATTGCCAAAGATCATCCCGTCGAGCAAATCCTCAATGATATACAAACCGGGAGAATCACTCGCTCAAAAACTCGTTTAGCTAACTTTTGTGAAAACTATTCATTCATCTCTAGCATTGAACCTATGAAGGTTGAAGAAGCATTGGAAGATCCAGATTGGATAAACGCTATGCATGAAGAGCTACATAATTTTGAGAGAAACCAAGTTTGGACATTGGTCGAGAAGCCCGACAACAACCACAACATCATTGGTACCAAATGGGTGTTTCGTAACAAGCAAGATGAAGATGGACAAGTGGTTCGCAACAAAGCATGTCTCGTCGCCCAAGGGTACACACAAGTCGAAGGTATGGACTATGGTGAGACATATGCTCCCGTTGCTAGACTTGAGTCCATTCGCATCTTACTTGCCTATGCCAATCACCATAATATCACCTTGTACCAAATGGACATTAAAAGTGCTTTTCTAAATGGTGAAATAGAGGAGGAAGTTTATGTCAAACAACCTCCCGGCTTTATCAATCCTAAGAAACCAAATCATGTTTACAAACTTCACAAAGCTCTTTATGGTCTTAAACAAGCTCCTAGAGCATGGTACAAATGCTTGACCAAGTTCCTTACTACAAGTGGTTTTGAAATTGGTAAAATTGATTCTACTCTTTTTACTAAAAGGGTTAATGGAGAACTGTTCGTATGCCAAATTTATGTTGATGATATCATATTTGGTTCAACTAACCCTCTCTTTAGTGAAAAGTTTGGAAAGCTAATGTCAGAGAAGTTTGAGATGTCTATGATGAGTGAACTCAAATTCTTTCTCGGGTTGCAAATCAAGCAAACTAAGGAAGGTACATTTGTCTCTCAAACAAAGTACACCAAGGACTTATTCAAGAAGTTCAATATGCAAGAATGCAAAGGTATGTCTACACCCATGCCTACTAGTGGACATAATGATTTGACCAAAGATGGTGAACCAGTTGATCAAAAGGTTTATCGCTCTATGATTGGTTCATTGTTATACCTATGTGCTTCACGTCCCGATATTATGCTAAGTGTGTGCATGTGTGCACGATATCAAGCTGCTCCTAAAGATTGTCATCTTAAGGCTGTGAAAAGGATAGTGAGATATTTAATCCATACACCAAATTTTGGCATTTGGTATCCTAAGAGGTCTTCTTTTGATCTTGTTGGCTATTCCGACTCGGATTATGCCAGAGACAAGGTTGATAGAAAGTCCACTTCGGGTACTTGTCAATTTCTTGGTAGATCTCTTGTGTCTTGGTCTTCCAAGAAACAAAACTCGGTATCCTTATCCACCACCGAAGCGGAATACATTGCCGCTAGTTCATGTTGCGCTCAATTACTTTGGATGACCCAAACTCTTAAAGATTACGGGATTTATGTGAAACATGTTCCACTGCTTTGTGACAATGAAAGTGCTATCGAAATTGGTCATAATCCTGTACAACATTCTCGAACTAAGCATATTGAAGTTCATCATCATTTCATTCGAGATCATGTTGCTAAGGGTGACATCAATCTTAAGCATGTTCGCACCGATAAACAATTAGCGGATATATTCACTAAACTGCTTGATGAGAAAGTGTTTTGCAGGTTGAGAGGAGAATTGAACATCATTGATGCCTCGAACTTGGAGTAGAAACTCCATTGGATACATGCAAGACATGAGCTTATAACTAATCCATGATATATCTCTTATGATAACTATCTTATGTCTTGGATATATTTGCACCTTGCATGTTGTCTAACCCATGTAGGTGCTTGGTTGAATCTAATTCCATGAGATTGCGACTCACTCATATCTTGAGAAATCTCTACATCACCAAGACTCTACACAATAGTGGTTGAAGACAAGGAAGCACAAAACAACTCAAACATATCCTTTGACAAATTCTATGTTAAGCTTCATGATTGTCATTTTTGGATACACAAGTGCTCTTCCTTGCAAGAACTAACCCATGTAGGTAGATGAACTCAAACTCCAAGTGGTGCTCCCAACTCTTGATGAACTACATCAACCTTGAGCACCCACACAAGTTCAACTACATGAGCAAGAACCACATCACCACCCAAGGTATGTCATTCCATCTTAGAGAAGCTTTACTCCAAGACATGAGTCAAAGCAACTCAACAAGATGTGAATACATCAAGATGCTTAAACGAAAAATGGTAACCCCATTTTGAGCTTAAACGATGAGTATGACCTATGATCAAGTTTTCTCACTTGACTCCTAAGTCAATATACTCTAACATAGGTGACTATGTCACCACCCAATTCTAGATGAAGTTCTCTTGTGTTCTTTTCTGAGTTATTGCATTTGTCCCTTGCATATTTGTTTCCTTCTCTTTCAAAAAAAACTTTCAAACTTTCACTCTTTTCCTTTTTGTTCTTGTTCTGCATATTTCTGCACCAAATTCCTTGCAAATCCTTCAGCTAATTCATTGCAAATCTTTGTGAGATCTTACTTGTCTAGTGAGCTGAGGTGACAAGTGTTTTTCTCTGTGTAAACTCGGTTTCACCGACTTGCAATTTTCGGTCCAACCGAATCTTTTCGGTACCACCGAAATATGCCACTCGGTGCCACCGACTTTGCAATCAGAAAAACAGATTGCCACTTGTTCTACATTTCTTCTGATCCAGCTCCACTCAATGAATCTTGTCCTCTACAAGCATCACAATTTTATCCTCTGCCTTGTGCTGAATCTCAAGGACCAAACCTATTCGACGGATTCCAGGAGAAACCTTCTTGGAAATTGATGTCAAAGGGGGAGAGAGAGATCACATCAAAGCTGAGAGAGAGATCACATCAAGGGAAAGAAACAGTCTCAAGGACCAAACCTACAAGAGAAAAAATATTAAGGGGGAGAGAGAGACCTCAAGGGGGGAGAGAAAGTCTCAAGGATCCCAGATGTTGTTAAGGGGGAGAGAGAGAAAATACTCAAGGATCCCAGATGCTTGACGTTCAAGAGGAGAGATGTCACATGTCTTTTTGGGGGAAAGACATGTATTTGCATTAAGCTCTATCCATTTGTATTTGTATCCTTCAGCTCTGATTTTCCCTTTCCTATCTTCTCCCAATATCCCATGTAAGATTCAGGGGGAGCAAGACACCTAGGGGAAAGAAATCAGTCAAATTCATTGCATATCTTTATTCTTGGGGACATGTTAATTTCAATGTGGTACCTTGTACTCACTCTCTACATGTCATCCCAGTCTTGGTATTCTTGTGGTTTCTTTTGTTTGCTCTGGCTAGTGGATGTACCTGTGTTATCTAACTTTGTTTGTGCAGGTTCATTCCATCCTAAGCCAACTCAAGACCACAAAGTAAGTATATGCATCAAAATCATGAGTATGAGGAGTTCTTGCTTATGTACACACTGTTTGCAAGAAGGACTCATGAGCATGAAGGTATTTTCCTTGATAATCTTTTACTCTGATGCATATGGCCAAGATGCATGTAACACATTGCCTACTCTGTCATGATTATGCTCTCACATGTCTCTATATTTCATATTTACATGAGTGCATACATGTAGGGGGAGCCTATGCTTGTTACATGTCCTTCCAAAGCTTTACTTGCTATTCTTTATACCTTTATCTAAAGCTTTGATGTACGTTGCCATCAATTACCAAAAAGGGGGAGATTGAAAGCACAAGTGCTCCCTAGGTGGTTTTGATAATTGATGACAACATATCTCTTGTTGGACTAACATTTCGATCTAGCATGTTTCAGATAAGTTCAACAATGGAGTGGCATGGACTAAAGGTTGTGGGAACTCCTTCAAGATGCTAAGGACAAGGGATTGGCTAAAGCTTCAAGCTCAAGACTCTTCATTTTATATTTTAGTGATCCAAGATCACATTGAGTCTTTAGGAAAATCCAATACTATTAAGGAGGGATGAGGTGTTGCTTAATGAGCCTCTTGCTTCATGTGCTTAGTGATATGCTCCAAAACCCTCAGCTACTTTCCCACTTCCACATATGACCTAAACCATAAGCCAAACTCGGTCCTACCGATTTTTCCTATCCGGCGCCACCGAGTTCCAATTGTCATAAGCCACTGCCAAACCCTAATCATTTCGGTCTCACCGATGGGATCTCGGTCTCACCGAGATGGGCTTGCAAACTCTCTGTTACCCATTGCAATATTCTCGGTCCCACCGAGATATGCAATCGGTTCCACCGAGTTTGCTTGGCCAAATCTCAGTTTCACTTATTACACAAATCGGTCCCACCGAGTTTGAGTAATCGGTCAAACCGAGTTTTGGATTTACCCTAACCCCGACACATTGGTCCCACCGAGTTGATCCAGTCGGTCCCACCGAAATCTTTAACGGTCACTAGGTTTACATTTTCGGTCCGACTGAGTTTATTGATTCGGTCCCACCAAGATTGGAAAACTGTGTAACAGTTGGATTTTGTGTGGAGGCTATATATACCCCTCCACCTTCTTCTCATTCGAGGAGAGAGCCATCAGAACGCATACACCATTCCAACTCATATGCTCTGAGAGAGAACCACCTACCCATGTGTTGAGACCAAGACATTCCATTCCTACCATATGAATCTTGATCTCTAGCCTTCCCAAGTTGCTTTCCACTCAAATCTTCTTTCCACCAAATCCAAATCCTATGAGAGAGAGTTGAGTGTTGGGGAGACTATCATTTGAAGCACAAGAGCAAGGAGTTCATTACCTACACACCATTTGTTACTTCTTGGAGAGTGGTGTCTCCTAGATTGGCTAGGTGTCACTTGGGAGCCTCCGACAAGATTGTGGAGTTGAACCAAGGAGTTTGTAAGGGCAAGGAGATCGCCTACTTCGTGAAGATCTACCGCTAGTGAGGCAAGTCCTGTGTGGGCGATGGCCATGGTGGGATAGACAAGGTTGCTTCTTCGTGGACCCTTTGTGGGTGGTTGCTTCTTCGTGGACCCTTCGTGGGTGGAGCCCTGTGTGGACTCGCGCAACCGTTACCCTTGGGTGGAGCCCTGTGTGGACTCGTGCAACCGTTACCCTTCGTGGGTTGAAGTCTCCATCAACGTGGATGTAGGATAGCACCACCTATCCGAACCACGGGAAAAACATCCGTGTCTCCAATTGCGTTTGATCTCTCCAAACCCTTCCCTTTACATTCTTGCAAGTTGCATGCTTTACATTCCGCTGCTCATATACTCTTTGCATGCTTGCTTGATATGTATTGAGTGTGTTGAAATTGTGCCTAAACTCCACTTAAACCGAAAAAGCCTAAAAATTGCAACTTTAGCACTAAGTGTCTAATCACCCCCCTCTAGACACATCTACTTCTAGATCCTACAGCATAGCCCCAAAAATATAGTGGTAAATCGGTAAGAGACATCATAGATCGCACCATATCTAATAGAGTGCGATTACGACATTCGGACACACCATTACGCTGAGGTGTTCCAGGCGGCGTCAGTTGTGAAACTATTCCACATTTTCTTAAGTGTGTGCCAAACTCGTGACTCAAGTATTCTCCTCCACGATCTGATCGCAAGAACTTGATTTTCCTATCACGTTGATTCTCAACCTCACTCTGAAATTCCTTGAACTTTTCAAAGGTCTCAGACTTGTGTTTCATTAAATAGACATACCCATATCTACTCAAGTCATCAGTGAGGGTGAGAACATAACGATAGCCACCACGAGCCTCAACACTCATTGGACTGCACACATCAGTATGTATGATTTCCAATAAGTTGGTTGCCCGCTCCATTGTTCCTGAGAACAGAGTCTTGGTCATTTTACCCATGAGGCATGGTTCGCACGTGTCAAATGATTCGTAATCAAGAGACTCTAAAAGTCCATCTGCATGGAGCTTCTTCATGCGTTTGACACCTATGTGACCAAGGCGGTAGTGCCACAAGTATGTGGGACTATCATTATCAACCTTACATCTTTTGGTACTCACACTATGAATATGTGTAGCATTACGCTCGAGATTCATTAAGAATAAACCATTCACCATCGGAGCATGAGCATAAAGCATATCTCTCATATAAATAGAACAACCATTATTCTCGGATTTAAATGAGTAGCCATCTCGTATTAAACGAGATACTGATACAATGTTCATGCTCAAACTTGGCACTAAATAACAATTATTGAGGTTCAAAACTAATCCCGTAGGTAAATGTAGAGGTAGCGTGCCGACGGCGATCACATCGATCTTGGAACCGTTCCCGACGCGCATCGTCACCTCGTCCTTCGCCAGTCTCCGCTTATTCCGCAGCTCCTGCTTTGAGTTACAAATGTGAGCAACTGCACCGGTATCAAATACCCAGGAGCTACTACGAGTACTGGTAAGGTACACATCAATTACATGTATATCACATATACCTTTCGTTTTGCTAGCCTTCTTGTCCGCTAAGTATTTGAGGCAGTTCCGCTTCCAGTGACCACTTTCCTTGCAATAAAAGCACTCAGTCTCGGGCTTGGGTCCATTCTTTGGCTTCTTCCCGGCAGCTTGCTTGCCGGGCGTGGCAACTCCCTTGCCGTCCTTCTTGAAGTTCTTCTTACCCTTGCCTTTCTTGAACTTAGTGGTTTTATTCACCATCAACACTTGATGTTCCTTTTTGACTTCTACCTCTACTGATTTCAGCACTGCAAATACTTCAGGAATGGTCTTTTCCATCCCCTGCATATTGAAGTTCATCACAAAGCTCTTGTAGCTCGGTGGAAGCGACTGAAGGATTCTGTCAATGACCGCGTCATCCGGGAGATTAACTCCCAGCTGAGTCAAGCGGTTATGTAACCCAGACATAGTGAGTATGTGCTCACTGACAGAACTGCTTTCCTCCATCTTACAGCTGAAGAACTTGTCGGAGACTTCATATCTCTCGACCCGGGCATGAGCTTGAAAAACCATTTTCAGCTCTTCGAACATCTCATATGCTCCGTGTCTCTCAAAACGCTTTTGGAGCCCCGGTACTAAGCTATAAAGCATGCCGCACTGAACGAGGGAGTAATCATCGGTACGTGTCTGCCAAGCGTTCATAACGTCTTGTTCTGCAGGGAGAACAGGTGCTTCACCTAGCGGTGCTTGTAGGACATAATCTTTCTTGGCAGCTATGAGGATGATCCTCAGGTTCCGGACCCAGTCCGTATAGTTGCTGCCATCGTCTTTCAGCTTGGTTTTCTCTAGGAACGCGTTGAAGTTGAGGACAACGTTGGCCATTTGATCTACAATACATGTTGTAAAGATTTTATACTAAGTTCATGATAATTAAGTTCATCTAAATCAAATTATTCAATGAACTCCCACTCATATAGACATCCCTCCAGTCATCTAAGTATAACATGATCCGAGTTAACTAGGCCGTGTCCGATCATCACGTGAGACGGACTAGTCAACATCGGTGAACATCTTCATGTTGATCGTATCTTCTATACGACTCATGCTCGACCTTTCGGTCTACTGTGTTCCGAGGCCATGTCTGTACATGCTAGGCTCGTCAAGTCAACCTAAGTGTTTGCATGTGTAAATCTGTCTTACACCCGTTGTATGTGAACGTTGGAATCTATCACACCCGATCATCACGTGGTGCTTCGAAACAACGAACTGTCGCAATGGTGCACAGTTAGGGGGAACACTTTCTTGAAATTATTATGAGGGATCATCTTATTTACTACCGTCGTTCTAAGTAAACAAGATGCAAAAACATGATAAACATCACATGTAATCAAATAATAATAGTGACATGATATGGCCAATATCACATAGCTCCTTTGATCTCCATCTTGGGGCTCCATGATCATCTTGTCACCGGCATGACACCATGATCTCCATCATCGTGTCTCCATGAAGTTGCTCACCAACTATTACTTCTACTACTATGGCTAACACGTTTAGCAATAAAGTAAAGTAATTTACATGGCGTTTCTCAATGACACGCAGGTCATACAAAAAATAAAGACAACTCCTATGGCTCCTGCCGGTTGTCATACTCATCGACATGCAAGTCGTGATTCCTATTACAATAGCCTGAACATCTCATACATCACATATATATCATTCATCATTCATCACAACTTTGGCCATATCACATCACAAAACACTTGCTGCAAAAACAAGTTAGACGCCCTCTAATTGTTGTTGCAAGTTTTACGTGGCTGCAATAGGGTTCTAGCAAGAACGTTTTCTTACCTACGTGAAAGCCACAATGTGATTTGTCAACTTCTATTTACCCTTCATAAGGACCCTTTTCATCGAATCCGCTCCAACTAAAGTGGGAGAGACAGACACCCGCCAGCCACCTTATGCAACTAGCGCATGTGAGTCGATGGAACCGGTCTCACGTAAGCGTACGTGTAAGGTTGGTCCGGGCCGCTTCATCCCACAATACTGCTGAAGCAAAATAAGACTAGTAGCGGCAAGAAAGTTGACAACATCTACGCCCACAACAAATTGTGTTCTACTTGTGCACAGAGAACTACGCATAGACCTAGCTCATGATGCCACTCTTGGGGAACGTTGCAGAAAACAAAAAATTTCCTATGGTTTCACCAAGATCCATCTATGAGTTCATCTAGCAACGAGTGATCGGATTGCATCTACATACCTTTGTAGATCATGCGCGGAAGCGTTCAAAGAACGGGGATGAGGAAGTCGTACTCGACGTGATCCAAATCACCGGAGATCCTAGCGCCGAACGGACGGCACCTCCGCATTCAACACACGTACGGTCAGCGTGACGTCTCCTCCTTCTTGATCCAGCAAGGGGGAAGGAGAGGTTGATGAAGATCCAGCAGCACGACGGCGTGGTGGTGGATGCAGGGGTCACCGCAGCAGGGCTTCGTCGTTCTACTGCGAGAGGGAGAGGTGTAGCAGGGGAGAGGGAGGCGCCAAGACTCAAGGGTGTCACTGCCCCCTCCCTCCCCCCTTTATATAGGCCCCCTAGGGGGTGCGCCGGCCCTAGGAGATGGGATCTCCTAGGGGGGTGGCGGCCAAGGGGTGGAGTGCCCCCCAAGCCAGGTGGGGCGCCCCCCACCCTAGGGTTCCCAACCCTGGGCGCATGGGTTGGGCCAAGGGGGGCGCACCAGCCCACTATGGGCTGGTTCCCCTCCCCACTTTAGCCCATGGGGCCCTCCGGGATGGGTGGCCCCACCCGGTGGACCCCCGGGACCCTTCTGGTGGTCCCGGTACAATATCGGTGACCCCCGAAACTCTCCCGATGGCCGAAACTGCACTTCCTATATATAATTCTTCACCTCCGGACCATTCCGGAACTCCTCGTGACGTCCGAGATCTCATCTGGGACTCCGAACAACTTTCGGGTTACTGCATATTCATATCTCTACAACCCTAGCATCACTGAACCTTAAGTGTGTAGACCCTACGGGTTCGGGAGACATGTAGACATGACCGAGATGGCTCTCCGGTCAATAACCAACAGCGGGATCTGGATACCCATGTTGGCTCCCACAGGCTCCTTGATGATCTCATCGGATGAACCACGATGTCGAGGATTCAAGCAACCCCGTATACAATTCCCTTTGTCAATCGGTGCGTTACTTGCCCGAGATTCGATCGTCGGTATCCCAATACCTCGTTCAATCTCGTTACCGGCAAGTCACTTTACTCGTACCGTAATGCATGATCTCGTGACCAGACACTTGGTCACTTTGAGCTCATTATGATGATGCATTACCGAGTGGGCCCAGAGATACCTCTCCGTTATACGGAGTGACAAATCCCAGTCTTGATCCGTGTCAACCCAACAGACACTTTTGGAGATACCCGTAGTATACCTTTATAGTCACCCAGTTACGTTGTGACGTTTGGTACACCCAAAGCACTCCTACGGTATCCGGGAGTTACACGATCTCATGGTCTAAGGAAAAGATACTTGACATTGGAAAAACTCTAGCAAACGAACTATACGATCTTGTGCTATGTTTAGGATTGGGTCTTGTCCATCACATCATTCTCCTAATGATGTGATCTCGTTATCAATGACATCCAATGTCCATAGTCAGGAAACCATGACTATCTGTTGATCAACGAGCTAGTCAACTAGAGGCTTACTAGGGACATGTTGGTGTCTATGTATTCACACATGTATTACGATTTCCGGATAACACAATTATAGCATGAATAAAAGACAATTATCATGAACAAGGAAATATAATAATAATCCTTTTATTATTGCCTCTAGGGCATATTTCCAACACTAACCGCCACGTGGGACAAGATATGGGCAACCGGCGTCGTGGTATCAGCCGAAGCATTTCGTGATGTCAGCGACTGAGCGGTGTGCGCCGGATTGGACTGGAACGCCTGTTAGGCTAGGTCTGCTTCTGGCTGCCCACGCAACGTGCAGGTGTGCTAATGGCGATGGACCCAGACCCCTGTGTGCTTATGTTTAGACCGGCGTGCTGACCTCTCTATTGTGCCTAGGTGGGGCTGCGACGTGTTGATCTTCCACGGCCGGGCATGACCCAGAAAAGTGTGTTCGGCCAAATGGGATCGAGCGTGTCGGGTAATGTGGTGCACCCCTGCAGGGAAGTTTATCTATTCGAATAGTCGTGATCTTCGGTAACATGACGACTTGGAGTTGTACCTTGACCTTATGACAACTAGAACCGGATACTTAATAAAACACACCCTTCCAAGTGCCAGATACAACCCGGTGATCGCTCTCTAACAGGGCAACGAGGAGGGGATCGCCGGGTAGGATTATGCTATGCGATGCTACTTGGAGGACTTCAGTCTACTCTCTTCTACATGCTGCAAGACGGAGGCTGCCAGAAGTGTAGTCTTCGACAGGATTAGCTATCCCCCTCTTATTCTGGCATTCTGCAGTTCAATCCACCGATATGGCCCTTTACACATATACCCATGCATATGTAATGTAGCTCCTTGCTTGCGAGTACTTTGGATGAGTACTCACGGTTGCTTTCTCCCCATTTTCCCCCTCTCCTTTCTTCTGGTTGTCGCAACCAGATGGTGGAGCCCAGGAGCCAGACGCCACCGTCGACAACGACTCCTACTACACCGGAGGTGCCTACTACTATGTGCTGCCCGCTGACGACGACCTGGAGTAGTTAGGAGGATCCCAGGCAGGAGGCCTGCGCCTCTTTCGATCTGTATCCCAGTTTGTGCTAGCCTTCTTAAGGCAAACTTGTTTAACTTATGTCTGTACTCAGATATTGTTGCTTCCGCTGACTCGTCTATGATCGAGCACTTGTATTTGAGCCCTCGAGGCCCCTGGCTTGTATTATGATGCTTGTATGACTTATTTATGTTTTAGAGTTGTGTTGTGATATCTTCTCGTGAGTCCCTGATCTTGATCGTACACATTTGCGTGCATGATTAGTGTATGATTGAATCGGGGGCGTCATAAGTTGGTATCAGAGTCGACTGCCTGTAGAAATCCCCCTTTCACACTCCTTGGCCGAAGTTGAGTCTAGTCAATGAAAACTGTTTTACTAACATGGCCGTGCGGCCCATGGGCCCACGTCGTCATTGGGTGGTAGTAGGATCTTTTATTCCTCGACCTTTACTCTGGGACTCTGAACTCTCTTTTATTTGGGTTAAATTATTTTGCTAAAATCTAACTTTAGGTTCTCGAAAATACTTCCTTCCGGAGAGCCCCTTCAGGCCAGATGATCGCCTGCTGCACCAGAAGATTCTGAAGACACTCTTTGATGCTTTCCCGAGACCCTTGTGCCCTTCGCCGTTGCGATCCCTACCACCGATAAATCTTTATGGATAACTACATACTTTTGTCGTTCATACCTTCATCCTCGGTTGTGCTTGTTATTACAAGATGCCCTAAATTGCTCTTCGTTGTTCTGAAAATCCTTTAAGCTTACTGCCTTGCAGTTCCTTGCCACATGATTACCCCTACAGGTAATTCCTCGCTCTTACCGAGTATCCGCTCATCCCCAGTTGTTCATGTGTTTCACAAAATTCTTCAAAATACTATCCGATCTTTCGAGAATCCTCTATAGCCTATGGCTCTTGAAATGCTTGTCTGCCTGCATTATGGCTAATTCCAAATGACTAGCAATATTCATGGGTGTCCCTTGCCTTTATCATCTTGGGCCCCTCGATTCAATATGTTGCGAATGTTGCAATCCTTAATCAAATCCTAGAAGTCATCCTTTTGGCTCAGACATCATTTTAAACATGGGCTGAATCTCGACCAATCAAATTGTTGTCGATTTTACCCGTAAGCTTACTCAACTTATCCATCCTTAATCAGAGCGTTTGCTTCTAATCCTTTGCTTTGGAAATCATAATTCCTTTACATGTGAGCTTTGAATTAGCCAGTTGCTTCTATAATCCAATGCCTTTGCATTGTTTCTTCCTCTGGTTGTGTGCCGATACTCACATCAGCTTCGCAATGGACCATTGGATCCTTTGTTGAAATATCATCCGATAGTGTCCTTCGTATACAAAAACCTCGAGAAGTTCCTTCCCTGATACATAATGCCTTCGGTAAATTGTATCCTCTCGTTTTGTCACCCATGCTCTACTATCGAGATTGTGTCATTTACTACTGAAGCTTGTGGTATAAGTTCCCAAGATGCCCCTAAGGGTTGAACCTATGCCTTCCCAGATTCGGGTAAACCCGAGAACTATCACGAGTCATACTCTTCTGGTGTTTTGCTAGTTAAATTTTAAACCTTACAACTTCTTCGAAAAATGAGAAGTGAATGAAAGGTTATGCATTGGAGAAGCGGGAGTCGACCTTGAACCTTATGTTCATGCCCATGGACGCGATGTAGATCCTATCATAGAAGCTTCTTGTAATAATAACTATTTCCTTGATATGAAATCATCTGGTATCTATGTATTGATCATTTGTAATCGTGGTCCCGACCACATTTTCTCCTTGATTCCATTTCTGGACAAGTTAAAGCACTTGTCTTTTGTTGATCGATACATCTCCTCAACCTCTATTTTGATCTTCCTCGAGTATTAACCTCTCGTATCTCGAGAACTATGTTGCTTCTCGCGAGTCTTCATCTAGTATTGCTTCTCACCGATCTCGGATCCCCCCTCCCAGGTTCTGAGTTATTAGCCCCTCGAGACCACCGATAAGTGAATCGATTCCGCACTCCGATTCAATAACTCTACGTAATTCTTGTTGCTTACGAGTTTAATAATCCTTCAAGTCATTCCTAGCCTTATCGGCTATATCATTATCGTGCAAACTTCTAACTGTGCTACTTGGTCCTTCTTCCCGGAGCACAAATTTTCGACGATGAGCTAAGCTTACGTCGATCTTCCTCGTCATATCAGTTCGCCTTGAACAACAAGCTTGATTTCAAGTTTGTGTCCTACCCATGGTTCCAATAACCTTCCGCTTCATCATTCCTTTGACTGGATGTCGTCGCTGATTGATTACATCTTCATGAAATCTCTCGACAAATGTGTCGTGATCATCATCAACCTTATGAGCTCTTCCAGGATATCAATTGAGTTCATGATGAGAAATACCATCCTTGCCCTTGATGATCTGTGTTATCATCGACCACTTTATTGCCTTCCCACCAACACAAGCTTGTTCGTGTTTGGTGTTATACCTTGAGTTCCTTTCTATCCAGTAATTGTTCTTCTTTACCTTGGAACATATTTCCAAGACTTATAACAATGGTCTTTATGAGACACGGTAAGGTGATGTCGTGCCTAGCACACCTAGCCGGAGGCCCTATTGTTATAGATTCCTTTTCAGCAAGGTTATCCATTCTTCCATGAGGAAACTATAAGTTGTTACCGATGGATCCTTTGTATCCAAAGTCTGACCTTTGCTTGAAGACCATGTCAATACTGTCTCGAAGCATGTCTGTGCTACTTCGATTTTCAACAAGAACATTTGAATCACAATGCCAAATGTTTCTTGCTCAATTATCCAAACACCGTTGTATGGATAATGTCATGAAATTTCTTCCCCCTTTCCTAAAAGGTTTTCTACATATATCCTGTCGTGGATATCATGCTCTGTTTGTCCTTGGGAAGGATATACCCCTAAATAATGTGTTTAAACACATTTTCTTTTCCATTGTTCTATTTAATCTGATGATCACATTTTCCTTTCCATTGTTTTCTTTAACCTTTCTTGTGATCTATATGATATAAGCAATAATATTTCCCTACTTATGTAAACACCTCGGTTGTGCAACTCTATCAGTAGGACCCTGTTGCTATTGTTGATGACATTTCGGTAGCCACCGATGGACGAGAACTTTGCCTAATGGTCCGCCTCGTTCAACGAGCAGGAAAATGGTTCTCTTCGTCCCTCGCCCTTGGTATCGATGTTGTTGCCGACATAACTAATAGACTACCCTCTGACATGCCTTGCTATCGTGACCGTGCAAGATGTCAGCCTCCTTCCTACTTTTAATCCACATGGTGGGCCCATAACCCACAGTTCCACAGGATCGAAACCTGACTCTTTTGTACATCCTGTTGTCAAAGTTATTCCTCGCGCTTGACTTCATATGTAATTCACGGGCCGCCTGCCTAGTGATCTGTTCTGGTATCAGACGCAATACTTGTTCTCGTTGCTCTGAACCCCTTTCACCTTCTGTCTGGGCATTGAACGATTGCTTGGCTACTTGAAACTTCTTATTGTACCTTCGAACTTTACTCTCGATGTGTTTTAATTGTTCAACTCGAGAGGTTCTCATATGCTCATTCATGGGTTAATCCCAGATTATTACCCCTATGGCATTCTGTCATTGTCGATCTGCCCCGTTACCTATTCGTAAGTACGAAGGAACCCCTGAAGAAAGGATTACGACTTCATAGTGATGACCTGAAGCAGTGGAACAGAGACATAAACGTAATGGATCGACCTCTTCGAGAAGAGCAACTAAGACTGAGAAGAATCGTTAGAATTTCGTAACCTATTCTTCCCCCTTACTCCCCTCTTAAATCTCGGGACGAGATTTCTTGTAGTGGAGGAGAATTGTGACGCCCGGATAATTAGGGTACAGTAAAACTCTCCTAATGATGCCAACTCATCTTTGGTTACTGTTGCTAAACTTCCGTTAGTTCAAACCGATTCAAAAATCAATTCAAAAAAATTGACAAACAACAAAAGTTTTAAAATATTAAACTAAAATGTTCGGAGTGTGCAGTTAAATGCCAGGGTAATTATAATAAAGAAAACACATTTTTATAAAATGCCTAAATGATTTAAAATGATTTAAAACAGAAAAGAAAATAAATAAAAAGAAAAGAAACTACAAAAACAGAAAACAAACCAAAAAAAGGAAAACGAGAGAAAGGCCCCCACTGGGCTTCGGCCCAGTAGGCCATAGGCCCAACCGGCCACCCCCCTCCCCTTATCCACTCACTCCCTC
>NC_041388.1:631031767-631049182 GCF_002162155.2 Triticum dicoccoides | reverse complement strand
CGCACCTGCCCGCGCCCTTCGCCTCGCTCCAGCGCGCCGTCACTGTGCGCCGCCTGCCTCCTACTCGTCTGCTCCAACGCGCCCGCCGCCTGTTGTGCGTGCCCGCACGCAACCACCCTAGCGCCGGCCACAACGCCCGCACACCCGCGCCAGCCTTCCCCGGCTGAGCCCCGCCGTGGCCTCTGCCGGCGGCCCCGCTGGATCCAGCGGCACCGCCCGGGTCCGTTCCCTCGGGCACGCGCCCGTTCGTGCGCCCGTGAGCCCCTGCGCCCGAACGCCCAACGCCCGTTAAGGCCCTGGGCCACTTACACGCGGGCCCCAGCGCCCAGAACGTTCATAAAAAACGTAAAAAAAAAAGAATATATAAAACAAAATAAAAATTAATTAAAATAATAATTAACTATTAAACAATTAATTAAACTAATTACACATTAGCTACCTAATTAACCTGATCTGTTAATTAGTTAATTAATTAGTATGACAGTGGGGCCCACCCCCTAATTAATACTAATTAGGGTAATTAACTTGTTTAATTAAAATGTGTCTCTGACCAGTGGGACCCACTGGTCAGGTTGACCAGTCAACCCTGTTGACTGCTGACGTCAGCATGACATCATGCTGATGTCATAAATCCAATTTCGAATTAAATTAAATAATTAATTAAATTCCAGAAATTAATAAAATCTTTAGAAAATCATATCTTTTAATCCGTAGCTCGGATTAAATTATTTTCATCATGAAAGTTGCTCAGAATGACGAGACGAATCCGGATACGTAGCCCGTTCGTCCGCCACACATCCCTAACATACTAAACTCGCAACTTTCCCCCTCCGGCTCCTCTGCCCGAAAATGCGAAACACCGGGGATACTTTCCCGGATGTTTCCCTCCTTCACCGGTATCACCTCATACCGCGTTAGGGCACGCCTAGCTTCACGCCTTGTCATGTCATGCATCATCATGCATTTGCTTGCATTGTATTTATTGTTTCTTCCCCCTCTTCTCTTGCTAGACACCGAGACCGACGACGCTGCTACCCAGTATGACTATGGAGTTAACGACCCCTCTCTCTTGCCAGAGCAACCAGGCAAGCCCCCCCCCCCTTGATCACCAGATATCACCTATTCTTCTCTATACTGCTTGCATTAGAGTAGTGTAGCATGTTACTGCTTTCCGTCAATCCTATCCTGATGCATAGCCTGTCCTTGCTACTACTGTTGTTACCTTTGTTACCTTTACCTACAATCCTACATGCTTAGTTTAGGATGCTAGTATTCCATCTGTGGCCCTACATTCTTGTCCGTCTGCTGTGCTATACTATCGGGCCGTGATCACTTGGGAGGTGATCACGGGTATATACTATATACTTTATACATGATACATGTGGTGACCAAAGTCGGGTCGGCTCGAGGAGCACTCGCGAGTGATTCACGGATTGGGGGCTGAAAGGACCTTTGTCCCAATGGCCCTTTGTGTGGATCTTTGTGGCGGAGCGTCAGGGCAGGTTGAGACTACCTGGGTGAGAGGTGGGCCTGGCCCTGTTCGGCATTCGCGGATACTTAACATGCTTAACGAGATCTTGGTATTTGATCTGAGTTGGGTCGTTGACCTTATACACACTAACCGCCACATGGGACAAGATATGGGCAACCGGCGTCGTGGTATCAGCCGAAGCATTTCGTGACGTCAGCGACTGAGCGGCGCGCGCCGGATTGGACTGGAATGCCTGTTAGGCTAGGTTTGCTTCCGGCCGCCCACGGAACGTGCAGGTGTGCTAAGGGCGATGGGCCCAGACCCCTGTGCGCTTAGGTTTAGACCAGCGTGCTAACCTCTCTGTTGTGCCTAGGTGGGGCTGCGACATGTTGATCTTCCGCGGCCGGGCATGACCCAGAAAAGTGTGTCCGGCCAAATGGGATCGAACGTGTTGGGTAATGTGGTGCACCCCTGCAGGGAAGTTTATCTATTCGAATAGCCGTGATCTTCGGTAACATGACGACTTGGAGTTGTACCTTGACCTTATGACAACTAGAACCATATACTTAATGAAACACACCCTTCCAAGTACCAGATACAACCCGGTGATCGCTCTCTAACAGGGCGACGAGGAGGGGATCGTCGGGTAGGATTATGCTATGCGATGCTACTTGGAGGACTTCAGTCTACTCTCTTCTACATGCTGCAAGACGGAGGCTGCCAGAAGCGTAGTCTTCGATAGGATTAGCTATCCCCCTCTTATTCTGGCATTCTGTAGTTCAGTCCACCGATATGGCCCTTTACACATATACCCATGCATATGTAGTGTAGCTCCTTGCTTGCGAGTACTTTGGATGAGTACTCACGGTTGCTTTCTCCCCCTTTTCCCCCTTTCCATTCTTCTAGTTGTCGCAACCAGATGTCGGAGCCCAGGAGCAAGACGCCACCGTCGACGATGACTCCTACTACACTGGAGGTGCCTACTACTACGTGCTGCCCGCTGACGACGGCCAGGAGTAGGTAGGAGGATCCCAGGCAGGAGGCCTGCGCCGCTTTCGATTTTTATCCCAGTTTGTGCTAGCCTTCTTAAGGCAAACTTGTTTAACTTATGTCTGTACTCAGATATTGTTGCTTCCGCTGACTCGTCTATGATCGAGCACTTGTATTCGAGCCATCGAGGCACCTGGCTTGTATTATGATGCTTGTATGACTTATTTATGTTTTAAAGTTGTGTTGTGATATCTTCCCGTGAGTCCCTGATCTTGATCGTACACATTTGCGTGCATGATTAGTGTACGATTGAATCGGGGGCGTCATAGGCATGACCCAAGAAAGTGTGTCCGGCCAAATGGGATCAAGCATGTTGGGTTATGTGGTGCACCCCTACAGGGAAGTTAATCTATTCGAGTAGCCGTGATCTTCAGTAACAGGACGGCTTGGAGTTGTACCTTGAGCTTATGACAACTAGAACCGGATACTTGATAATACACACCCTTCCAAGTGCCAGATACAACCTAGTGATCGCTCTCTAATAGGGCTACGAGGAGGGGATCACCGGGTAGGATTATGCTATGCGATGCTACTTGGAGGACTTCAGTCTACCCTCTCCTACATGCTGCAAGACAGAGGCTGCCAGAAGCATATTCTTCGACAGGATTAGCTATCCCCCTCTTATTCTGGCATTCTGCAGTTCAGTCCACCAATATGGCCCTTTACACATATACCCATGCATATGTAGTGTAGCTCCTTGCTTGCGAGTACTTTGGATGAGTACTCACGGTTGCTTTTCTCCCTCTTTTCCCCTTTCCCTTCTACCTGGTTGTCACAACCAGATGCCGGAGCCCAGGAGCTAGACGCCACCGTCGATGATGACTCCTACTCCACCGGAGGTGCCTACTACTGCGTGCAACCCGCTGACGATGACCAGGAGTAGTTAGGAGGATCCCAGGCAGGAGGCCTGCGCCTCTTTCGATCTGTATCCCGGTTTGTGCTAGCCATCTTATGGCATCTTGTTTAACTTATGTTTGTACTCAGATATTGTTGCTTCCGCTGAGTCGTCTATGATCGAGCACTTGTATTCGAGCCCTTAAGGCCCCTGGCTTGTATTATGATGCTTGTATGACTTATTTTATTTGTAGAGTTGTGTTGTGATATCTTCCCGTGAGTCCCTGATCTTGATCGTACATGTTTTCATGTATGATTAGTGTATGATTGAATCGAGGGTGTCACAAGTTGGTATCAGAGCCGACTGCCTGTAGGAATCCCCTTCCACACTCCTTGGCCGAAGTTGAGTCTAGTCGATGAAAACTGTTTTACGAACATGGATGTGCGGCCCATGAGCCCACGGCACTGTTGGGTGTTATTAGGATCTTTTATTCCTCGACCTATACTGTGGGACTCTGATCTCTCTTCTATTCGGGTTAAATGATGTTCCTAAAATCTAACTCTAGGTCCTCGTTACCACTTCCTGCCAGAGAGCCCCTTCATTACAGATGATACACTGCTTCAACAGAAGATTCCGAAGATAATCCCTGATGTTCTCTCGAGACACTTGTGCCCACCGCCTTTGCAAATTCCCTACCACTATTATATTATTATGGATAACTACCTACACTTGTCCTTTCAATCCCATTGATCTTGTTATTACAAGATACCCCGAAAATTCTCTATTGTTTCGAGAATACTTTGTGCCTACTGCCTTGCAGTTCATTACCCACATGAACACCCCAACGGATAATTCCTCGCACTTCCGAGTATCCACCCATCCCCAGTTGTTTATGTGTTTCACTAAGTTCTTCGAAATAATATTCGATATTCCGAAAATCCTTAGCAGCTTATTGTTATTGAAATTCTTGGTTGCTTGCATTATGGTTAATCCCATAAGTATAGTAATATTATGGGCAGCCTTTGTCACTATCATTTTGAGTACATTAATTCAATATGTCGTGAATGCTCGCAATCCTCAATCAGATCCTAGAATTCATCCTTTCGGCTCAGACATCACCTTAAGCATGAGTTGGATCTTGACCAATCAAATTGTTGGTGATTTTACCCCTAAGCTTACTCAACTTATCCATCCTTAATCAAAGCGTTTGCTTTTGATCCTTTGATTTGGAAATCATAATCCCTTTGCATTTGAGCTCTGGATTAGTCAGTTGTTTCTATAATTCAAAGCCCTTGCTTTGTTTTGTCCTCTGATCGTGTGCTGATGCTCACATCAGCTCCATTATGGACCGGCAGATCCTTTGTTGGGTTTTATCCAACAGCGTCCTTCATACTCAATACATAATGCCTTTGGTAATTTGTATCCTCTGCTTTCTCAACCATGCTCAGCTTTCGAGCTGGTGGTATTTACTATTGAAGCTTGTGGTATATATTTCCACGATACGCTAATGGGTTGAACCTATGCCTTCCTTAATATGTGTGAACTCGAAAGTTTTCACGAGTCATGCATACACTTCTGGTATTTTTCCAGATAAAATTTCAACACTACAACTTCCTCGAAGGTGAGAAGTGAATGAAAGGTTATGCATTGGAGAAGTGGGAGTCGACCTTGAACTTTGTGTTCATGCCCATGGACACGATGTAGACCTTATCATTAAAGCTTCTCTTAAATTAATTATTCCTTTGGTATAAGTTCATCTTATATCTGGGATCTGGCCTTTTGCAATCGTGGTTCCGACCATGTTCTCCTTTAAATACCATTTCCGTGCAAGTTTAAGCGCTTGTCTTCTATAGAGAAATACCCCAGTCCAACCTCTACTTGGATCTGTCATCGAGTATTACCCCTCCGGTATCTCGAGATTATCATGGAACTACATAACTTCTTATGAGTTCTTCTTCAAGTATTATTTCTCACTGATTCCAAAATTTTCCCCGGGTTCTGAGTTGTTAGACACTCAAGGACACCGATAGTGAATCGAGTCTGTACTCTGATTCAATAATTATAAGTAATTTTCATTGCTTACGAGTTTAATAACCCTTCAAGTCATTCCTAGCCCGGTTGGCTATATCATTATCGTGCTAAATTTTAACTGTGCTACCTGGTCCTTCTTCTCGGAGCAAAATTTTCAAAAATGACCTAATCTTACGTCGATCTTCCTCGTCATATCATTTCTACTGGAACAACAAACTTGATTTCGAGTTTGTGGCATACCCTTGGTTCCCATAACCTTTCGCTGCATCATCATTTGACTTGATGTCATCACCGACCGATTACATCTTCATGAAACCTCTCGACAAATGTGTCATGGTCATCATCAACATCCTGAGCTCTTCCAAGATATATATCGAATTCTTGATGAGAAATACCATCCTCGCCCCTCAATGGTTTGTGTTTCATCGACCACTTTATTGCCTTTCGTTCAACACAAACTTATTTGTGTTTTGTTATACCTTGAGATCCTTGCTATACAGCATTTGTTCTTCTTTACCTTGGAATATTACCACCTTTTATGTCAAGAATGTCATGGTAATTTTACCACCTCTTGAGAATTCTTGATATAGTAATATCTCTCGCCTTTTGCGTTCATTTCTTAGTCTCCGTGTTGTTTCTAACCGGAATACCGACAAATGGTCTGTGATGTGTAAATTCTAAACTTCTAGCAACCCTATTGCTTTGAAGTTATTGGTCTACAGTTTCATTCTAAGTGTATTGCTTATTGAATCATCATTCGAACATTGATCGTGCTACCTAGTCCAGATTCCTGGGTGCACCCTTCTATCAGTGTTCAGTTGTGTATGTTTCCCTCGAGCATACATCATTATATCATTTGATCCGACAAATGATATTTCCTTGTTCACATAATTGTGGAAATCCATCCTTTGGAAATCTCGATGATTTGTTGCTGAGCCTATCAGCCACCTCATCATCATCTCCTTGGTTTACTGATGAACTCTTGTTTCAGAGCTCACTTCCATAGATCATTTCTGAGAATCTCACAATGTCATCTCGTCAAATTGTGTTGCACCTTTTCTTCTCAGGCATCCTGAGTCTGAGGTATCCTGACACCAATCAAATTTGAAACTCGGTCAGATATGATGGTTGCAATATTTTTCCAAGAGTCATAACATTGGTCCTTATATGACCCGGTAAGGTGATGTCATGCCTAGCACACCTGGCCGGAGAACCTATTGTTATAGTTTCCTATTTAGCAAGGTTAACCATTCTTCCATGAGGAAATCGTAAGACTTATTCTATATGTTGTTCCTGATGAATCCTTTGTGTATCCAAGTTCGACCTTTACTTGAAGACCATGTCAATGCTATCTCGAAGCATGTCTGCGGTACTCTGATTTTCAACAAGAACATTTGAAGCCCAATGCTAAATGTTTCTTGCTCAGTTATCCAAACACTGTTGTATGGGTAATGTCATTAAATTTATCTCCCCTTACCTAAATGATTTTCTACTTTATATCATGTCATGGATATCTTGCTCTGCTTGTAGTTGGGAAGGAAATACCCTTGGTTTATGTGTGAAACACATTTTCCTTTCCATTATTCTGTTTGATCTGATGATCACATTTTCCTTTCCATTGATTTGTTTAGCCTTCCTTGTGATCCATATGATCTAAGCAGTAATATTCTTCTGCTTATGTAAACACCTTGGTGTACAACCGTGTCGGTAAGACCCTATTACATTTGTCGATAGCATTCTGGTAACCACCGATGGATGAGAACTTTGCCTATTGGTCCGCCTCGTTCAACGAGCAGGAAAATGGTTCTCTTTGTCCCTCGCCCTTGGTACCGACATTGTTGGCGACATAACTGATAGGCTATTGTCGGTGTCAAAACCGGCGGATCTCGGGTAGGTGGTCCCGAACTATGCGTCTAGGCGGATGGTAACAGGAGACAAGGGACACGATGTTTTTACCCAGGTTCGGGCCCTCTCGATGGAGGTAAAACCCTACTCCTGCTTGATTAATATTGATGATATGGGTAGTTCAAGAGTAGATCTACCACGAGATCAAGGAGGCTAAACCCTAGAAGCTAGCCTATGGTATGATTGTTGTTCGTCCTACGGACTAAAACCCTCCGGTTTATATAGACACCGGAGAGGGCTAGGGTTACACAGAGTCAGTTACAATGGTAGGAGATCTATATATCCGTATCGCCAAGCTTGCCTTCCACGCCAAGGAAAAGTCCCTTCCGAACATGGGACGAAGTCTTCAATCTTGTATCTTCATAGTCCAGGAGTCCGGCTGAAGGTATAGTCCGGCTATCCGGACACCCCCTAATCCAGGACTTCCTCAGTAGCCCCTGAACCAGGCTTCAATGACGACGAGTTCGGCGCACAGATCGTCTTCGGCATTGCAAGGCGGGTTCCTCCTCCAAGTACTTCATAGAAGATTTTGAACACAAAGGATAGTGTCCGGCTCTGCAAAATAAGCTTCCACATATGGCCATAGAGAGAATAATGTTTACACAAATCTAATCTGCTGACGTATTCCGTAGCGTGACATCACACCACGGCCAAGCCTTTATTCGAATCATTTTTACTGTCCCACCTCAGCACGTTTCGCGAGGCGGTTTCCTTGGCACGTCTTGTCAAAGCAGAGATCGTGTCCCCTCATTTCACGGGATTCTCATCAATACGGACATGGGTAACCCAACCGCGCCATTGATTACGGCGCTTGGGAGATAAGCGAGTTTTATCAGGCTAGTGGGGACGCATAGTTGCGTCCGCCCATATAAGGGGATAAGAATCCACCTTTTTCATCCACGCCTTCTTCCTCCTTTGCTCATCCATTTCCGCGCACTCAAGCTCCAGCGCCCAAGTCCGCACTCCCCACCTCAACCTTCTCCAGCCATGTCCGGAGCGGGAGGCAAGTGGATGGTCTCCTCCATCACGAAGGGACACATCAAAAAACTGATGAAGGTCGGATACTTGTCTAACGACATCGCGCATCGACTTCCCGAAGAGGGGCAGCTCCTCCCCACCCCAAGGCCCCATGAGAGGGTAGTGTTCCTTCCCCACTTCCTCCGCGGACTGGGCTTTCCTCTCCACCCGTTAGTCCGGGGGCTCATGTTCTACTATGGCCTGGATTTCCATGATTTGGCCCTAAACTTCATCCTCAACATCTCAGCGTTTATCGTCGTGTGTGAGGCTTTCCTCTGCATCCGCCCCCATTTCGGCCTATGGCTCAAGACTTTCAATGTCAAGCCAAAGGTGGTGTGCGACAACCAGGTGGAGTGCGGAGGCGCCATGGCGGGCAAGATGCCCAACATCCTACGGCTCGAGGGATCCTTCGTGGAGACCCTAAAGGGGTGGCAATCGGGGTGGTTTTACATCACCGAGCCGCGCGACCCTGAATGGGTCGCAGCCCCCGAGTTCTGATCCGGACCCCCTACATGGCTCACGTCCTGGAAAGAGACAAGCCTGTCGTGGGGCAACAAAGGAGAGGTTACTGGACTGCAAACATGCATCCAAACCCTGGTGAACAAGCAGCTCAAACTTGTCAACGTAGTCCAGGTTATGCTCATCCGCCGGATCCTCCCGTGTCAACGACAGGCTTTCAACCTATGGGAGTTCGACCTGGCGCGGCATCGAACTCTGAGCAGGCTCTTTGACACGACGTACGAAGATGCCTGGAAGGCGCTATTCAAGGACGCCGAGGCTCCTGCATCTGCTTCCGAGGATCGCGGATTCAGCACACAGCGTCACGCTAGTGCGGTAAGCTATTTTTACCTTTTACAGGGTATTAGTTTTTCATAGTTTGACTCTATGCGGGATCTAAGCTCCCTTACCTTTGACAGGATTGGCAGGCGAAGTCCGGACAGATCAACTGTCCGGCTCCTTTGCCCGAAGACCCAGCCGATGCTCGCTTGGTGAAGCTGCTGGTTCCGGCACCCTATGTGGTGCCGGAGAAGAAGGCCACAGGGACTCGAAAGAGTGCCCGGCGCCTGGAGGTGTCGGATTCATCATCCGACGACTCTGAGGCGCGCTCCTCCCGTGAAGACAAGGAGGAGGAAGAAGAAACCTCTCCCCCTCTAGCGGGGGGAGGAAAGAAAAGGAAGGCCGCCCCGACCGGGGAGGCCGAAGGGTCCAAGAAGGGGAAGACCCTTCCTCTGGACTACTCCACCGACACCGACGACGGTGAAGGGGAGTGGCCGCACAGGGCCAAGCGCCTGGCGAAATCGTAAGTATCCGGATACCAGAGTAATTCATAGTATTCCTTTATTGCATAGCCTTTCCTTATGTCGAATATAATTATGCAGTCTGCCCAAGGCCAGACTTGACGAGTCGTCAAGCGGCTCCCTGGATTCGTTGGACGTGAATTCACTTCCGCCCGCCACCTCCCCCCACCCTACGGACGATGCTGAGGTGTTGTCCCAACAGGTGCCAAGCCAGGAGGAGGTGGTCCTGGAGGCGCCGCAAGGCGACCTCCCGGACTCCAGGCGCAAAGGGGATAGATCCCCCAAGGGCTCCGAGTCTGGCTTTGAGCCGGACTCCGTGCCGGAACCTTCAACAGTTCCGGACTCTGGTAGGCAGCCTCCTTCCAAGAGGAGCAAGCCTACCGAGCCGGTGACCTCCGTCCAACCGGAGGTACCGGACAATTTGCTGGAGGTGCTTAACGACGCCTCCATCGACGAGGAGCACCGCACCATTATGAGTGCGGTGATCCGGAAGGTTCAGTCCGCCAAGAGCGGACTGACTGAAGCCTGTGCCAGCCTTTTAATAGGCTTTGAGGTAAGTAAAGAATATGTACAAATATCACCGCATAGACAGTAGCCCCTGATGCTCTGTTTGGCATTCGAAAAGAAAAGCCGAATAGAGGATCTAATGAAATTCGCAGGAGTCTAACAAAAAATGAGTCAATATGCGTATGCAGGCTTCGCTGCTAACGTCCGCCGCACTGACTGCGGAGATGGACACGCTGAAGCAGAACCTCGAGCAGTCCGAGCAAGAGCTCGGGCTTCCCAAGAAGCAGTTCGAGGACAAGGAAGGTAAGAAATACCTTATTGAAATATATAAAAGGTGCAATTGCAAAAAATGACAGGATTAACATGGCTATTGTAGGGGCCACGACTGAGGTGGCGACCCTTAAGCAAGCGTTGTCCGAGGCCGAGAAGAGGGCGGCCACGGAGTGCACCGAGAGGGAGAAGTATGAGGCGCAGGTTGGCAAGGTGCGGCAAGAGCTCCAGGCTCTCATGAAAAAACATGAGAGTTTGGAGCTTGACTCAAAGACGCGAGCGTCCGAGCTCGCGACGGCCATTGAAAATGCCAAGTCTGCCAAGGCCGAAGCCCAGAAGGCCCTCCAGGAGGTGGATGCGATGAAAAAGATAGCGGTGGGTAAGGCATTCTTTATGCAAAGCAAACATGTAAAAGTGAGTTACTTGTTACTTACCCGAATCCGGAGCTCTCCAGGAGCATTCGCGTATTTGCCTCATAGCGTGTCCGATGCTGCCGCATTCTACCGAGCCGAGGAGGGCAGCTCGACGGAGAAGGTGTTCTGGTCTCAGTATGCTGAGGCCGGACACCCTGTGCCCCTAAGCGACCAGCTGAAGCAACTGGTCGAGCTCCACAAGGTGGCCGAACAGGCCATGAAGGGCCTCATAGTTCGGCTGTGGCCTGGAGAGGCTCTGCTTGGGAGCTACTTCGGGCTGGTGCGGCGGCTAGTGGAGGCCTGTCCAAGGCACGAAGTCATCAAGCGCTCCGTCTACATCGAAGGTGCCCGTAGGGCCCTTGCCCGCGCTAAAGTGCACTAGGGCAAGTTGGATGCTGAGAAGCTTGTGAAGGACGGGCCACCGCCGGGGAAAGAGCATCGCAAGCCTGAGATGTATTATGAGGGTGTTCTGAAGGGTGCCCGCCTTATGGTGGATGAATATTCCAGGGATGTAATGTTTGAGTAAACTCGCTTGTTTTGTCATGTGCGCTGAAAACTTGTTCATATGCGCTAAGCAATGCTTTTTGAATTTAAAATATTACCTTCTATGCGGCCGTTTATCAAATTTTAGAGATGGTGAGTCGTCGGCTTCTGCCCCCATGCCACTAGTGCTGGGGTGTTCGGGATAAACCTGAGCGCTCTTTTTCCCATTTTTGGGTCCTTCGAGGGAGGCGCTCAGCACAACGAACAAGGCAATCGGACTATAATGCTTGAACACTCTCACTTAGCCATAGAATTCTATAATTTTAAATTTCGGCGAAGCCCCTAGTATTCGGAAGACCGAGTTCGGGGCGCTATCCACGCCTACGCCGGACAAAGCCAACTCCTCGTTCTAAGCGGCATAAGTCTTTAGGACTCGAAAAACCTCTCGAACAGCAACCAGTTCTCGCTTCATTATGACAGTCAGTTTTAGCTTTCTCTACTGAGGTGCTTAGCCCAGCTCAACTGGGGCACAATCGCAGTAGTTCTCCTAGTGCTACCTTAGCCGATATAGCGGAACGTAAGGCACCAAAACATAGGAGCCGGGCAAACCCAACTATTGACCCAAGACATGATTCGGAGCCGATGCATATGATGCTATAAGTTCGGGGTGCCGCACTTGTTAAAGTGTTCGGACTTCTCACACCATATTGAGGGGTACTGAAGCCCCTGGCGTATTGGCCGTACCAAAGTGTACGGGTGCAACATGTCATTAGTGAACATATATTTGTAAAAAAGAGTAATGCAAAAATAGACAAAAGCTATGCATTGTTTATTAAAAAGGCTGCGATCAAGGCAGAACGATACAAATAATGCGATAAGCAAAAGGTTGGACTATTTAACATGTCCTTTCCAGGGGCAGGCTGCAGAATGGTATGCGAAACAGGTATACTGCTCGTGATAGAGACCACCTGGGAGTTCCATAATGCGGCGTAGCTTTCTGCTTCCCTGGTTCTTGCATCGTTTGCGTGGCAATTGTACTGCCGGACAGGCCTTCCGAATAATGGAGTCCTGAAAGTAAGAGAAAATTAAAAAATCGGCAGCCCCTAGTGCGGTTTAAGCCGTGTTTTGGGCGTGCCGTGATGGTGCCCCTCCCCCTGTGCCCATGGTATTTCCAGAGCGTAGTTATGTACGCGAACCACTGGTTTCGCAATTTCGCGAGGGCTGGGGTTGGGGCCGCACTGCTACGCCTGCTCGGAACGTGCCAGACGGTCTTGTTGTAGGTTACTCCGGGTGCGCTTGATGGTGTCCGCACGTTTAATGGCCGGACTGGAGAATTGCCTTGAGAGGCTGCTTTGTACTTCCTCTGTGAGGGCCGCCGTATGCTCCTCCGTTCGGAGGGAGTGTTCGGTGTTTCCATTGACCGTAATGACTCCTCGAGGGACTGGCATCTTGAGCTTAAGGTATGCATAGTGCGGTACCGCATTGAACTTGGCAAATGCGGTTCGCCCGAGCAGTGCGTGATAGCCACTGCGGAACGGGACTATGCCGAAGATTAACTCCTCACTTCGGAAATTATCCGGAGATCCGAAGACCACTTCAAGTGTAACTGAGCTGTATAGTTGGCCTCTACACCTGGTATGACGCCTTTAAAGGTCGTTTTAGTGGGTTTAATCCTCGAAGGATCGATGCCCATTTTCCGCACTGTATCCTGGTAAAGCAGGTTCAGGCTGTTGCCGCCGTCCATAAGGACTCTAGTGAGGTGAAATCCGTCAATAATTGGGTCTAAAACCAATGCGGCGAATCCGCTGTGACGGATGCTAGTGGGGTGGTCCCTTCGATCAAAAGTGATCGGGCAGGAGGACCATGGGTTGAACTTTGGGGCGACTGGCTCCATCGCGTATACATCCCTTAACGCACGCTTCCGCTCCCTCTTGGGGATGTGGGTTGCGTATATCATGTTCACCGTCCGCACCTGTGGGGGGAATCCCTTCTGTCCACTGTTGCTCAGCGGCCGGGGCTCCTCCTCGTCATTGCTATGCAGCCCCTTGTCTCTATTTTCAGCATTTAACTTGCCTGCCTGCTTGAACACCCAACAATCCATGTTGGTCTGATTGGCTGGCTTTTCGGGGGTGCCATGTATCTGGCACAAGCGGTCGAGTATTCTGTCCAAACTGGACGGGCCCGGAGTACTTCTTTTGAATGGCTTTTTCCGCTGACCGGATTTTGAGCCTCTGAATCCGGCATTAATTGCCATATCCTCAGTGTTGTCGCTGTTAATGCGGCACTTTTGCTTGTTGCGATGCGACCTGCCACTGCTGTCCTTGGTATCCGAATTACCAGGGTTCTTGGTCATGTTGTTGCTACGAGAAAGCCAGCTGTCTTCTCCCGCACAAAAGCGGGTCATGAGTGTCGTGAGGGCTGCCATAGATTTCGGCTTTTCCTGTCCAAGGTGCCGGGCAAGCCACTCATCACGGATATTATGCTTGAAGGCCGCTAGGGCCTCTGCGTCCGGACAGTCGACGATTTGATTTTTCTTTGTTAGGAACCGTGTCCAGAATTGCCTGGCCGACTCCTCTGGCTGCTGAATTATGTGGCTTAGGTCATCGGCGTCTGGTAGTCGCACATAAGTGCCCTGGAAATTGTCGAGGAATGCGGCTTCCAGGTCCTCCCAACAACCAATTGATTCTACTGGCAAGCCGTTAAGCCAATGCCGAGCTGGTCCTTTAAGCTTGAGTGGGAGGTATTTTATGGCGTGTAGATCATTGCCGCGGGCCATGTGGATATGAAGGAGATAATCCTCGATCCATACCACAGGATCTGTTGTGCCATCGTATGACTCAATGTTTACAGGTTTAAAACCCTCGGGGATTTGATGATCCATTACTTCATCTGTGAAGCATAGTGGGTGTGCGGCGCCTCTGTACTGGGCTATGTCGCGACGTAGCTCAAATGAGCTTTGTCTATTGTGTTCGGCCCGGCCGGATTTACTATATCCGGAGTGATGATTACCGTCTCGTACTGTGGGGCGCCCACGCAATCCGTAGATTGATCTTGTTTGCCTTGCCTTGTCCTCCAATATATCTCGCAGGTCTGGCGCATTTTCCCGTGCCTTGGTATTTTTTGAGCGGCGCCGGGGTGTGGCTTGAGTGGAGGGCCGAGAGGCCTCTTTGTCGCGGCCACGAGGTGGCCGGTCGGTCGTATCATGTGCTGGTGATGTAGGTTTAGGTGCTTCCTCCTCTAATCGGGGTAGCAACCTGCACTTTGGGTAGCTCTTGGAGGGGCGTTCGAGTTCATACTCTTCGGCCGCAAGGACTTCAGTCCATCTGTCGGCCAGCAAATCTTGATCAGCTCTAAGTTGTTGCTGTTTTTTCTTGAGGCTTCTTGCCGTGGCCATAAGCCTGCGTTTGAAACGCTCTTGTTCGACGGGATCCTCCGGCATGACGAATTCGTCGTCGTCGAGGCTTGCCTCGTCTTCAGAGGGAGGCATATAATTATCGTCCTCGACCTCTCTGTTTGCCGCTCTCTCATGAGGGGTGGCTTCTCCATCCTCCTGTGCTGAATCTTGCTGGAGGGGGTTTTCTTCAACAATGTCCGGAGTGTTATTATCTCCATGTTGGAATCACCGTTTTTGTTTTGGCGGGATTTAGAGCGGCGCCGCTAACGCCGACGCTTAGGCTGTTTCTTGGAGGGGTCATCCTCCACTGTTCCATCGCCATCTCCTTCTTTTGGGGTGTCCACCATGTATATGTCATACGACGAGGTGGCTTTCCAGTGCTCTATAGGCGCTGGTTCTTGATCGTCTCCTGCATCGGCGTCCATACCGTCGATGTCTTCAGAGTCGAAGTCGAGCATGTTAAATCATCGACAGTGGCTACAAAGTGGGTGGTGGGTGGGCTTTGAATTTCTTCATCGTCCGTATCCCAACCTTCCTGACCGTAGTCCGGCCAGGGCTCTCCTGATAAAGAGAGAGACTTTAGTGATTTCAGAATATTGCCGAAGGGCGAGTGCTGAAAGATGTCCGCGGCGGTGAACTCCATGATCGGCGCCCAATCGGATTCGATCGGCAGGGGCGCGGAGGGCTCGGTGTCCGGAGAGGAGTCCGGCTCCTTGGAGTCACGAGCTTCGCAGAGGACAGGGCTGGTGTTCGGCTCTATCACCGTAGAGATTGCAGCCCCCGAGGAGGTGTCCAACCACCCATCCTCGATCGGCGCAGTTGGCTCCAAATTAAGGGTCGGAGCCGATGCGGGTGCGGCCTCCAGGGCACTGTTCGGCGGCAGAGCTAGATCATGCCCATCGTGACAGCACGACGCGCTCGGCTGTGGCTCGAATCCGTCGAAGATCAAGTCCCCGCGGATGTCAGCCGTGTAGTTTAAACATCCAAATCTGACCTGATGGCCAGGGTCGTAGCTTTCGATCTGCTCCAGATGGCCAAGTGAATTGGCCCGCAGTGCGAAGCTGCCGAAGACGAAGATCTGTCCGGGGAGAAAAGTCTCACCCTGGACAGCGTCGTTGTTGATGATCGGAGGAGCCATCGGGCCTAAAAGTGATGACACAGAGGAACTCTCAATGAAAGCACCAATGTCGGTGTCAAAACCGGCGGATCTCTGGTAGGGGGTCCCGAACTGTGCGTCTAGGCGGATGGTAACAGGAGACAAGGGACACGATGTTTTTACCCAGGTTCGGGCCCTCTCGATGGAGGTAAAACCCTACTCCTGCTTGATTAATATTGATGATATGGGTAGTACAAGAGTAGATCTACCACGAGATCAAGGAGCTAAACCCTAGAAGCTAGCCTATGGTATGATTGGTGTTCGTCCTACGGACTAAAACCCTCCGGTTTATATAGACACCGGAGAGGGCTAGGGTTACACAGAGTCGGTTACAATGGTAGGAGATCTATATATCCGTATCGCCAAGCTTGCCTTCCACGCCAAGGAAAAGTCCCTTCCGAACATGGGACGAAGTCTTCAATCTTGTATCTTCATAGTCCAGGAGTCCGGCTGAAGGTATAGTCCGGCTATCCGGACACCCCCTAATCTAGGACTCCCTCGGCTACCCTCTGACTTGTCTTGCTATCATGACCGTGCAAGATGTCAACGCCCTTCCTACTTTTAACCACAAGGTGGGCCCATAACCCATAGTTCCAAAGGATCGAAACTTGACTCTCCTGTACAACCCTGTTGCTAATGGTTATTCCCCACGCTTAGCTTCGTATTTAATTCACGGGCCACCTTCCTAGTGCTCTATTCTGGTATCAGACGCAATACTTACTCTCGCTGCTCTGAACCCCTTTCTCACTCTGGTTCAGACTTCGAGCAGCTATCTATCCGCTTGGAACCTCTTATTGTACCTTCGTACCTTACTCTCGATGTATTTTATATGTTCAACTCGAGAGATAATCTTATGCTCATTCATGGGTTAACCCCAGATTGTTACCCTCATAAGCATTCTATCGTAGCCGAGCTGCCCCTTACCTATTCGTAAGTACGTTGTAGTTCCCAAAGAAAAGGATGACTTCATCATGATGACATGAAGCAAAGAAATGGAGACATCAACGTAATGGATCGACCGTTTCGAGAAGAGCAACCAAGATCGAGAAGACTCGTTAGAATTTCGTAACCAAATTCCTTCCCCATCACTCCCCTCTTAAATCTCGGGACGAGATTTCTTGTAGTGGAGGAGAAATTGTGATGCCCGGATAATTAAGCTACAGTAACCCTCTGCTAATGATGCCACGTCACCTCGATTACTATTGCTAACCTTGCGTTAGTTCGAAAACGATTCAAATTCAAATTCAAAATCAAGCAAGCAACAAAAGTTATGAAACGCTAAAACAAAAATGTCCTAAAGGTGTCGGATAAATCATAGGTAATTGTGGTGGCGAAACCAAACTCTGAAGAAGTGTTTAAAGGCTCTAAAATAATTATGACAGTATCACAAACAATTAATTACATGCCTTTTACAATTAACAAAATACTAAACTATTTTATTGGGGTCCATAGTTAATGTGGCAGTAGTATATTTAGATACACTAAATTAGAAACTACGTTTATCCTTTTAGATTTGAAAATAAACTAAAGGCTAAAATAAAACATGATAGGAGAAATAATAAGCAGAAAAGAAAATAAAGAAAAA
>NC_041388.1:630996618-631030722 GCF_002162155.2 Triticum dicoccoides | reverse complement strand
AAAAATAATTAAATTGTTAATTAAATAGTTAATTAATTAATCATAATTAGATTAATCTAATCACTAATTAACCTAATTAACTGTTAGTTAACTAAACAGTCTATGACAAACGGGCCCCGTCTGTCAGTTTGACTGGTCAACGGTCATAGTTGACTACTGACATCATGATGACGTCAGCAAACACTATTCTGGATAATATTGAATTAAGTAAATTCTAAAAATGATTTAAAACTTTAGAAAATCATATAAAATAAACCGTAACTCAAATGAAAATACTTTCTACATGAAAGTTGCTCAGAATGACGAGACGAATCCGGATACGCAGCCCGTTCGTCCGCCACACATCCCTAGCATAGCAAACTCACAACTTTCCCCTCCGGTTCATTTGTCCAAAAACGCGGAACACCGGGGATACTTTCCCGGATGTTTCCCCCTTCGCCGGTATCACCTACCACTATGTTAGGTCACCCCTAGCACCGCATATTGTCGCATCCTGCTTTGTGTTACATTTGATTGCTCTGTTATTTATTGTGTTCCCCCTCCGTTACTTCTTTCCGGTAGACTCTGAGACCGGTGCCGATGTCCGTGTGTTCGACTACACCGAAGATGACCCCTCCTTCTTGCCGGAGCAACCAGGCAAGCCCCCCCCCTTAATCACCAGATATCGCCTATTCTTCTCTATACTGCTTGCGTTAGAGTAGTGTAGCATGTTACTGCTTTCAGTTAATCCTATACTGCTGCATAGTCTGTCCTTGCTACTACTGTTGTTACCTTTACCTGCTATCCTACTACTTAGTATAGGATGCTAGTGTTCCATCAGTGGCCCTACACTCTTGTCCGTCTGCCATGCTATACTACTAGGCCGTGATCACTTCAGGAGGTGATCACGGGCATATACTATATACTTTACACTGTTACATTACCTGTGATACTGTTCGGAGATGGGGGTTGAAGGGGCAGGTGGTTCCACCCAGGTAGTGGTGGGCCTGGGTTCCCGACGGCCCCTAACTGTTACTTTGTGGCGGAACAACAGGGCAGGTTGAGACCACCTAGGAGAGAGGTGGGCCTGGCCCTGATCGGTGTTCGCGGATACTTAACATGCTTAACGAGATCTTGGTATTTGATCTGAGTCTGGCTACTGGCCTATACGCACTAACCAACTACGCGGGAACAGTTATGGGCACTCGACGTCATGGTATCAGCCGAAGCACTTTGTGACGTCAGCGACTGAGCGGCGCGCGCCGGATTGGAACGTAAGCCTGCTCTTGATTAAGGGGGCTAGTTCTACTTCCGGTCGCCCTCGCAACATGCAGGTGTGCAATGGGCGATGGGCCCAGACCCCTGCGCCATAGGATTTAGACCGGCGTGCTGACCTCTTTGTTGTGCCTAGGTAGGGCTGCGACGTGTTGATCTCTCGAGGCCGGGCATGACCCAAGAAAGTGTGTCCGGCCAAATGGGATCAAGCGTGTTGGGTTATGTGGTGCACCCCTGCAGGGAAGTTAATCTATTTGAATAGCCGTGATCTTCGGTAACAGGACGACTTGGAGTTGTACCTTGACCTTATGACAACTAGAACCGGATACTTAATAAAACACACCCTTCCAAGTGCCAGATACAACCTGGTGATCACTCTCTAACAGGGCTACGAGGAGGGGATCACCGGGTAGGATTATGCTATGCGATGCTACTTGGAGGACTTCAGTCTACCCTCTCCTACATGCTGCAAGACGGAGGCTGCTAGAAGCATAGTCTTCGACATGATTAGCTATCCCCATCTTATTCTGGCATTCTGCAGTTCAGTCCACCGATATGGCCCTTTACACATATACCCATGCATATGTAGTGTAGATCCTTACTTGCAAGTACTTTGGATGAGTACTCACGGTTGCTTTTCTCCCTCTTTTCCCCTTCCCCTTCTACCTGGTTATCGCAACCAGATGCCGGAGCCCAGGAGCTAGACGCCACCGTTGATGACGACTCCTACTACACTGGAGGTGCCTACTGCTGCGTGCAGCCCGCTGACGATGACCAGGAGAAGTTAGGAGGATCCCAGGCAGGAGGCATACGCCTCTTTCGATCTGTATCCCAGTTTGTGCTAGCCATCTTATGGCATCTTGTTTAACTTATGTCTGTACTCAGATATTGTTGCTTCCGCTGACTCGTCTTGTATCGAGCACTTGTATTCGAGCCCTCGAGGCCCCTGGCTTGTATTATGATGCTTGTATGACTTATTTTATTTGTAGAGTTGTGTTGTGATATCTTCCCGTGAGTCCCTGATCTTGATCGTACACGTTTGCGCGTATGATTAGTGTATGATTGAATCGGGGGCGTCACAGTATCATCAATGGGCCTTATACGGGCCGTATGATCGATTGGCCAAACATGGGCCAATAACAAGCCACATTATGGCCGTAAACGGGCTAGAGTTGGAATTGTCCGTTCATGGGCCGACCGTAACGGGCCATCGTTAATAGGCTGTATTTGATGACGCTATGAAAATGGCCCAACGTATTAACGGACCACAAATAGGCCGACTGTAACCACGGGCTGAATTTGGCCCACAAGCAGAAAATGACAGTAACGGGCCATAAGTAAACGAATGCTGGAAATGAGCCCAAGAATAAATGGGCTCTGAGAAGGCCGAAAGATAACATGGGCTGGAAACGGCCCAACAGAATAACGGGTTATTAATGGGTATAAAGTGATACACTGTTCATTACAGGCCAGTTTCACCACGGGCCATTAATGGGTGTAAAGTGATACACTATTCATTACGGGCCAGTTTCACCACGGGCCGTTAATAGGCCAAGAGTTACATAGGGCCTCATATGGGCCGAAAGACGTCATGGGCCATACATGGGCCAGAAGTGAAAACGGGCTGGAATCATATTAAATGGCCCAGATGACGCTACTGGGCCTAATTCGGATAGGGCGTAACGGGCCTTGGGTTAGCGGGCTGTAAATGGGCTATATGCGAACAGGTCGTTAACAGGCTTTCCATGGGCCGGCCCACCAGCTTTTGACCAAGTCAAATGGGCCGGCCTTTTCATAGGAATGGGCCTCTGTTGAGCCGTGCCATGTGTCGACGTATCATAGGTGCCTATCTGACCCACTGACGAGCTGACACGTGTTTCGTCCGGCCAATAAGAATTTTACACGTGGAATTTCCCCATCGGTCGGGGCTGTTAACGGGTTATCGGATCCAAAACCCGACCCGATAGCTTAACGGCGTTCCGTTATGGTGGATGCCACGTGTCGGTCACCCTTGACGAAAGCACTTCTGTGAAGCGCGATTTATCGTCATGGAAGTGGACACTTCCGTGATGATAATTTTGGTAATGTCATGGAACACTTCTACGATAGCACAGGTATGACTATCCTAATTCTGTCATAAATTTGTCATGGATGTACATGCATGACAAAAGACGCAACCTACTGTGACAAACACGTATCATCACGGAAGTGTTTTTTTTGTAGTGTTAGATGGGTTCTCTTACTACAAGAATTTGATTTGCATATTATTGATAGAAAGGGAGCTGAGAACCCTGTTGCAGACAACTTGTCTAGGTTAGAGAATGTTCTTGATGACCCACTACCTATTGACGATAGCTTTCCTAATGAACAATTAAGTGTCATAAATGCTTCTCGAACTGCTCCATGGTATGCTGATTATGCTAACTATATTGCTGCTAAATTTATACCACCTAGTTTCACATACCAGCAAAAGAAAAGGTTCGTCTATGATTTGAGATTTTACTTCTGGGATGACCCACATCTTTATATATAAGGGGTAGATGGTGTTATTAGACGTTGTGTACCTGAGCATGAACATGAACAGATCCTACGCAAGTGTCACTCCGAGGCTTACGGAGGGCACCACGCTGGAGATAGAACTGCACATAAGGTATTGCAATCCGGTTTTTATTGGCCTACTTGTTGGAAATATGCCCTAGAGGCAATAATAAAAGGATTATTATTATATTTCCTTGTTCATGATAATTGTCTTTTATTCATGCTATAATTGTGTTATCCGGAAATCATAATACATGTGTGAATACATAGACACCAACATGTCCCTAGTAAGCCTCTAGTTGTCTAGCTCGTTGATCAACAGATAGTCATGGTTTCCTAACTATGGACATTGGATGTCATTGATAACAAGATCACATAATTAGGAGAATGATGTGATGGACAAGACCCAATCCTAAACATAGCACAAGATCGTATAGTTCGTTTGCTAGAGTTTTTCCAATGTCAAGTATCTTTTCCTTAGACCATGAGATCGTGTAACTCCCGGATACCGTAGGAGTGCTTTGGGTGTACCAAACGTCACAACGTAACTGGGTAACTATAAAGGTATACTACGGGTATCTCCGAAAGTGTCTGTTGGGTTGACACGGATCAAGACTGGGATTTGTCACTCCGTATAACGGAGAGGTATCTCTGGGCCCACTCGGTAATGCATCATCATAATGAGCTCAAAGTGACCAAGTGTCTGGTCACGGGATCATGCATTACGGTACGAGTAAAGTGACTTGCCGGTAACGAGATTGAACGAGGTATTGGGATACCGACGATCGAATCTTGGGCAAGTAACGTACCAATTGACAAAGGGAATTGTATACGGGGTTGCTTGAATCCTCGACATCGTGGTTCATCCGATGAGATCATCGAGGAGCATGTGGGAGCCAACATGGGTATCCAGATCCCGCTGTTGGTTATTGACCGGAGAGCCATCTCGGTCATGTCTACATGTCTCCCGAACCCGTAGGGTCTACACACTTAAGGTCCGGTGACGCTAGGGTTGTAGAGATATGAATATGCAGTAACCCGAAAGTTGTTTGGAGTCCCAGATGAGATCCCGGACGTCACGAGGAGTTCCGAAATGGTCCGGAGGTGAAGAATTATATATAAGAAGTGCAGTTTCGGCCATCGGGAGAGTTTCGGGGGTCACCGGTATTGTACCGGGACCACCGGAAGGGTCCCGAGGGTCCACCAGGTGGGGCCACCCATCCCGAAGGGCCCCATGGGCTAAAGTGGGGAGGGGAACCAGCTCATAGTGGGCTGGTGCGCCCCCCTTGGCTCACCCCATGCGCCTAGGGTTGGGAACCCTAGGGTGGGGGGGCGCCCCACTTGGCTTGGGGGGCACTCCACCCCTTGGCCGCCGCCCCCCTAGGAGATCCTAGGGCCGGCGCACCCCTTAGGGGGCCTATATAAAGGGGGAAGGGAGGGGGCAGCCGCACCCTTGAGTCTTGGCGCCTCCCTCTCCCCTGCTACACCTCTCCCTCTCGCAGTAGAACGGCGAAGCCCTGCTGCGGTGACCCCTGCATCCACCACCACGCCGTCGTGCTGCTGGATCTTCATCAACCTCTCCTTCCCCCTTGCTGGATCAAGAAGGAGGAGACGTCACGCTGACCGTACGTGTGTTGAATGCGGAGGTGCCGTCCGTTCGGCGCTAGGATCTCCGGTGATTTGGATCACGTCGAGTACGACTTCCTCATCCCCGTTCTTTGAACGCTTCCACGCGTGATCTACAAAGGTATGTAGATGCAATCCGATCACTCGTTGCTAGATGAACTCATAGATGGATCTTGGTGAAACCGTAGGAAAATTTTTGTTTTCTGCAACGTTCCCCAACAGTGGCATCATGAGCTAGGTCTATCCGTAGTTCTCTTTGCACGAGTAGAACACAATTTGTTGTGGGCGTAGATGTTGTCAACTTTCTTGCCGCTACTAGTCTTATTTTGCTTCAGCAGTATTGTGGGATGAAGCGGCCTGGACCAACCTTACACGTACGCTTACGTGAGACCGGTTCCATTGACTGACATGCACTAGTTGCATAAGGTGGTTGGTAGGTGTCTGTCTCTCCCACTTTAGTTGGAGCGGATTCGATGAAAAGGGTCCTTATGAAGGGTAAATAGAAGTTGACAAATCACGTTGTGGCTTTCACGTAGGTAAGAAAACGTTCTTGCTAGAACCCTATTGCAGCCACGTAAAACTTGCAACAACAATTAGAGGGCGTGTAACTTGTTTTTGCAGCAAGTGTTTTGTGATGTGATATGGCCAAAGTTGTGATGAATGATGAATGATATATATGTGATGTATGAGATGTTCATGCTATTGTAATAGGAATCACGACTTGCATGTCGATGAGTATGACAACCGGCAGGAGCCATAGGAGTTGTCTTTATTTTTTGTATGACCTGCGTGTCATTGAGAAACGCCATGTAAATTACTTTACTTTATTGCTAAATGTGTTATCCATAGTAGTAGAAGTAATAGTTGGCGAGCAACTTCATGGAGACACAATGATGGAGATCATGATGATGGAGATCATGGTGTCATGCCGGTGACAAGATGATCATGGAGCCCCAAGATGGAGATCAAAGGAGCTATGTGATATTGGCCATATCATGTCACTATTATTATTTGATTGCATGTGATGTTTATCATGTTTTTGCATCTTGTTTACTTAGAACGACGGTAGTAAATAAGATGATCCCTCATAATAATTTCAAGAAAGTGTTCCCCCTAACTGTGCACCGTTGCGACAGTTTTTTGTTTCGAAGCACCACGTGATGATCGGGTGTGATAGATTCCAACGTTCACATACAACGGGTGTAAGACAGATTTACACGTGCAAACACTTAGGTTGACTTGACGAGCCTAGCATGTACAAACATGGCCTCGGAACACAGTAGACCGAAAGGTCAAGCATGAGTCGTATAGAAGATACGATCAACATGAAGATGTTCACCGATGTTGACTAGTCCGTCTCACATGATGATCGAACATGGCCTAGTTAACTCGGATCATGTTATACTTAGATGACTGGAGGGATGTCTATCTGAGTGGGAGTTCATTGAATAACTTGATTTAGATGAACTTAATTATCATGAACTTAGTCTAAAATCTTTACAACATGTATTGTAGATCAAATGGCCAACGTTGTCCTCAACTCCAACGCGTTCCTAGAGAAAACCAAGCTGAAAGACGATGGCAGCAACTATACGGACTGGGTCCGGAACCTGAGGATCATCCTCATAGCTGCCAAGAAAGATTATGTCCTACAAGCACCGCTAGGTGAAGCACTTGTTCTCCCTGCAGAACAAGACGTTATGAACGCTTGGCAGACACGTACCGATGATTACTCCCTCGTTCAGTGCGGCATGCTTTATAGCTTAGAACTGGGGCTCCAAAAGCGTTTTGAGCTCATGCCCGGGTCGAGAGATATGAAGTCTCCGACAAGTTCTTCAGCTGTAAGATGGAGGAAAACAGTTCTATCAGTGAGCACATACTCACTATGTCTGGGTTACATAACCGCTTGACTCAGCTGGGAGTTAATCTCCCGGATGACGCGGTCATTGACAGAATCCTTCAGTCGCTTCCACCGAGCTACAAGAGCTTTGTGATGAACTTCAATATGCAGGAGATGGAAAAGACCATTCCTGAAGTATTTGCAATGCTGAAATCAGCAGAGGTAGAAGTCAAAAAGGAACATCAAGTGTTGATGGTGAATAAAACCACTAAGTTCAAGAAAGGCAAGGGTAAGAAGAACTTCAAGAAGGACGGCAAGGGAGTTGCCGCGCCCGGCAAGCAAGCTGCCGGGAAGAAGCCAAAGAATGGACCCAAGCCCGAGACTGAGTGCTTTTATTGCAAGGAAAGTGGTCACTGGAAGTGGAACTACCCCAAATACTTAGCGGACAAGAAGGCCGGCAAAACGAAAGGTATATGTGATATACATGTAATTGATGTGTACCTTACTAGTACTCATAGTAGCTCCTGGGTATTTGATACCGGTGCAGTTGCTCACATTTGTAACTCAAAGCAGGAGCTGCGGAATAAGCGGAGACTGGCGAAGGACGAGGTGACGATGCGCGTCGAGAACGGTTCCAAGGTCGATGTGATCGCCGTCGGCACGCTACCTCTACATTTACCTACGGGATTAGTTTTGAACCTCAATAATTGTAATTTAGTGCCAAGTTTGAGCATGAACATTGTATCAGTATCTCGTTTAATACGAGATGGCTACTCATTTAAATCCGAGAATAATGGTTGTTCTATTTATATGAGAGATATGTTTTATGGTCATGCTCCGATGGTGAATGGTTTATTCTTAATGAATCTCGAGCGTAATGCTACACATATTCATAGTGTGAGTACCAAAAGATGTAAGGTTGATAATGATAGTCCCACATACTTGTGGCACTGCCGCCTTGGTCACATAGGTGTCAAACGCATGAAGAAGCTCCATGCAGATGGACTTTTAGAGTCTCTTGATTACGAATCATTTGACACGTGCGAACCATGCCTCATGGGTAAAATGACCAAGACTCCGTTCTCAGGAACAATGGAGCGAGCAACCAACTTATTGGAAATCATACATACTAATGTGTGCGGTCCAATGAGTGTTGAGGCTCGCGGTGGCTATCGTTATGTTCTCACCCTCACTGATGACTTGAGTAGATATGGGTATGTCTATTTAATGAAACACAAGTCTGAGACCTTTGAAAAGTTCAAGGAATTTCAGAGTGAGGTTGAGAATCAACATGACAGGAAAATCAAGTTCTTGCGATCAGATCGTGGAGGAGAATACTTGAGTCACGAGTTTGGCACACACTTAAGAAAATGTGGAATAGTTTCACAACTGACGCCGCCTGGAACACCTCAGCGTAATGGTGTGTCCGAACGCCGTAATCGCACTCTATTAGATATGGTGCGATCTATGATGTCTCTTACCGATTTACCACTATCTTTTTGGGGCTATGCTTTAGAGACTGTCGCATTCACTTTAAATAGGGCTCCGTCGAAATCCGTTGAGACAACACCGTATGAATTATGGTTTGGGAAGAAACCTAAGCTGTCATTTCTAAAAGTTTGGGGATGCGATGCTTATGTCAAGAAACTTCAACCTGAAAAGCTCGAACCCAAGTCGGAAAAATGCGTCTTCATAGGATACCCTAAAGAAACTATTGGGTATACCTTCTACCTCAGATCCGAAGGCAAGATCTTTGTTGCCAAGAATGGATCCTTTCTAGAGAAGGAGTTTCTCTCGAAAGAAGTAAGTGGGAGGAAAGTAGAACTTGATGAAGTATTACCTCTTGAACCGGAAAATGGCGCAACTCAAGAAAATGTTCCTGAGGTGCCTGCACCGACTAGAGAGGAAGTTAATGATGATGATCATGAAACTTCAGATCAAGTTGCTACTGAACTTCGTAGGTCCACAAGGACACGTTCCGCACCAGAGTGGTACGGCAACCCTGTCTTGGAAATCATGTTATTAGACAACGGTGAACCTTCGAACTATGAAGAAGCGATGGCGGGCCCGGATTCCGACAAATGGCTGGAAGCCATGAAATCCGAGATAGGATCCATGTATGAAAACGAAGTATGGACTTTGACTGACTTGCCCGTTGAGCGGCGAGCCATAGAAAATAAATGTATCTTTAAGAAGAAGACAGACGCGGATGGTAATGTTACCATCTATAAAGCTCGACTTGTCGCTAAGGGTTATCGGCAAGTTCAAGGGGTTGACTACGATGAGACTTTCTCACCGGTAGCGAAGCTGAAGTCCGTCCGAATCATATTAGCAATTGCCGCATTCTATGATTATGAGATATGGCAAATGGACGTCAAAACGGCATTCCTTAATGGTTTCCTTAAGGAAGAATTGTATATGATGCAGCCGGAAGGTTTTGTCGATCCTAAGAATGCTGACAAGGTGTGCAAGCTCCAACGCTCGATTTATGGGCTGGTGCAAGCATCTCGGAGTTGGAACATTCGCTTTGATGAGATGATCAAAGCGTTTGGGTTTATGCAGACTTATGGAGAAGCCTGCGTTTACAAGAAAGTGAGTGGGAGCTCTGTAGCATTTCTCATATTATATGTAGATGACATACTTTTGATGGGAAATGATATAGAGCTTTGGACAGCATTAAGGCCTACTTGAATAAGAGTTTTTCAATGAAGGACCTTGGAGAAGCTGCTTATATATTAGGCATCAAGATCTATAGAGATAGATCAAGACGCCTCATAGGTCTTTCACAAAGCACATACCTTGATAAGATATTGAACAAGTTCAATATGGATCAGTCTAAGAAGGGGTTCTTGCCTGTGTTGCAAGGTGTGAAATTGAGCCCAGCTCAATGTCTGACCACAGCAGAAGATATAGAAGAGATGAGTGTCATCCCCTATGCCTCAGCCATAGGTTCTATTATGTATGCCATGCTGTGTACCAGACATGATGTAAACCTTGCCGTAAGTTTGGTAGGTAGGTACCAAAGTAATCCCGGCAAGGAACACTGGACAGCGGTCAAGAATAGCCTGAAGTACCTGAAAAGGACTAAGGAAATGTTTCTCGTTTATGGAGGTGACGAAGAGCTCGTCGTAAAGGGTTACGTTGATGCTAGCTTCGACACAGATCTGGATAACTCTAAGTCACAAACCGGATACGTGTATATTTTGAATGGTGGGGCAGTAAGCTGGTGCAGTTGCAAGCAGAGCGTCGTGGCGGGATCTACATGTGAAGCGGAGTACATGGCAGCCTCGGAGGCAGCGCATGAAGCAATTTGGGTGAAGGAGTTCATCACTGACCTAGGAGTCATACACAATGCGTCGGGGCCGATCAAACTCTTATGTGACAACACTGGAGCTATTGCACTTGCCAAGGAGCCCATGTTTCACAAGAAGACCAGGCACATCAAGCGTCGCTTCAACTCCATTCGTGAAAATGTTCAAGATGGAGACAGATATTTGTAAAGTACATACGGACCTGAATGTAGCAGATCCATTGACTAAACCTCTCCCTAGAGCAAAACATGATCAACACCAGAATTCCATGGGTGTTCGATTCATCACAATGTAACTAGATTATTGACTCTAGTGCAAGTGGGAGACTGTTGGAAATATGCCCTAGAGGCAATAATAAAAGGATTATTATTATATTTCCTTGTTCATGATAATTGTCTTTTATTCATGCTATAATTGTGTTATCCGGAAATCGTAATACATGTGTGAATACATAGACACCAACATGTCCCTAGTAAGCCTCTAGTTGACTAGCTCGTTGATCAACAGATAGTCATGGTTTCCTGACTATGGACATTGGATGTCATTGATAACGAGATCACATCATTAGGAGAATGATGTGATGGACAAGACCCAATCCTAAACATAGCACAAGATCGTATAGTTCGTTTGCTAGAGTTTTTCCAATGTCAAGTATCTTTTCCTTAGACCATGAGATCGTGTAACTCCCGGATACCGTAGGAGTGCTTTGGGTGTACCAAACGTCACAACGTAACTGGGTGACTATAAAGGTATACTATGGGTATCTCCGGAAGTGTCTGTTGGGTTGACACGGATCAAGACTGGGCTTTGTCACTCTGTATAACGGAGAGGTATCTCTAGGCCCACTCGGTAATGCATCATCATAATGAGCTCAAAGTGACCAAGTGTCTGGTCACGGGATCATGCATTACGGTATGAGTAAAGTGACTTGCCGGTAACGAGATTGAACGAGGTATTGGGATACCGATGATCGAATCTCGGGCAAGTAACGTACCGATTGACAAAGGGAATTGTATACGGGGTTGCTTGAATCCTCGACATCGTGGTTCATCCGATGAGATCATCGAGGAGCATGTCGGAGCCAACATGGGTATCCAGATCCCACTGTTGGTTATTGACCGGAGAGCCATCTCGGTCATGTCTACATGTCTCTCGAACCCGTAGGGTCTACACACTTAAGGTTCGGTGACGCTAGGGTTGTAGAGATATGAATATGCAGTAACCCAAAAGTTGTTCGGAGTCTCGGATGAGATCCCGGACATCACGAGGAGTTCCGGAATGGTCCGGAGGTGAAGAATTATATATAGGAAGTGCAGTTTCGTCCATCGGGAGAGTTTCGGGGGTCACCGGTATTGTACCGGGACCACCGGAAGGGTCCCGGGGGTCCACCGGGTGGGGCCACCCATCCCGGAGGGCCCCATGGGCTAAAGTGGGGAGGGGAACCAGCCCATAGTGGGCTGGTGCGCCCCCCTTGGCCCACCCCATGCGCCTAGGGTAGGGAACCCTAGGGTGGGGGGGCGCCCCACCTGGCTTGGGGGGCACTCCACCCCTTGGCCGCCGCCCCCCCCCCTAGGAGATCCCATCTCCTAGGGCCGGCGCACCCCCTAGGGGGCCTATATAAAGGGGGGGAGGGGGCAGCCGCACCCTTGAGTCTTGGCGCCTCCCTCTCCCCTGCTACACCTCTCCCTCTCGCAGTAGAACGGCGAAGCCCTGCTGCGGTGACCCCTGCATCCACCACCACGCCGTCGTGCTACTGGATCTTCATCAACCTCTCCTTCCCCCTTGCTGGATCAAGAAGGAGGAGATGTCACGATGACCGTACATGTGTTGAACGCGGTGGTGCCGTCCGTTCGGCGCTAGGATCTCCGGTGATTTGGATCACGTCGAGTACGACTTCCTCATCCCCGTTCTTTGAACGCTTCCGCACGTGATCTACAAAGGTATGTAGATGCAATACAATCACTCGTTGCTAGATGAACTCATAGATGGATCTTGGTGAAACCGTAGGAAACTTTTTGTTTTCTGCAACGTTCCCCAACACTACTCTCTTCTAGGATGCTCGTAAGTTTGTCTTGTCTTGTGATGAATGTCAAAGAATTGGTAATATTAGTGGACGTTAAGAAATGCCTATGAATTATTCACTTGTTATTGAACCATTTGATGTTTGGGGCTTCGATTATATGGGACCGTTTCCTGCCTCTAATGGATACACAGATATTTTAGTCGCTGTTGATTATGTTACTAAGTGGGTAGAAGCTATTCCAACTAGTAGTGCTGATCATAACACTTCTATTAAGATGCTTAAAGAAGTTATTTTTTCTGAGGTTTGGAGTCCCTAGATATTTAATGACTGATGGTGGTTCACATTTTATTCATGGTGCTTTCCGTAAGATGCTTGCTAAATATGACGTTAATCATAGAATTGCATTTCCATATCACCCACAGTCTAGTGGTCAAGTAGAATTGAGCAATAGAGAGCTCAAATTGATCTTGCAAAAGACTGTTAATAGATCTAGAAAGAATTGGTCTAAGAAACTTGACGATGCATTATGGGCTTACAGAACTGCATATTAGAATCCTATGGGTATGTCTCCGTATAAAATAGTTTATGGAAAAGCATGTCACTTACCCCTCGAACTTGAACATAAGACGTATTGGGCTATTAAAGAGCTCAACTATGATTTTAAACTTGCCGGTGAGAAGAGGTTATTTGACATTAGCTCACTTGATGAATGGAGAACCCAGTGTCGGTGTCAAACCGGCGGATCTCGGGTAGGAGGTCCCGAACTGTGCGTCTAGGCCGGATGGTAACAGGAGACAAGGGAGACAATGTTTTACCCAGGTTCAGGCCCTCTTGATGGAGGTAAAACCCTACGTCCTGCTTGATTAATATTGATGATATGGGTAGTACAAGAGTAGATCTACCACGAGATCAAGGAGGCTAAACCCTAAAAGCTAGCCTATGGTATGATTGTTGTATGATGAAGTTGTCCTACGGACTAAAACCCTCCGGTTTATATAGACACCGGAGAGGGTTAGGGTTACACAAAGTCGGTTACAATGGTAGGAGATCTTGAATATCCGCATCGCCAAGCTTGCCTTCCACGCCAAGGAAAGTCCCTTCCGGACACGGGACGGAGTCTTCAATCTTGTATCTTCATAGTCCTGGAGTTCGGCTGAAGGTATAGTCCGGCTACCTGAACACCCCCTAATCCAGGACTCCCTCAGTAGCCCCTGAACCAGGCTTCAATGACGACGAGTCCGGCGCGTAGATTGTCTTCGGCATTGCAAGGCGGGTTCCTCCTCCAAATTCTTCATAAAAGTTTTGTAAACACCAAGAGTAGTGTCCGGCTCTGCAAAATAAGCTTCCACGTATTGCCATAGAGAGAAAAATATTAACACCAATCTAATCTGCTGACGTATTCCGCAGCGTGACATCACACTACGGCCAAGCCTTTACTCGAATCGTTTTCACTTCTCCACCTCAGCGTGTTTTGCGAGGCGGTTTCCTTGGCACGTCTTGTCAAAGCAGAGATCGTGCCCCCTTTGTTTATGGGATTCTCGTTAATACGGATGTGGGTAACCCAACCGCGCCACTTATCACGGCGCTTGGGAGGCAAGCGAGTTTTACTAGGCTGGTGGGGATGCATAGTCGCATCTGCCCATATAAGGGGATAAGGATCCACCTTTTTACCTACGCCTTCTTCCTCCTTTGCCTATCCATCTTCTGCGCACCCGAGCTCCAGCGCCCAAGCCCGCACTTCCTACCTCAACCCTCTCCAACAATGTCCGGAGCGGGAGGCAAGTGGATGGTTTCCTCCGTCACGGAGGGCCATGTCAAAAGGTTAAGGAAGGCCGGATACTTGTCCAAAGACATCGCGCACCGGCTTCCTGAGGAGGGGCAGCTTCTCCCCACCCCAAGTCCCCATGAGAGGGTAGTATTTCTTCCCCACTTCCTCCGCGGACTGGGTTTTCCTCTCCACCCATTTGTCCGTGGGATCATGTTCTACTATGGCCTAGATTTCCACGATCTGGCCCCGAACTTCCTCCTCAATATCTCGGCGTTTATTGTCGTGTGCGAGGCTTTCCTCTGCATTCGCCCCCATTTCGGCCTCTGGCTCAAGACCTTCAACGTCAAGCCAAAGGTGGTCCGTGGCAACCAGGCGGAGTGCGGAGGTGCCATGGCGGGCAAAATTGCCAACGTCCTATGGCTCGAGGGCTCCTTTGTGGAGACCTTGAAGGGGTGGCAGTCAGGGTGGTTTCACATCACCGAGCCATGCGATCCGAAGTGGATCGCAGCCCCTGAATTCCAATCCGGACCCCCTACGCGGCTCACGTCCTGGAAGGAGACGAGCTTGTCGTGGGGCGACGAAGAAGAGTTGACTGGACTGCAAAAATGCATCCAGTCCCTGGTGAACAAGCAGCTCAAGCTTGTCAACGTAATCCAGGTCATGCTCGTCCGCAGGATCCTTCCGTGTCAAGAACGGGACTTCAATTTGTGGGAGTTCAACCCGGCGCAGCACCGAACTCTAAGCAGGCTCTTCGACACGACATGCGAAGATGTCTGGAGGGGGCTAACCAAAGGCACCGAGGCTCCCACATCCGCCTCCGAAGACCGCGGATTCAGCTCGCAGCGTCCTGCTGGTGAGGTAAGATATTTCCATCTTTTACAGGATGTTAAGTTTTTTCATAGTTTGACTCTATGCGGGATCTAAACTCCCTCACCTTTGACAGGATTGGCGGGAGAAGTCCGGACAGATTAACTATCCGGCTCCCTTGCCTGAAGACCCAGCCCCTGCTCTCCTAGAGAAGCTGCTGGTTCCGGCACCTTATGTGGTGCCGGAGAAGAAGGCCAAGAAGAAGAAGGCCACGGGGACTCGAAAGAGTTCCCGGCATATGGTGGTGTCGGACTCGTCGTTCGACGAGTCCGAGACGTACTCCTCCCGTGAAGGCGAGGAGGAAGAAGAAACCTCTCCCCCTCCAGTGGGGGGAGGAAAGAAGAGGGAGGCCGCCCCAGTAGGGGAGGCTGAGGGGTCCAAGAAGAGGAAAACCCCTCCACCGGACTACGTCCCCGACGCCGACGAGGACGAAGAGGAGTGGCCGGACAGGGCCAAGCGTCCGGCAAGATCGTAAGTGTTCAGATACCAGAGTAACTTGTGATATTCCTTTTGTTGCACAGCTTTCCCTAATGTCGGATATAATCATGCAGTCTGCCCAAGGACGGGCTTGACGAGTCGTCGAGCGGCTCCCTGGATTCATCGGACGTGAATTCAGTTCCGGCCGCTGCTTCCCCCTATGCTGCGGATGACGCTGAAGTGGCGTCGCGGCAAGCTCCGGGGTGAGGGGAGGTGGTCCGGGAGGAGCCGCGAGGCGACCTCCCGGACTCCAGGAGTGAAGGGGACAAGACCCCCCTGGGCTCCAAGTCCGGCTTTAAGCCGGACACTGTGCCGGAATCATCAACGGTTCCGGACCACGGTAGGCGAACTCCTGCCAAGAGGAGCAAGCCTACTGAGCCGGCGTCCTTCGTCCAACCGGAGGCACCGGACAATCTGCTGGAGGAGCTTAAGGGCGCCTCCATCGACGAGGAGCACCGTGCCATCATGAGTATGGTGGTCCAGAAGGTTCGGTCTGCCAAAAGCGGACTGGCTGAAGCTTGTGCTAGCCTTCTAACAGGCTTCGAGGTAAGTAAAAATATGTAAAAAATATTACCATATGGACAGTAGCCCCTGATGCTCTGTTTGGCGTTCGGAAAGAAAAGCCGAATAGAGGATCTATTAAATATCGCAGGAGTCTAACTAAAAAGGAGTCAATATACGTATGCAGGCTTCGCTGCTGGCCACCGCCGCACTAACTGCGGAGGTGGGTGCCCTGAAGCAGGGCCTCGAGCGGACCGAGCAAGAGCTCGGCCTTGCCAAACGGCAGCTCGAGGAGAAAGAAGGTAAGAGATACCTTATAGAAAAAATGCCTATAGGAAGGCGCAATTGCAAAAAATGACAGGAGTATACTGCTTATTGTAGGGGCCACAACTGAGGTGGCGACCCTCAAGCAGGCGCTGTCCGAGGCCGAGAAGAAAGCGGCCACGGAGCGCGCCGAGCGGGAGAAATTGGAGGCGCAGGTCGGCGAGGTGCGGCAAGAGCTTTAGGTTCTCATGCAAAAACATGAGAGTTTGGAGCTTGACTCGAAGACGCGAGCATCCGAGCTTGCTGCGGCCCTTAAAAAACTGCCAAATCTGCCAAGGCCGAAGCCCAGAAGGCCCTCCAGGAATTGGATACGGTGAAAAAGATAGCGGCAGGTAAGGCATTCTATATGCAAAGCAGACATATAAAAGTAAACTACTCGTTACTTACCCAAATCTGGAGCTCTCCAAGGGCATTCGCAGATCTTCCCCGCAGCGTATCTGATGCCGCCGCATTCTACCGAGCCGAGGAAGGCAGCTCGACGGAGAAGGTGTTCTGGTCTCAGTACGCTGAGGCCGGACACCCTGTGCCCTTGAGCGACCAGTTGAAGCAGCTGGTCGAGCTCCACAAGGCGGCCGAACAGGCCCTGAAGGGCTTCATAGTTCGGCTGTGGCCTAGAGAGGCCCTGCCTGGGATCTACTTCGGACTGGTGCGGCGGCTGGTGGAGGCTTATCCAAGGCTCGAGGTCATCAAGCGCTCCGTCTGCATCGAAGGTGCCCGTAGGGCCCTTGCCCGTGCAAAGGTGCACTGGGGTAAGCTAGATGGTGAGAAGCTTGTGAAAGACGGGCCGTCGCCGGGGAAGGAGCATCGCAAGCCCGAGAACTATTACAAGGATGTTCTTGCTGGTGCCCGCCTTGTGGCGGATGAATGTACCAAGGATGTAATTTTTGAATGAACTCGCTCGTGTTATCCTGTGCGCTGAAAACTTGTTCATATGCGCTAAGCAATGCTTGAATTTAAAATATTACTTTCTGTGCGGCCGTTTATCAAAAAATTGAGAGATGGCCAGTCGTCAGCTTCTGCCCCCATGCCACTAGTGTTGGGGTGTTCGGGATAAACCTGAGCGCTCTTTTTCCCATGATTGGGTCCGTCGAGGGAGGCGGTCAGCACAACAAACAAGGCAATCGGACTATAATGCTTGAACACTCTCAGTTAGCCATAGAACTCTATAATTTTAAATTTCGGTGAAGCCCCTAGTATTCGGAAGACCAAGTTCGGGGCGCTATCCACGCCTGGGCCGGACAAAGCCGGTTCCTCGCTCGAAGCGGCATAAGCCTTTAAGGACTCGAAAAACCTCTCGAACAGCGACCGGTCTCTCGCCTCATCATGACAGTCAGTTTTAGCTTTCTCCACTGAGGTGCTCGGCCCAGCTCAACTGGGGCACAATCGCAGTGGTTCTCCTAGTGCTACCTTAGCCGATATAGCGGAACGTAAGGCACCAAAACATAAGAGCCGGGCAAATCCAACTATTGACCCAAATCATGATTCGGAGCCGATGCATATAGTGCTATAAGTTCGGGGTGCCGCACTTGTGAAAGTGGACGGACTTCTCACGCCATATTGATGGGTACTGAAGGCCCTGGCATATTTTGCCGTACCATAGTGTACGGGTGCAGCATGTTATTAATAAACATATATATAAAAAGAGGGTAATGCAAAAAATAGACAAAAAGCTATGCATTGTTTATAGAAAGGCTGCTATGAAAGCGGAACAATACAAATAGTGCGATAGGCAAAATAAATTGGACTATTTAACATGTCCTGGCCAGGGGCAGGCCGCGGAATTGTATTAAAAAACAGGTATACTACTCGCAATAGAGACCACCTGGGAGTTCCATAATGCGGCGTGGCTTGTCTGCTTCCCTGGATCTTGCATCGTTTGTGCGGCAGTTGAATTGCCGAATGGGTCGTCCGAAGTATGGAGTCCTGAGAGTAAGAGAAAAAAAGAAGGAATCCGGCAGCCCTTGGTGCGGTTTAAGCCGTATTTCGGGCGTGCCGTGATAGTGCCCCTTCCCTTGTGCCCATGGTATTTCAAGAGCGTAGTTATGTACGCGAAGCGCTGGTTTCGCTATATCGCGAGGGATAGGGTTGGGGCCGCATTGCTACGCTAGCTCGGAACGTGCCAAGCGGTCTTGTTGTAGGGTACTCCGGGCGCGCTTGACAGTGTCTGGCTTTTGGAAGGCCGAACTAGAGAACTGCCTAGAGAGGCTGCTTTGTACTTCTACTGCGAGCGCTGTCGTGTGCTCCTCCGTTCGGAGGGAGCGTTCAGTGTTCCCATTGACTGTGATTACTCCTCTAGGGCCTGACATCTTGAGCTTGAGGTATGCATAGTGCGGTACCGCGTTGAATTTTGTGAATGCGGTTCGCCCGAGCAGTGCGTGATAGCCACTACGGAACGGGACTATGTCGAAGATTAACTCCTCGCTTCGGAAGTTATCCGGAGATCCGAAGACCACTTCCAGTGTAACTGAGCCTGTACAGTTGGCTTCTACACCTGGTATGATGCCTTTAAAGGTCATTTTGGTGGGCTTGATCCTCGAGGGATCTATGCCCATCTTTCGCACTGTATCCTGGTAAAGCAGGTTCAGGCTGCTGCCGCCGTCCATGAGGACTCTTGTGAGATGAAATCCGTCAATGATTGGGTCTAGAACCAATGCAGCGAAGCCGCCATGACGGATGCTAGTGGGGTGGTCCCTTTGATCAAAGGTGATCGGGCAGGAGGACCATGGGTTGAACTTTGGGGCGACCGGCTCCATCGCATATACGTCCTGTAACACACGCTTCCGCTCCCTCTTGGGGATGTGGGTTGCGTATATCATGTTCACCGTCCGCACTTGCGGGGGAAATCCTTTCTGTCCACTGTTGTTCGGCGGCCTGGGCTCCTCCTCGTCGTTGCTATGCAGCCCCTTGTCTTTGTTTTCGGCTCTTAACTTGCCTGTCTGCTTGAACACCCAACAATCCCTGTTGGTGTGATTGGCTGGCTTTTCGGGGGTGCCATGTATCTGGCACAAGTGGTCGAGTATTCAGTCCAAACTGGACGGGCCCTGAGTTTTTATTTTGAATGGTTGTTTCCGTTGACTGGATTTGTAGCCTCGGAATCCTGCATTAACTGCCGTATCCTCGTTGCTGTCGCTGTTAACGCGGCGCTTTTGTTTGTTCCGACGCGACCTGTCACTTTTGTCCTTGGTATTCGAATTACCAGTGTTCTTGGTTAAGTTGTTACTGCGAGCTAGCCAGCTGTCTTCTCCCGCGCAAAAGCGGGTCATGAGTGTCGTGAGGGATGCCATAGATTTCGGCTTTTCCTGTCCCAGGTGCCGGGCCAGCCACTCGTCACAGATATTATATTTGAAGGCCGCTAAGGCCTCTGCGTCCGGACAGTCGACTATCTAGTTTTTCTTAGTTAGGAACCGTGTCCAGAATTGCCTGGCCGATTCTTCTGGCTGCTGAATTATGTGGCTTAGGTCATCGGCGTTCGATGGTCGCACATAAGTGCCCTGGAAGTTGTCAAGGAATGCGGCTTCCAGGTCCTCCCAAGAACCGGTTGAGTTTGCTGGCAAGCTGTTAAGCCAATGCCGGGCCGGTCCCTTAAGTTTGAGTGGGAGGTATTTGATGGCGTGTAGATCATCGCCGCGGGCCATGTGGATATGAAGGAGATAATCCTCGATCCATACCGCAGGATCTGTTGTGCCATCGTACGATTCGATGTTTACGGGTTTGAAGCCCTCAGGGATTTTATGATCCATTACTTCATCTGTGAAGCATAGTGGGTGTGTGGCGCCTCTGTATTGGGCTATATCACGACGCAGCTCGAAGGAGCTTTGTCTGTTGAGTTCGGCCCGGCCGGATTCATTGCGTTCGGAGTGACGATCACCATCACATGCCGTGGGGCGCCTGCACGATCCGTAGATCGATCTTGTTTGCCTTGCCTTGTCCTCCAGGATGTCGCGCAGGTCGGGCGCATTTTCCCGTGCCTTAGTATGCTTGACGCGGTGCCGGGGCATGGCTTGAGTGGAGGGCCAAGAGGCCTCTCTGTCGCGGCCACGAGGTGGCCGTTCGGCCATGTCGTGCGCTGGTGATGTAGGTGCTTCCTCCTCTAGTCGGGGTAGCAGCCTGCGCTTTGGGTAACTCTTGGAGGGGCGTTCGAGTTCATACTCTTCGGCCGCAAGGATTTCAGTCCATCTGTCAGCTAGCAAATCCTGATCAGTTCTAAGTTGTTGCCACTTTTTCTTCGGGCTGCTTGCCGTGGCCATGAGTCTGCGTTTAAAACGCTCTTGTTCAGCAAGATCCTCTGGCACGACGAACTCGTCGTCGTCGAGGCTTGCCTCGTCTTCGGAGGGAGGCGTATAATTGTCGTCCTCAACCTCTTGGTCCGCCGCCCTCTCATGAGGGCTGGCTTCTCTGTCCTCCTGTGCCGAATTTTGCTGGAGGGGGTGTTCTTCGGTGCTATCCGGAGTAGTATTATCTCCCGTGCCGGAATCACCGTTTTTGCTTTGGCGGGATTTAGAGCGGCGCCGCTGACGCCGGTGCTTGGGCTGTTTCTTAGAGGTATCATCCACCGCTGTTCCATCGCCATCTCCATCCTTTGGAGTGTCCACCATATATATGTCATATGACGAGGTGGCCTTCCAACGCCCTACGGGTGCTGGTTCTTGTTCGTCTCCTGCATCGTCGTCCATGCCGTCGATGTCTTCGGAGTCGAAGTCAAGCATGTCGGTTAAGTCGTCGACAGTGGCTACGAAGTGGGTGGTGGGTGGGTTTTGAATTTCTTCATCGTCCGTATCCCAACCTTGCTGACCGTAGTCCGGCCAGGGCTCTCCTGATAAAGAGAGAGACTTTAGAGAATTTAGGATGTCGCTGAAGGGCGAGTGCTGAAAGATGTCCGCGGCGGTGAACTCCATTATCGGCGCCCAATCGGATTCGATCGGCGGGGGCGCGGGGGGCTCGGAGTTCGGAGAGGAATCCGGCTCCTCGGAGTCACGGGCCATGCGGAGTGCGGGGCTGGAGTTCAGCTCGATCGCCTCTGAGATCGCAGCCCCTGAGGCAGCATCCAACCGCTGATCCTCGATTGGCGCAGTGGGCTTCGAATCAGTGGTCGGAACCGATGCGTGTGCGGCCTCCAAGGCGCTGTTCGGCGGCAGAGCTATATCATGCCCATCGAGACAGTGCGGCACGCTTGGCTGTGGCTCGAATCCATCGAAAATCAAGTCCCCGCGGATGTCAGCCGTGTAGTTTAGGCTTCCAAACCTGACCTGATGGCCAGGGGCGTAACTTTCGATCTCCTCAAGGTAACCAAGCGAGTTGGCCCGCAGTGCGAAGCCGCCGAAGACGAAGATCTGTCCGGGAAGAAAAGTCTCACCCTGGACTGCATCGTGGTTGATGATTGAAGAAGCCATCGGGCCTGAAAGTGACGACACAGAGGAACTCTCAATGAAAGCACCAATGTCGGTGTCAAAACTGGCGGATCTCGGGTAGGGGTCCCGAACTGTGCGTCTAGGCCGGATGGTAACAGGAGACAAGGGAGGCAATGTTTTACCCAGGTTCGGGCCCTCTTGATGGAGGTAAAACCCTACGTCCTGCTTGATTAATATTGATGATATGGGTAGTACAAGAGTAGATCTACCACGAGATCAAGGAGGCTAAACCCTAAAAGCTAGCCTATGGTATGATTGTTGTATGATGAAGTTGTCCTACGGACTAAAACCCTCTGGTTTATATAGACACCGGAGAGGGTTAGGGTTACACAAAGTCGGTTACAATGGTAGGAGATCTTGAATATCCGCATCGCCAAGCTTGCCTTCCACGCCAAGGAAAGTCCCTTCCGGACACGGGACGGAGTCTTCAATCTTGTATCTTCATAGTCCTGGAGTTCGGCTGAAGGTATAGTCCGGCTACCCGAACACCCCCTAATCCAGGACTCCCTCACCCAGGCTTATGAAAATGCCAAATTATTTAAAGAAAAAGTTAAAAGATGGCATGACGAAAGGATACAAAAGCGTGAGTTTAATGTAGGTGATTATGTTTTGCTATACAACTCTCATTTAAGATTTTTTGCAGGAAAGCTTCTCTCTAAATGGGAAGGCCCTTACGTTATCGAGGAGGTCTATCGTTCCGGTGCCATAAAAATCAACAACTTCGCAGGTACAAATCCGAGGTGGTTAACGGTCAAAGAATCAAACATTATATCTCAGGTAATCCAATAAATGTTGAAACCAACATTATCGAAACCGTAACCCCGAAGGAATACATACGGGGCACTTTCCGGAACATTTTAGACTTCGAAAAGGAATAGGTGCATGGTACGGTAAGTAAACCGACTCCAAGACAGTTCTAATGGCAATTTTTCTCCGTTTTGGAATATTTAGAAAAATAGAAAAATAAGAAGCAGTCTGGGAAGGACACGAGGCCTCCACGAGGGTGGAGGGCGCGCCCTACCCCCTGGGCGCGCCCCCCTACCTCGTGGGCACCTCGTGCGCTCTCCGGACTCCGTTTTCTTGCACGATACTTCTTTCGGTCGGTAAAAATTCATTATATAATCTCCCGAAGGTTTTGACTCCTGTATCACGCAATTATCCCATGTTTTCGTGTCGAGCTGTTTCCCTGACAGATCTAGATCATCATGACGTCTCCAAGCGCCCCAAAGGACAAGTTCTTCGAGAAGGTCATCAAGCCCTACCTCGCGGAGGTGCTGCAACACCCTCAAACCGTTGAGATGCATGATGGGTTGCTGCACATCCGCGATGTTGAGGGACCACAGAGGACTGGGAGCATGGAGACAAGGCTCGAGGCAATGGAGTAATAAGTTTTCAAGTGCCAGGAGATGGTGGATCATGGACTTGATTCCAATCACATAATGATCACGGAGTTCACCAACAACCACAAGCTGGATGCCAAGAACATTGGGGAGACCATCTTCAAGCTTCACGAGAAAATCGAGCACCTCCAGGCCCAGATCTATGACCTGCAAAACCAAAACTGTGAGTATGAATATAGATTCAAGAGAATGAGTTTGGCTGCAGATTTGAGGATTCCGGAGACTCGATCATCCTTCTATGATGGTGAGCCTATGCCTTGGAAGATGGACGACAAGCCTACATCATCAACAACTCCATCGTCACTACTTTTGAGGAAGGAGAACTGAGTATTGGGTATGGGCACTCCCCTTGGCAACTACCAAGCTTGGGGGAGATGCCCCGGTATCGTATCACCATCACACTCCTATCTTTACCATTTTTTCTTAGTCCGATCCTTTTGGTAATACCTTGATCTAGTAGAGTAAAGTTTTAGTATGATCTAGTCGTGAGTTTTGCTTTATGATCTCTCTATGTAATCGAGTCCATGAGCTATATAATAAAGATTAGTGTTGAGTCAAGGGCTTGATTTTCTTGCTATGATCTTGAGTGAACAATAATAAAAAGAAAGAGAAAAAAATAATAAAAAAAACAAAGAGATCATATTGATCTTATGGATAGTAATGACTTCACATAGTAAGAGTATGATGATTAAAAGTTGTTGAAGGTTGACAAACCTAGTTTTGGTCATCGTTGCAATTAAAAGGAAGTAATAAAGAAAGAGAGGTTCACATATAAATATACTATCTTGGACATCTTTTATGATTGTGAGCACTCATTAAAATATGACATGCTAAAGAATTGATGTTGGACAAGGAAGACAACGTAATGGGTTATGTTTTCTTATATTTGAGATAAAGTATATTGTCATGGATCATCCAACATGTTGAGCTTGCCTTTCCCCTCATGCTAGCCAATTTCTTGCACCAAGTAGAGATACTACTTGTGCTTCCAAATTCCCTTAAACCCAGTTTTGCCATGAGAGTCCACCATACCTACCTATGGATTGAGTAAGATCCTTCAAGTAAGTTGTTATCGGTGCAAGCAATAAAAATTGCTCTCTAAATATGTATGATTTATTAGTGAGGGAGAAAATAAGCTTTATACGATCTTGTGATGTAGAAGTAATAAAAGCGACGGACAGCATAATAAAGGTCTATATCACAAGTGGCAATATAAAGTGACGTTCTTTCGTATTAAGATTTTGTGCGTCCAACCCTTAAGCACATGACAACCTCTGCTTCCCTCTGCGAAGGGCCTATCTTTTACTTTTATCTTCTACCCTATGCAAGAGTCATGGTGATCTTCACCTTTCCTTTTTACATTTTATCCTTTGGCAAGCCCAATATGTTGGTACGATCCTGATATATATATCTAATCGGATGTGAGTTAGCATGAACTATTATTGTTGACATTTACCCTTGAGGTAAGAAGTTGGGAGGCAAAACCATAAGCCCCTATCTTTCTCTCTGTCCGATTAAAACTTCGTAACCACAAGTATTGCGTGAGTGTTAGCAATTGTGAAAGACTAAATGATAGTTGAGTATGTGGATTTGCTGAAAATCTCTGACATAGACTCTTTCGGATGTTATGATAAATTACAATTGCTTCAATGACCAAGATTATAGTTTGTTGGTTCTCAATGAAGTTTCTGATTCATACTTGACATTGTGAATAGATTATTACTTGAGCATAAGAAATCATATGACAATATCCATATATGTTGCTGTTATAAGAATGATCATGATGGCCTCATGTCCGTATTTTATTTTATCGACACCTCTGTCTCTAAACATGTGGACATATTTATCGATTTCGGCTTTTCGCTTGAGGACAAGCGAGGTCTAAGCTTGGGGGAGTTGATACGTCCATTTTGCATCATGCTTTGATATTGATATTTATCGCATTATGGGCTGTTATTACATATTATGTCACAATACTTATACCTTTTCTCTCTTATTTTACAAGGTTTACATGAAGAGGGAGAATGTCGGCAGCTAGAATTCTGGGCTGGAAAAGGAGCAAATATTAGAGACCTATTCTGTGTAACACCAAAAGTCCTGAAACTCCACGGAAGTTATTTTTGGAAAATATAAAAAATACTGGATGAAGAAAGTACTAGAGGGGGCCCACACCCTGTCCACGAGGGTGGGGGCGCGCCCTACCCCCTGGGCACGCCCCCTGCCTCGTGGGCCCCCTGGTGGCCCTCCGGTGCCCATCTTCTGCCATATGAAGTCTTTCGTCCGAGAAAAAAATCAGAAGCAAGCTTATGGGACGAGACTCCGCCGCCACGAGGCGGAACCTTGACAGAACCAATCTAGGGCTCTGGCGGAGCTGTTCTGCCGGGGAAACTTCCCTCCGGGAGGGGGAAATCATCGCCATCATTGTCACCAACGCTCCTCTCATCGGGAGAGGGCAATCTCCATCAACATCTTCACCAGCACCATCTCCTCCCAAACCCTAGTTCATCTCTTGTATCCAATTCTTGTCTCTAAGTCTGAGATTGGTACCTGTAGGTTGCTAGTAGTGTTGATTACTCCTTGTGGTTGATGCTAGTTGGTTTACTTGGTGGAAGATTATATGTTCAGATCCTATATGCATATTAATACCCCTCTGATTATGAACATGAATATGATTTGTGAGTAGTTACGTTTGTTCCTGAGGACATGGGAGAAGTCTTGCTATTAGTAGTCATGTGAATTTGGTATTCGTTCGATATTTTGATGAGATGTATGTTGTCTCTCCTCTAGTGGTGTCATGTGAACGTCGACTACATGACACTTCACCATTGTTTGGGCCTAGAGGAAGGCATTGGGAAGTAATAAGTAGATGATGGGCTGCTAGAGTGACAGAAGTTTAAACCCTAGTTTATGCGTTGCTTCGTAAGGGGCTGATTTGGATCCATATGTTTCCTGCTATGGTTAGGTTTACCTTAATACTTCTTTTGTAGTTGCGAATGCTTGCATTAGGAGTTAATCATAAGTGGGATGCTTGTCCAAGTAAGGGCAGCACCCAAGCACCGGTCCACCCACATATCAGATTATCACAGTAACAAACGCGAATCATATGAACGTGATGAAAACTAGCTTGACGATAATTCCCATGTGTCCTCGGGAGCGTTTTCCTTTATATAAGAAATTGTCCAGGCTTGTCCTTTGCTACAAAAAGGATTGGGCCACCTTGCTGCACCTTATTCACTTTTATTACTTGTTGCTCGTTACTATTTACCTTATCACAAAACTATCTGTTATCGATAATTTCAGTGCTTGAAGAGAATACCTTACTGAAAACCGCTTGTCATTTCCTTCTGCTCCTCGTTGGGTTCGACACTCTTACTTATCGAAAGGACTACGATAGATCCCCTATACTTGTGGGTCATCAGCCCACTAAGGGGTTGTGCGCCCCTCCCACCCCATCTCACGTAACATGGAGAGGTAGGGGCGCCTCCCCTAAGGCAGCCACCCCTCCCGGCTTGGTGGGCAAGTTTCCTAGGGGTGGGGGCGCCCAAACCCATGGTACACAACTCTCCTGAACTGAAGCACTTTGCTAGACTTGATACACAACTCAGGGTTGAAGAGAAAATATTTATGTGCTGACATGATCAGTGTGGCATTGATTTTATTGTTTCATTCTCCTAACTGAAGCACTTTGCTAGACTTGATTAATAAAGTTAGTTTTCAACTTTCTTCTTTCCAAGTTTCCAGATTTTAGTTGCTGGCTCTTACTGCGTAAGTTTATGCGTGTTCGCCAATTATCTAAATATATATACACTTATACTTTTTTATGCAGTTTGTGGGAGTACACCAATGTCATTATGAACTATATATGCACTCCATCTGTCAGAGACAGTGACATCCACACTTGGCTTGAGTACTTTGATGTTGTAATGACAAGATGGTTGGTTTTTTTCCTTTTGCCCTGTCATTAAAATCTATGCTGGGTAAAATTGTCTGTTTCTTCATGTCAACATGGTCTTTCTATTTTTTTTTCAGCCTGAAACCACATTTTTTCAATGACGACCAAGCGGCACTCCTTGCCGTGGAGGTTGAATCTGGAAAACTTATAAATGTAGACATTGAGGCTAGCATGGTAATTTAAAAGTCTGATCCATCTTCATGATCCATATTTTATTTTATTTCTAATATGTCTGATCCTTTTTCAAGATGAGGAGACCAGGTCAGCCTCTTGAACAAAGACAGAAAGTTTACCAGGTAATTATGCTCCTGACATGGTGCATGTAGTGGTTGCAATTATATACTGTTGCTGGTTAATATAGTATGGTTTGTTACCTCGTCTTTGTTTAGTTACTCAATTTTTTTTGACTATCTATCTTTTCCTTAAGTAAGCGAGTGAGTGTTTTTTCTCAGGGAGGTAACGCTGTTCACATACAAAGGTTACTTGCTGTTGAGTCTAGTTCCCAGGTAGGAATGTTATACTAATTGTAGACTTATTATATGGTTAATTCCCTATTGATTGAGAATTTCATTTTGTATATGGCACATTAATCAAATAAAATTACACAACATTTATAATAATATAGATCTTCTACGCTAGTCAGCAATTGTATGAAGACATATTTCCCAGCAAGAAGGTTCGAGGTATGTGCCTTTCATTCTCTACTTTTTGATTAAATTTGGTAGTTTGGATTACATAAGATTTTTGTGCGAGATCAGGATGGCTGCCGACTAAGCACCTTGTGGCAGTACATGAATGTGCAGCCCCACATGTCATGTTTTTTATATCCAGTGAATCCAACTGATATTGCATTTGCTCTATTCACTTTCTAAGTGTTTATTTGATATTATTAAAAGGTTGGCGGACGATGCTTGTCATACCTGAGCTTCAGCAAGAGATTGCTGTATTTGCAGAATCAAGTTCTGTGAGAGAGTATGTATTGATATACGGTTATCGATATTGAAAATGACCCATAAGTCCTAACAACTCATATATTAACTGGACAAAAACTAGAAAATATTAGTGGTTGATGTTGAGTTGTCACCTTTAGAATGACAGTGAAACGTGGTTGCAGAGCCCATTTCTATTATTGGTGAATGTACTGAACTTAGCATTGATTTATACAACAAGTTGCATTTAGATTCACATTTTTTTTACCAAGGTCTGTGATTTTATCTCAGGTCAGAATAGAGTTTGCAAGGAATATTGATAAAATATAAGTGCAGTTTTAGTGTAAGAAGAGAGAGAGAGAGAGAGAGAGAGAGAGAGATCCATAAAGAAGTGCCGAGTTGTATGGTCCTAAAAACTAAAAAAAAATGTACCACTTGTGTATGCTAATTTCTATGCTGTCAGCTGATGATAATAACTCGTTGGCCCTTCTTTATGTTCTACATAGGAACTTGGACAATTGAGGATCAAGCGCAGTTCAATTACAAATGAAATCCATCATTGTAGCCGGACTCACCGGTAAGTTAATTTACGCTGTTTTTCCACTATAGAGTTGCCTCTCTTAATATTTTTCTAAATTTACTTAATTATTTTGTATTTTAATCCTGATATCAAGCACTTGTAGAGAAGAACAAACAGAGTGCCGCTTATGTTGAGTCTAAAGAAGAGTTCGAAGACAAGCATCAAAGTCTACGGGTGAGTTTTTAATGCCCATTGGCCGGTACATGAGAAAAACAAGATTTGCCTTCTTCAACAAAATAATTATAAGTCTACGGCTAGGATATCAATTCTGTACCAGTTAAACCAATTTTTTGGTTTGTAATTATAGTTTCAGCTGGATGCACTGAACCGGAAGGAACAAGTGGCCCGCAGAAACTACCATGAAAAGGTAATGCAGGTTCCTCTGACTACATACATCTCCCCCTCTGCCCCATCATCTAATCGAGTGCTCTGTCGTCATTTGATCATGCAGTTTAACTTGCGGTGGGGTCAGATTATGAAGGCAGGACTTAAAGATTCTAGGTTTGCTGACCAGGTGCTAATTTCATGTTTCTATTGAAGTTTTATTCATGAATGAAAGTTTGCACTTGTTTTTTCCCATTGCAACAGTAAGCTAATATATTTTTGTTTGTTTTAGGTGATGACAATTCCGTGTCTCTACACCAGTTCTGTTACGAACTTGATTCATTATGATTGGGAGGTGGAGATTAGCCCGCAGGAAGATGACACAGCTTATGAGTTATCCGAGCTAGACTTACGTAGCCATGTGTGATGATGTGTACTGATTGTTAAATGAGTGGAGTATTAGCGAGACGAAGTGTACTGATGGTTTGGTAAGTGCAAGCAACCCATGTGTGATGTATCTTACAACCTCTCGTCGGAGGACCAACTACTTTTAGGTGTTCTGATAAGCATACATGATACATTACGCCACAGCCGGCAAAGACCATCCTGCGTTCTAGAATCCTCGGCCGTACAACGTCGTCTAGAGCCCAAACAAACAACGTTTCTTTACCGGTTCGACGCTGTCGACAAGTTTCTTAGCAGCCACAATGGCCAAAATCAGATTTTTATTTTGTTTTGCCACTCTGTCCAATCCATGGATACAGGAAACTTGGTTTCCGGAAACCCAATATTTGGTGTTTATGGAAACTCGAGTATTACTAGTTTATTTATCGCAAAACCATGAACAACAACTGAATAGTACATAGAGCATCGCCATCCTTTGTTTCTCCTTCACGGAAAACAGAAACATACATAGTGATGTTGATGAGCGTGCCGGAGCTGTCCCTGACGCATGGCTGGCTACCATGGTTTGGCCGAGCTCCAGCCCTCGCTTGGCCGTCGTGGCTTGGCTGACTGACATGGGCGTTTCGATGGATGGCATCGAGCACTCTCTGCCTGTGTATTTGTTGGAGGTAATATGACTGGGAGTCATAGAACCAGAGGTGAAGGGGGGACGAGCCCCCCCACCCCACCCCAAATGGCAGCGTCATACACAAAGTAGCAAAATCCTATTTGACGCTAACTGCGTCAAACTTTAAGGGTTCGCATAGGTGATCCCCCCAGCACGAGAATTGGGCCGGCCAACTATCCCATAGCGAGGTAGACAGTTTTAGAACCTTCCAGAAGGTTCCCTGAACCGGGCTTTTTTATACCGGTTTACTGGTTTTCTTTTGTGATTGTTTTTTCTTTTTCTTTTTTTCTATTTCATTTCTTTGTTTTCCTTTCTTGTTCCTTTTTCACGAACATATTTTCTTGTTTGCCTTTTTTTAAAAATCGCAAATTTCAAAAATATTTAACATCTTCCAAAGTTGTTTGTATTTTATATTTTTCAAAAAAAATTGATGTTTCAAAAAATTGTTCATGTTTTCAAAAAAATAGAATTTTGAAATTGTTCGTGTTTTTCAAAAAGTTTGAAGTTTCAAAATTTTGTTCATGTTTTTCAAAAAAAATCGTGATTTAAAAATGTGTTCATGTTTTAAAAAATGTTCAGAGTTAAAAACATATGTTTGCAAAAAAAGTTCGTAAATTTTTGTTCTCATTTTCAAAATTTGTTTGCATGTTCAAAAAATGTTCGTGAATGCCAAATTTTGTTCACATTGAAAAAAATTGTTCACATTTTCCAAAGTATTCAGAATTTTGAAATTTGTTCACATTTTCAAAAAAGGTCAAAGTATTAAAAAATATCATGTTTCGAAAATTGTTTGCAATTTTTAAATTTGTTCGTATTTTCTTGACAGTTCAGAGTTTCAATTTTTTTTCATGATTTCAAAATTTGTTCTCGTTTTTTAAATTTCGAAATGTGTTCCAAGATTTTGAGGATTGTTCATGCTTTCAAAAAAAATCTCACAATATTGAAAAATGTTTGTGTTTCAAAAAGTATTCAGATTTTTCAAAAATAAAAAAACATGTTTGAAATTTCAAAAATCTTTCAAATATATGGCTATTACTAGTTCTTAAAGCACTGCACTACCCATTAGTCACGAATGCTTGGTTGGTGCATTGGTATGCCACTGCGTCTGAGAGCATAAGGTGCTGTGTTTGACTCCCAGCCACAACACTAATTTTTGGAATTTGCCGCAAAATGCGGCAGATAGGAGCTCCCCATGTCGACACCCAACGCCGTGGGACGGAGCCGCGTGCGCAGGGGCGGCAACAAGATCATCGAGGGCACGTACAATGCATAGCCTTATGGTGATGTACCGTGCGCCATGTAGGATCAAATGTTAGGAGAAGCAGGTTCGGACAGAGTAGTGGGATCCTCTATAGGAGGCGGATGCTTGGGAAGAAAAAATGTGATCCGATGCATAAAGCTAAAAAAAATAAAGTGAACAATAAGGATGGATGTGTAGTGAGTACAGGCCCGTCTACAAGAGGGGCCAAATTGGCCTACCGCACAGTGCCCCCCCCCCCTACCCCTAGGGAAAAGAAAAGACCACAACCCTATGGTGGCAATTGATTTGAAGCCTTTACACATGCACGCGCACTATCCACTCAGAGGTATGTTACCAACAACGAAAAAAGTTAGGGAAGATTGGCTTGAAGGCAGACCAAGCACTAGTTCGAACAGGGCGGAGAAGGCATGGTCACAACTATGGAAGATCAAGGTACCATCTAAAGTGCGAGTCTTTGTTTGGCGGCTCGCACAACACTCTTTCCCTTCGGGCTCAGAGATGCATCATCGGAAAATGGCCACTAGCCCTCGATGTGTTATTTGTCAAGCAGAGAATGACTCTTGGAGACATTCATTAATAGATTGTACCATGTCACGTTGTGTTTGGGCATTACTTAATGAATCCCTCATAGAGCACATGTGCATGAATTCTTGCTCGGATGCGAAGGAGTGGTTGTTCCACATGATGGAGACTACAACACATGAAGAGTTCACCAAAATTTTATTGACACTTTGGGCGATCTAGGGTGCGCGCCGAAAGGCAATTCATGAATCTATCTACCAAAGCCCGGTGACTATTCATGGTTTTGTTACCAGTCTCATTGCCGATCTTCAAATGGTGAACACAAAACTGGATAAAGCTGCTCCAAATCCACAAGCAGCAGCGCCGAGATGGAGGCCACCGCCGGAGGGCTGGGCCAAAATTTATGTTGATGGTGGTACAAACAAGATAGGATCAAAGGGAGCAGCTGTCGTCATCTGCAGGAATGATACAGGGAAGTACTTGGGGTCTTCAGCGAGGGTATTGAACAATTGCACCGACCCAGCAACTCTTGAAGCAATAGCATGCTGTGAAGCGCTGACTTTGGCGGAGGATTTAAACATTCAGAAATTTATTATCGCATGTGATGCTTCCACAGTTATCAAGAACATCAATGAAGGTAGTAGATGCCAGTATAGCTCGGTTCTTACGGAGATTAAGGAGCGATCGAGACGTTTTCTTAATGTTAGTTTTGTGCACGAGGGTAGAGCAACAAATATAGAAGCTCACAATCTTGTAAAAAGTGCTTTATCACTCGAACATGGTCGATTCCTATGGCTACTCCAGCCATGGGATCCCTCTATGGCTACTCCAGCCATGGGATCCCTTTACTCCAGCCATGAGCAATAAAATGACCATGTGATCCTCAAAAAAAAATCCACTCAGAGGTGAGAGGCCCCTAGCTCAGCGATTGATTAGATTAGATTGATTATGATTCTCAAAAAAAGAGAAGCTCAGTGATTGATTAGATTAGCCTACACATGCAAGCAGGGATTAGAGATCGATTTGAGTTGCTTACTCAACTTGAAGATCGATTAGAAGATTATGTGACGCCCCCGATTCAATCGTACACTAATCATGCATGCAAATGTGTACGATCAAGATCAGGGACTCACGGGAAGATATCACAACACAACTCTACAAATAAAATGAGTCATACAAGCATCATAATACAAGCCAGGGGCCTCGAGGGCTCGAATACAAGTGCTCGATCATAGACGAGTCAGCGGAAGCAACAATATCTGAGTACAGACATAAGTTAAACAAGTTGCCATAAGATGGCTAGCACAAACTGGGATACAGATCGAAAGAGGCGCAGGCCTCCTGCCTGGGATCCTCCTAACTACTCCTGGTCGTCGTCGTCAGCCTGCACGTAGTAGTAGGCACCTCCGATGTAGTAGTCGTCGTCGACGGTGGCGTCTGGCTCCAGGGCTCCAGCATCTGGTTGCGACAACCAGAAAGAAAGGAAAGGGGAAAAGGGGGGGAGAAAGCAACCGTGAGTACTCATCCAAAGTACTCGCAAGCAAGGAACTACACTACATATGCATGGGTATATGTGTAAGGAGGCCATATCGGTGGACTGAACTGCAGAATGCCAGAATAAGAGGGGGATAGCTAGTCCTATCGAAGACTACGCTTCTGGCAGCCTCCGTCTTGCATCAAGTAGAAGAGAGTAGATCGAAGCCCTCCAAGTAGCATCTCCAAGTAGCAACTCCAAGTAGCATCTCCAGTAGCATCGCATAGCATAATCCTACCCGGCAATCCTCTCCTCGTCGCCCTGCGGAAAAGCGATCACCGGGTTGTCTGTGGAACTTGGAAGGGTGTGTTTTATTAAGTATCCGGTTCTAGTTGTCATAAGGTCAAGGTACAACTCCAAGTCGTCCTGTTACCGAAGATCACGGCTATTCGAATAGATTAACTTCCCTGCAGGGGTGCACCACATAACCCAACACGCTCGATCCCATTTGGCCGGACACACTTTCCTGGGTCATGCCCGGCCTCGGAAGATCAACACGTCGCAGCCCCACCTAGGCACAACAGAGAGGCCAGCACGTCGGTCTAAACCTAAGCGCACAGGGGTCTGGGCCCATCGCCCATAGCACACCTGCA